>NC_133581.1:32448612-32763224 GCF_964106895.1 Numenius arquata
TAAGATCATCTAGTCCAACCATCAACCTAACTCTGATAAAACAAACAAACAAACAAACAAAAACAAAACCAAAATAAAAGAACCCCCCACATTACTATACTATGTCTCTAAGCACCATGTCAACCCGTTTTTTTAATACCTCCAGGGATGGTGCCTCAATCCCTTCCCTAGGCAGCCTATTCCAATGCTTAATAACCCTTTCATTGCAAAAATTTTTCCTAATATCCAATCTGAACCTCCCCTGGCACAACTTGAGGCCGTTTCCTCTTGTCCCATCGCCTGTGACTTGGGAGAAGAGACCGACCCCCCCTGGCTACACCCTCCTTTCAGGGAGTTGTAGAGAGCGAGAAGGTCTCCCCTCAGCCTCCTTTTCTCCAGGCTGAACACCCCCAGCTCCCTCAGCCTCTCCTCATAAGACTTGTGCTCCAGACCCCTCACCAGCTTCATTGCCCTTCTCTGGACCCGCTCCAGCCCCTCAATGTCTTTTTTGTGGTAGGGGGCCCAAAACTGGACACAGCAGTTGAGGTGGGGCCTCACCAGTGCCCAGTACAGGAGGATGATCACCTCCCGAGTCCTACTCACCATGCTGTTCCTGATACAGGCCGGGATGCTGTTGGCCTTCTTGGCCACCTGGGCACACTGCTGGCTTCACCCAGCTTCACTCAGCTGGCATGCCCACACTCCTAGCCTACATAATAAATGGCGGCATTGTGTGGCAAAGCAGCCCCAGAGCTCAACTCTGTGCTACTCTGTACCATGCAGCTCCACACGATGTCTTAGTTTGAGACCCAGAAGACTGCTGCTCCGTTAGTCATGGTTTCGCCTCCCCATTGCCAGCAGTCTGGCTTCACCATGGCTTCACCTCCCCATTGCCAGCAGTGTGCCCAGGTGGCCAAGAAAGCCAATGGCATCCTGGCTTGCATTAGAAATAGTGTGACCAGCAGAAGTAGGGAGGTGATTGACCCCCTGTACTCAGCACTGGTGAGGACACACCTGGAGGATCGTGTCCAGTTTTGGGCACCTCAATATAAGAGAGATATCGAGGTGCTGGAGCGGGCGCAGAAGAGGGCAACAAAGCTGTGAAGGGCCTGGAGAATAAGTCTTATGAAGGGCAATTGAGGGAGCTGGGACTGTTCAGTTTGAGGAAGAGGCGGCTGAGGGGAGACCTCATCACTCTCTACAACTACTTGAAAGGACATTGTAGAGAGGTTGGTGCTGGTCTCTTCTCACAGGTCATCAGCGACAGAACAAGAGGGAATGGCTTCAAGCTGCAACAGGGTGGGTTTAGACTGGACATTAGGAAACAATTCTTCACAGAAAGAGTGGTCAGACACTGGAAGAGGCTGCCCAGGGAGGTGGCTGAGTCACCATCCCTGAATGTGTTTAAGAGTCGCTTAGATGTGGTGTTGGGGGATATGGTGTAGGGGAGAACTTTGTAGAGTGGGGTTGATGGTTGGACTTGATGATCCCAAGGGTCTTTTCCAACCGGAATGATTCTATGATACTATGATTAAACCAGCGGCGGGGCAGGAATGCTCTAAACCTGGTTCACTGCAGCTGGATTGAGAAAAAAAGCAGGAAGGAGAATTAGACCCAAGCTTTCGTCCCCAAATCCACATCATGAAAGTCCGGATTGGACCAGAGGTAGCTTGTGACCTATTCTATAAAACATACAAGAGCCGAGAGCTGCCTACTAAGTTGCTGAGGAGCCAGCTTTCCTTCCCCTATTCCACCAAGTCCCTGTTGCTCAGATCCCCTCTCCCGCAGCTGGCAGCGATCACACAAGGGAGAGGCTGGGATCTGGCAGCCTTCACGACACATGAGTCATCAGAGAACAGATCAGCAGTACCTTTAACTTAAAAGGCAGCAGAAAGCAGCGCACTGCTCCCTGGAAGCACTGTTTGGCCTGAGGAGAGGGAATTTGCCAGCATCAATGACTTGTTTTGCACAAGGAGATGTTGCTGTAGAGGGGCAGGAGACCACGGTTCCCTGGAAGCAATGCCCTGGTCTCTTTGGAAGGAAGGCTGCTTCCAGAGAGCCTCTGAGCTCAGCTGGTTGGTGATCCTTCTCTGCTGCCATATTTCCAGCCCATTTCACAGTGCCAGCCCTTGCCTGGGACACTGGCTGGGCTGCGGAGCCTGTTTACCACTTCCCTGCATGAGGTGCCCTGAGGAGGTGCAGCTTCAGTCTGGGCTTACACAGCTAAAGCAGAGCATAGACACCTCTCCAGGTGCACAAGGTGACTCTCCTCTAATAAGGGCATTTCAACACTTCACACAACATACACTGGGGTTTATGCATTGATGCTGCCTTGCAAAAGAGGGAATCTTATCAATGCTTATCAATATCTAAAGGGTGAGTGTCAAAATGATGGGGTCAGGCTCTTCCCAGTGGCGCCTGGTGATGGGACAAGGGGTAACAGACACAAGCTGGAACACAGGAAGTTCCATCTGAACATGCAGAAAAACTTCTTTACTTTGAGGGTGGCAGAGCCTTGGAACAGGCTGCCCAGAGAAGGTGTGGAGTCTCCTTCTCTGGAGACATTCAAAATCCACCTGGATGCGTTCCTGTCCAGCCTGCTCTGGATGACCCCTGCTCTGGCAGGGGGGTTGGACTCGATGATCTCTGAAGGTCCCTTCCAACTCCTACCCTTCTGTGATTCCGCCTCAGAGTGGAGATTGCAGCTTTAACCGAGAGCGTATCAGAGCGCATGAACGCACACTTGAGCCACAGCAACAATAGCACCTGATGCTTAAGCCTGGCTTTTCTCACCTCCAGCAGTGGTGATCGCAGGCATAGCTTTATTATAGAGCCTCTCATCAGATCTCCTGCAAACACTGCTCAGTAGAGTCACTGCAGATTTGCACTAAACATTCAGCTCCAACTGGAATTTGGAATTAGGAGATTTCTACCCTGGAAGAAATGGCTTTGTCTCCTGCTTGTTTTGGGAGGGGAAAAAAAAATTATTTCTTTTTCTTGTTGACAGCTATGGGATCACCATACATTCTACTTCAAATGCACTCCTTTGATGCAGAAATACCTTCGTTTTTATACCCAGCAAGTGTAACATGGATTATACCTTTCATAGACCTGTTAGAAATATAAAACTATTGAAAACATTACTGGATAACTGCATACTATCACTGGATGTCTAATTATCATGAAACATCCTCCACAAAAATCTCACAATCACTCCTGGAAAGTCCCTTATTCTGCATCTTGCTTCTCTGAGCCTCATCAGTTCCAGGCCTCACAGGGGGTGGGAAGAGCTGTACCAAGCCAGTCCATCCACCCAACAGTACCCAATACCACATGCCGAAGTCTACAAAAATATGGCAAATATGCTGATTCTCTCCCAAATATTCTCCCAGTCTCCAGCAATTTGTGACTCAAGAACTTCCTCAGTCAGAGGCAGTGTCTTCATATTTAATTGGAACAAAGTGGAACTTTCTTCATGAATTTGTCCTGTGTTGTACCGAACTCAAGCAGACTTCTAGCACCCACGACGCTCTGTAGCGAGGAACCCGACCGTGTAACTGCAGAGCTGCCTCCTCTTCAGGATGTGCTACCTTTTACGCTTCATTTTATTATCCTTTGGTTTTGTATCGGGAGAGACAATGAACAACTGTTGCCAACTCACTTTCTCAACACCACTTATGATTCCATAGACCTCTGTGAAATCCCTCTGCCCGTCTCCCTTTGCCATAGCATCATAGGAGGTGCAGTCTATTCAGCTGCAGCTTGCTGGAAACTGTTCCCATACCCCTGTTTCTCTCGGATACTCCTCACCACATCTTTCCAGTTCTACCATAATTGACTTGAATAGAGGGAGCCAGGACTGTACACAGTATTCACTACACTCGTGACTGTATATTTACAGTCAAATATCAATTTTTCATTTCATTTTTCAACCCTTAATTTGTTTTTTTCACTACTACTGCTGATCCTTGCGTGGACGTTTTCCTGGAGCTCTTTGCTATAAGCATTAGACATTTCACTCACTAGTGGCTCTTAGTCTGTCCAGATTAAGTTTGAATTCCACCCCTGCCCCCATGCAATACCTTCTGCTCATCCACACTTCATCTTCCACCTCACTGCCCAGCCACTTGTTACGGTGACACCCTTCTGGGGCTCTTTGCAGCTGGCCTCATCTTTACTACCCTGAACAAAACTTTCTTAGCTGATCTTACTGTAAGTTTATTCAAGCTATATTTAAGGACAGGCAATAAAAAGGTGCAGAAGGAGGAGTGGTCTTGTACAAGCTTACTGTGACCGATTGGCAAGTGCTTGGCAGCAAGTAGCTGCCCAGCATCTCTACTGTTCTGTTAACCAAGCTCCCTGGAGGACTTGCCCTGGTACAGATCCCCCTTCTATTACTGGTGAGATGGAAACATGAATTACAAAGCTTTAGGAGCTCAAGCAAGTTCAGAGCAAAATACACAGGTTAAAAGTTATTTATTTTTTTTAATTCAGCTTCCTGGCCTGATTGGGAGTAATTAAAGAAATCAACCTGTGCCTTTGTTCTCCAGGAATGAAACAGGGATAATAACTTTCCTTCCCTCCCAAACAAGTTGATAAAATAAAATCCACTAATGGCTTTCAAGCACTCTGATACCACAGCAACAAACACCATGTAAGGATCCTAATTCTTCTATGGGAGCACCTTCTGTACTTCTCGGCGTTGTTATCTGTGGCTCAGGTAGGTGTTTGTTTTCAGACAAGTCTTTACTCCAAGAGTTTCTCCTGTTCCCAACAGAAATCCCGATAGCTTATTCTCTCCCTCCTGTCTTTTCCAGCATTAATGCTATTGTATTTGTTTAATGGGGTTAATATGCTGCTGGTATACTAATGATCATGTACAGATGTAATTATTATGTGTGACTAATTCTGCAGCTGCTGAAAAGCTTGGAGGACTTTTCTTAGGCAAGAGAGTATCTTTACAACAGTCCTTCCCAAACGGCATTACACGTAGCCATAAACCCCAGAAGAAACACAGAAGAGGAAAGAACAGAGGCTGGATTAGAGGAGAGAGAGCTGCACCCAGCAGAGCAAATGATGACGACTAAACAATATGTGGGCAGAGACCACCTCTCTGTTGCGTGTTTATACACTGACTAGCACAAATTATTCCTGGTCCTTCACTACAATCCCAAGGTACTACTGCCATGACATAGTATGTAACTGGTTATAAATTTTTAAAGATATGCCTGCCAGTGGTGTAGGCTTCTCTTGTTACTTTTTGTATAATAAACATCCTTTAAAGGAAGACTTTGGGTTTTGTTATAAGAAGACACAATACTCCAGACCAAAATATGAACGCCTACAAAATGCTAGCACAGGTGAATGATTTTTATAAGAACCAAAGAGAAAGAGGTGTACAGCAGACAAGCCATTAGCACTAAAATACTGAGGGTATCCACATCTAACAAAACTGTAGATGCTTTTCTGCGTGAGGCTTTTTGGCACACACTGATAATTTACGGTCTGATGCTGCAGCCCTACTCTTGAGTGCTCTTAAGTGCTCTGAGCGATAATAGATCTATTTGCTTGATAGGGCATTGTAGACTCAGGCCTATAACTCAGCATGTTCCCCAGAACAATACCCGGACACTTATCCTTGACCAAAATATCCTTAAATCCCACATATGTGACGTGAAGAGAAGACACTGCCTGCAAGATTTACGTCTCTGTAAGCTGTCCAGCTGTTTTCTAGCGCAGCTATTACCCATGTAAGCACCCATGACTTTGATATTTACCTGACTCACTTTAAAGGTTTAAGTGAAGGAGAAGATGTGCCTAGGAAAAAGAGAGATGTACACAATCTTCCTTTCCTTCTCCAGAAAACCATTTGTTTTAGCCTCTAGAGTCTTTAACACCTAAAATCACCCATGCCCAGTCCTTCTGCACACAGTGAAGTCCCTGTGCAAGGATGCCAAGGAGGGAGCCAGCACGCTGCAGGAGACGCTGAGCTCACCTGTGCAGGACTGCAGGTGGCAGAGAAGAGGGTTGAGGTGGGCAGAAAGCATAGCTGGAGAATTTGCTGTCGTGCAAGACTCTCCTGTCATTCCCCAGAGCTGCAGCTGTCAGCGGCAGGCAATACTCAAGCCACTGGGCTGCAACAAGACCACATGTGGGTAATGTACAGGCTCTGTGCACGAAGAGCTGGGAATGGAGATGATTCTGCCCGTTGACTTCTCTCAGTCTTAGCATAAATGGCTGCCCTGAATAACAGTTTGGGCTTGGTATTTAAGTGTCCCAAAGTGCTATTGTATCTGAAATCCCCATGATACTTTAAAGAAATACACCGCTCCCTGTGAGCCTCAAACAACAGAACCGCAGATAGGACTTACTTGAGAAAACACAAGAGCTGTTTGCTCACTCTCCAGAAAGGGAGATAGCAGTTCAGTTTTCATCTAGTGAAGGACTTATCGAGCATCTCATTCAGCCACCAGCAGGCTTCAGACAGTGATGGTCAGCCCTCACAGCACTCCTCTGCAGGAGTTATCTGTGAAATGCTACTCCAGCACCTGAGACAACTGCTGGTTTTCTTCTTTCTTTTTAACTTCTTTCAGTCTCTGCTTCACCGGGTTTTCCTTTTCTCCCCACACTACTGGGAACTTTATAGGCACAGAAGAACAATGCAGAATGCAGAACTAACACTGTGGCTTGGAGTAAAAGAAGCAGATTGTGATGGGTTCACAACTCGACTGTAATCATTTACGAATTTCTGTGTTTCACCTAAAAACTGATCTAACCCTGAGAGATACCAGTCTGACAATGCTAAAGTTGCTCTAGATACAGAAAGGATGTGAAGAAACAATTCAGGATAGCCTTCACAGCGAAGACAGAAGAACTGTTATGAAAAAATGTCAGGACTACTAGTTTGAGCGGCTGACAGAAGACTTTGGCCATCTTATCAAACCACTTAAACTAGGTTTATCTGAAGCCCTACAAACACAGAAATGGAAAATTCCGGCAGAATTTAAAAATAAAAGTCCCTCCAGGAACGCCTCCTTTTCTCACATCCTGCTCCTTTCCTCATCTCAACAATAAAACCAAAATGCTTATCAGGTTTGAAGATGCTGCCAACCAAGCTACTGCACTCCTGTGCGCCCACCAGCTAAAAAGCTGAATGGGATGTCTAATCAAGGCAGCTAAACTTTCCCATGCTGAAACCTAACCTGTGCACACATGGCTGATCTGCCAAATCCCACCCCACCACAGGGCCCAGGACACAACTCCCCAGCACTCACAGACGATGAGTTATACGGTTGCTCAGGTTGCTGCAACACATGGAGCTATACAACATGCACCCGGAAAGACATTTGTTGGAAGAATACCAAAAATGTCAGTTATTTGGTCGTGATATTGCAGGTAGTAAACTGAAAGGCAATTATTTGAGTTCTGTGCAGTGAAGACACTTCATTTACGGGAAAAGAGTGGGCATTACAGACACCTGACCCAGCCAGATACAAGACAACTTGTGCAGGGCCTGATTGAAGAACAGAAGTGCTGCATAATCCACATCTTCAGGCAGCTAAGAGACAAAACTCCAATACCACAGGTAGATACATGGAAACATGCCAGAAAAAACTGCAGAAAATTAACATGGACCTATACTGGGACTACTTTAATGTCATTTCTGAGAATAAAACTTTTGAATACAGCTGCACTGCAACATATATAAACAAAGGCGAGCTTTCTTGCTAGAGCATGTGGTAAGACTCTTGCCTTAGTCTAACTTTGCTTTAAATTATTAAAAAGGCCCTAACTTGAAACCTTTTAATAAAACACGGACATGCAAACAAGAACATGTTTTTAAGTAACCCACATGGAGACCTGTGCTGCCACAGCTAATCCAAGACCAGCTAGGGCTACGCAGACTGGGGTCATGTGTTTCACTGTTGCATAGACTTGCCCTTAATTCTCGAGGGACTGACTGATGACACAGATTATTTCTGTAATATATGGAAGTACAGTTTAGTGGAAACGTTAAATTTACATGTCCATATACTGAAATATGGTTGGAAGGCTCTACAGAGGGATCTGGACAGGTTGGATCAATGGGCCAAGGCCAATGGGATGAGGTTCAATAAGGCCAAATGCTGGGTCCTGCATTTCGGTCACAACAACCCCAGGCAACGCTACAGGCTTAGGGAAGAGTGGCTGGAAAGCTGCCCAGCAGAAAAGGACCTGGGGGTATTGGTGGACAGCCGGCTTAACATGAGCCAGCCGTGTGCCCAGATGGCCAAGAAGGCCAACGGCATCCTGGCCTGTATCAGGAACAGCGTGGCCAGCAGGAGTAGGGAGGTGATGGTGCCTCTGTACTGGACACTGGTGAGGCCTCACCTTGAGTGCTGTGTTCAGTTCTGGGCCCCTCACTACAGGAAGGACATTGAGCTGCTGGAGCGTGTCCAGAGGAGAGCCACCAAGCTGGTGAGGGGTCTGGAGAACAAGTCATATGAGGAGAGGCTGAGGGAACTGGGCATGTTTAGTTTGGAGAAGAGGAGGCTGAGGGGGGACCTCATTGCCCTCTACAACTCCCTGAAAGGAGGTTGTAGAGAGGTGGGTGTTGGCCTCTTCTCCCAAGGGAATAATGGACAGGACCAGAGGAAATGGTCTGAAGTTGGGGCAGGGGAGGTTCAGATTAGATATTAGGAAGAATGACTTTCCTGAGAGAGTGGTCAGGCACTGGAACAGCCTGCCCAGGGAGGTGGTGGAGTCACCATCCCTGAAGGTATTTAAGAAACGTGTAGACGTAGCTCTTCAGGGCATGCTCTAGTGCCCGAGATTGTTGGTTTGTGTCCGTTTGTGGGTTTTTTTGGTTTGTTTTTTTTTTGTTTGTTTTGGTTTTTTTGGTTTTGGTTTGGTTTGGTTTTGGTTTTGTTTCTGTTTTTTTTTTTTGGTGGTTGGACTCAATGATCTCAAAGGTCCCTTCCAACCATGAGAGTTTGTGATTCTGTGATATTACATAAATATTTTGCTAGCATTGGGCCAAAGAGCACAGCATCTTGCAAAAGCAGTCTTAGCATTTCACCAGCTGGAGACACTATGTCCAATCCACTGAATGCAAGGAACTGTCAAGGGTTATTACCTTTGACAGTCAGGCAACCACATCACAAAAAGCAAACACAGCAACAAAGAAACAAAAAAAATGTTATTTCACATTGTCATTAGGTGCTGGTTTCAGCCAGGAGGCAAAAGGACAATAGGAGATGAATACAGCACTGCCATCCAACCCCTGAAAGAGGCACCCCAGCACCAAAGCAGATAACACCGTGCACTATGGCTGCCCATCTATATCATGGACATTAGCACCATCCATCCACTACCCTTCTCAAGGACTAACTACGGCTCAAGCACTAACTAAACCTACCACAAGGCAATTTCCGTTTTTTTCCTTTAGGTATCGGAGGAAGGGAATTCAACTGCTGCGACCCAGAAGAACAACTTTCAAATCTTCTTTCTGCAGAAGATTTTCTTGTGCAGGAGAGGAGGAATCACAGCAGCTGGATCCCCAAGGGGCCCAAAGCACCAGGTCCCCTAGTGCTCAGCAGCACAGCAAGGGGACTAAAGAAAGTATGGTTCTGGGAAACACATTATGGCACTAGGCAGGGCCTCTGTAGGTCACACAGTAATATATTATCACTTGAGAAGCACTCCTTTCTTTTTATGGATCTGCTGAGAATTACTCTGTGCTTTGGGTATAATAGTACTTTTGCCATAATCAGCTGTTGCAAAAGTATTGATGGGAGAGGGTAGTTTCTTTGTTTCAGTATATGCAATAGCAGAGACACTCAGGGATTACTGTCCCATCAGCTCTGTCTTCATAATGATTGCCTCCAATTCCACTGTAAAATTTACCAGCAAGGAAACCCATCTCAGACATGACATAACTGAATATCTTGAGGAAGAAAATAAAAAGCAAATTTTGACTCAACGGTGTTATTTAATAGCAGTGAACGTACTTACCAGGTGGCCTATTAACTGCGAGGTTTCGGAAATGACTGCCTTTGATCATCTCCACCGACAGCCGCCCCGTAGTGGCATTGTACGACAATCCCACAAGCAGCTCTGGCACCCCTCCATGCGACAGGGACTGTGTTGAAGAAGCGCTATCACTGTGAGAGACTGCTGACAGACTAAGCTGAGAGTCTGCACTCTGCAGGGAAAGAGCACTGAAAGTCTCATCAGGACATTCACCACCACCCTCCCTTAATTTATCTTGTAGCCTTGTTTGGTAAGATCTCACTTAAGAGATGACAATGACTAAGAATTCATTATGATGGGGCACCAGAAGAATAAGAGCATCACTTTTACAAAAACACATCTCTCAACTTTTTCACCCACGTGATTTTGTGTAAGCTTGCTAGCTCAGCCTTTGTTAATAAGGCACAGCTTTGTGTAGGGAAGACATGCCCTGTGCTTCCCCTTACCGATAACTTTTTTTAAGTGACAGTAGGACAGATCCACCAGCTGCATTCTAACAGCCCTGAATGAAAGATATTGGGTACAGCTTGTCCCCATTCACTAGGAGAACAACTTTAGGAACTCTGTATTTCTTCCATCAAACTTACACTCAAATTACTCCTTGGCTCCAAGACCAACGTCACCCTCGCTTCCCCTTCCCGGCTGATGTTACTCAGGTAGAACAACTGCTCTCCCATCATCTTCTCTCCAATCATCTTGTGCACCGCATAGAGGCGGAAACGAATGGCGTGGCTGCTTAGCTCCTCTGGCTCCAGCTTACTGAAGGTAATTTTATCCTTGAAAATGGGGATGGGTCCTCTCTGAACACTTGTCTTACCCCTCTGTTTCTTGCTAGGCATCAGGACTGTGTGCACTTTCCAGGTGTTCACACCACTGCGATCTTTGTCTGGGATATCCTTGGCCTCCAAGATAGTAACTACTAGCTTTTGACTTGAGGCTTTATAGTTGAAGATGACATCTAGATCACCACATTTACAGATGGGCTCATGAGCACCAGGATGAGCTGGTACACTGCTCACTTCATCATGTTCCTGCAAAGAGAACAAACAAGTAAAACCTCCATTGGTGTTCAACTGCTCCTGCAAGCCCAACCATATTTAAAAAAAAATATTCTCCTCACTTGTGCTTTCAAGCGTAGGCAGTCACTCTGCAAAATAAGGACACCACTGTTTCTTGAAGTGTTAACTTCAAGAAGTCAAGTGTTAAGCTAGTTAATCGCCTGGTCTTGTGTAATATTCCCCATACAATCTAGTAAGCAACAACACTTGTTGAAACGTTTCCAACAAAAAGTTTCATCCCTGTTTAAGTGTGTTACAGGAGGCTGTTAATTTGCAAAAATTCTCCATAGGGGAAAACTAAACAAAGGGTTTGTATTTTTTTAATTTCATTCATGTAAATTTTGAGGCATTAATAAAACTTTTTGGTTTGATTTGATTTAAAAAAACCCAACCTATTACTTTGAAGACAATTCAGTGAAATCTGCTGACTTTTTGGATATTTTGTTCTGTTGGAAAATAAAAAAAAAATAAGCACTGTGTTCAACTTGATGGGAAGGGAAATCACCATGTCAGAATTTCTTGCAGGATGGAAATTTCATTTCTAGATGCTACCCTATAATTCCATACTTTTCCTACAGCTAAAGCAACGATAATCAAGAAAAACAGTCTGATTAAATACATATTGATTCTTTATTCTCTTTTTAAATCTCCCAAGAGAAGCATCTGTTCCTTCTGTTCAGTTGGGACACTAATACTTTCAGAATAAAAATCCAGAATAAACAACCAAAACATGTGCAGACCAATTCACACACAATCTTTTACCTATTTTTAAAACAAATCATCTTGATAAAACAAGATAAAACCCATGGATGTTCACCTTACCTTTTGATGAGTGGGTGTGTGCGTTTCTGTTCAAAAGTGCTTTTTTATCTTAGAGCTAGAACGTGCTTCATGTGATAAAGGGGTTGCTATAGTGATCGATGATTTGTATTTAAACATGAGTATACACTGTACTAGGGAAAGATTTTCAGTTAATAGCCAGAAGGTGAATTAAGGCCTGTCACTAGAAGTCTGAGTCACCCTCCTCCTCAAACATTTATCTTCTTTCGCATTTCAAGTAACACTTCTTTTCAACATGGGAATCTCGTTGCTCAGAGCACAGATGATAGGCCACAGGACTTCTGATGTAATTCCCTTCAGAAGGGTCTAAGGTGCTTTGTGTCTCAAATAAGACCTCGGAGAAACCTGGAAATTTATATCTCCTTCCTGTCAATCTACTTTTCAAGTGCTCGGATTCATCTGCCGTGATGTGCAAAGCTCCTGCTTTTCATATTTTCCTAACCGTTTAAGGAATTTTTGCGCATGAGTACAAAAGTCCATGTGTGCCCATTAGGGATGGAGGCCTGCTGTCATACATCTTGCAGAAGTAACGTCAAAGAGAGAAAAATCAGCGCTCGGACAGCACACAAAATGACTTGGTTGCCCATAAAAATGCCTTTCTGTATGAACAGCAGGCTGCAAAGACAAAAATGCAAGGCAGGCCAGGTTGCCTGGAGAGAACGTGATGTTATGCAAATGTTAAGTGCTGCTGTGTAGCTGTGAAGTTATTTCTGTCTGGTTGATGAAATAATATTTGAGAGGGAAACGCAAGGGATTGTGCTTGATTCATGTTTCCCTCCACATGTTCATCCCTTCCCACTTTCATCTGCGTATTTGCTATTGAGAAGATGGAATCAAGGAACGTTTGAGAACTGCTGCTAAAGTGTGAAGACAACTGTGCTTGTGGCATAATGTTGCTTTCATCTTCATGCCTGAGCTGGAGAATGCAAACTCCTGTGTGTCACCATAGACCCACAGGTAAGAAGATCCAAGAGGCACTTTTCTGCCCCAACACAGCTGAGCATCTCATCTTCTGGCAGCATGTAGGGCAGACTGAAGGTCAGCTATCTGGTTTTTGACAGGACAGCTAGAAAGGGTCCAAATTTCAGGAAATCTCAAATTGTGCTGTGGCCACATCCACTGCAGAGAAAACTGCATGAACTGGAGGCAGAGAGGGAAAGAGAAATGTCAAACTCCATGGCAGTGACCTTTCCGTGGTGGGCAACCAAGCTTTAAGAGACCTCATGGGCTGGCCCTTCCAGAGAGCACTGTGCTATCTGGGACTCACCCCTGCCCAGGTTTCCAGCACACAAAGCTTACGTACGCTCAGTCCTCTTTCTGTGGAAGTCATTGACAGAATTTCCCTTGGCTTTCAGAGCTCGGCTGGGGCTATGAGCCCCTTTTGAACACACTGGTTATACAGACACTTAAGCCAGAATCCAAAGAAAGTGTGGGTTTCAGATGCTTCATCTGAATTTCTTTCTTTTCCTCTTCCCAGTAGTTGTTGAGATGTCAAGCCAAGTATGCTGATTGATACTGTATGTCTAACCCGGTTGTTCAGGACAGCCAATATCCACTTCACTAGGTAAAATAAGTCCATTTCTGCCAGAGAAACCTGAAAGAGCAGCTAATTATGGACAAGGCTTAAAATGGTACTTGTGTTTCCACTGCAGGGGCATAAAATTATCATTTTTGTCTCTAAAGAGAGTTCCTTTGAGTGGAACATAATAGCACTTGGACATTTCTGGCATTTCGGAACATTTAGTTCCTGCAATAAAAAGTCTTTCATTAATCCACACATTACCTTTGGATGAGAAGCTGCTTGTAGTAGATAAACTGGGACTTGGGCATATCTGCCCCCTGATGGTATAGCCATTCTTTGCATTTTTAAAATGTAGATACCAGGAGCAAAACGAGAGACATATTCCAAAGAAATATAAGAGGACACTGGAGCCATCGCGACACGTGAAGCGTGGCAATGTACATCAAATGTGGAAAGGAGAAATGAGCCTCAGATGGGCAGACAAACAGCGTCTGTCAGAGGCAAACAGCAAAGAGAGGTCATGGCTGCTGCCGCGCAGAGTTCCCATGTGTCGTGCCGTTATTTTGTGGGACTGGTTTGTGCAGCAAACCAAAATGCTGTTCAAAACACCCCTTAGGGCTGGAGCACATGCACCGAGGATCTTTTCCATCTTTTTAACCGGCTGCAGGCAGCATGCTCTAATGAAAGGAACCTTTCCCTCAAAACCTTGCTGCTCAGAGTGTGATGGAGGTATTAATTTCCACAGCTGGAGAACAGTCTCTTTTAACTCAGGCAGGAGATGTGACCTTTGTGCTGTTCTTTTAACGTGTCTGATGCAAGCTGGTATTTTTTCAAAAATTTAATCTTATGGTAAGATAATACTGAAAACCAACACATCACACAGAAAGATTGCAAGAGAAAAGCGGGATGCTAAGTCATCAGATGTTTATAATGCCTTAAAACCTGTAATGTTTTCTTGAGGCTTCATAATAAAGGTAGAGAACTAAGGGAAAGCAGAGGATCTCTCAGGCTCTCTCCTCCCCTGGAAGGATCCCTGGTATCGATGGGGACCAGAGTGATGGTCATCGGCCAAGTCACAGGCCACCCCTACTAGTTGCCTCCAGCTTTCCAGACGCTTCCCATTGTCTAAGCCATAGAAATCACCTTCAGGGGAGGTTCAGATTAGATATTAGGAAGAATTACTTTACTGAGAGGGTGGCCAGGCACTGGAACAGCCTGCCCAGGGAGGTGGTGGAGTCACCATCCCTGGAGGTATTCAAGAAACGTGTAGACGTGGCACTTCAGGGCATGCTCTAGTGCCCGAGATTGTTGGTTTGTGTCTGTTTGTGGGTGGGTGGGGTGTGTGGTTGTGGGTGTTTGTTTTGTTTTGGTTTTGGTGCTTGGTGTTGGTGGGGTTTTTTTTGGTTTTGGTTTTGGTTTTTTTGTGTTGTTTTGGTTTTTTTTTTTCGGTTGGTTGGACTCGATGATCTCAAAGATCCCTTCCAACCAAGAAGATTCTGTGATTCTGTGAAAAAGAGGCACAGATCTAACCCAGTGACCACACACCATCTCCCTGGAAACACAACCTGCACATACAGCCAGTAACAAAGCCCTGGGCCATTGCTAAATGATAGCAAATGCTGTCAGGCAGCTAATGGCTCCAATTGGAGTTCAAAGATTGCTGTCAGAAATCAAGCAATAAAACAGCTTCTCTGAATGAGTGTTAGTAGCAAGAGGTAAAGTGCAAGAAAAAGGGGAAACACATAGCGAGAGGCGTATGTTCATGCCCACCTGCACACAGGAGCACCATTAGCTTGTGCTGTGCTGATCAATTTTCCCCTTCGTTTCTTCACTAACATTATTAGCCCCCGCTACCCTTCAAAAGTTTACACCTTGTGTAATAAAAGACAATTCCCCATACCTCAGGGCTCCAGGCCGATGAGCTGTCAGTAGCATCGTTTACTTCAAATCCCTGGCTGGTAACTGCTGTCTCCATTTCCAAATGTCCTTCTGTAGCTTGCTGGCCAATGCCTTCAGCAGCGCTGGAGCCCATCCTAGGCCCTTTAGGCTGCCCAGTGCCCCTACTCTCAATTGTTGTTCTTGAATAGACACATACACGGTCATCTTCACAATAGGATAGGTTGTCTTGGTAACTCAGTTGGCTTAGTCCATCCAGATCTACAATTTTCAGCAAGAAAATAATTTCAGAGGGATTAGAATAAATTCCTCCCCCTCTACCTCCCAAAATGTGCCTTTCTCTCCTTTCTTTCCCCGTCCCCTCCCCCCGCTTCATCTCCAGTGTACATGCAAGAGAGTTTTTCATTCTGAGTACTGCAACACTGAACTTATAGAATAACAAACCCTGTATAAATCAGCGTTTGATGGAATGGACGTGGCTGTTTCTCTCCCCATCCTGAACTGAGAAATTGGTTGCCTTCACTTGAAGAAGTTAACCACCAAATGCAGTTATCAATGGAGTGTTTGGGATATTCAAGTGCCTTGGGGTTGCTTCCATGAAAACACAGATCAGAGAAATTACAGAAAAGCACACCATAGGCCTGATGAACAGGCATCAGCAACTTCCTTCTATGCAGGAGGAACTGGAGGAAGAGAAGAACAGGAGTTAGCATTGCCCTCAAGGGGAGGGTGCTGGTATGGGAAGGAGTTTCACTGAGGTAAGAGTGCCACCATGACCCTATCACCTGTCCCTGAGAGCTTGGGTGCACATGACCAGCCCCACAAGCCAACTAGGAATCTCCAAATCCCATGTTTGGGCTTAACTGTCCCAAGAGCAACTGAGGGAAGACGCATTCCCTAATTTCCTGCCTGCTTTTACTAGTTTTAATTCATCTGATCCTACACACTAACTCCATGGGCTAAGGTAAGGTTCATTAATGAACTGGAATGTCATGGAACACTTTTCTAGAAGAAAGGTTGAGAGAGTTGGGATTGTTCAGCCTGGAGAAGAGAAGGAGAGAAGGTGTCAGGAAGACCTTATTGCTGCTTTTCAATACTTTAAGGGGCCTTACAAGAAAGATGGAGAGAGACTTTTTATCAGGGCCTGTAGGGATAGGGCAAGGGGTAATGGTTTTAAACAGAAAGAGGGTAGATTTAGATTGGATAAGGAAGAAATTCTTTACTATGAGGTGGTGAGACACTGGAAGAGGTTGCCCTGAGAAGTTGTGGATGCCCCATTATTGGAAATGTTCAAGTCAGGTTGCGCAGGGCTTTGAGCAACCTGATTGTGGCAGGGAGGTTGGACTAGATGATCTTTAAAGGTTCCTTCCAACCCAAGTAATTCTATGATTCTCTACACGTCCTTCTGTCTAGAACAGAAAGCCCAAATCTTTCTGAGAAGAAGAAATTCCATGTGTGGCCTTGGCAGCAAATATACAGTTTCTGATTCCTACCTGCTCCACAAAAAAAAAAACAAACCCAAAACAAACAACAAGGGAAATCGGGATTATACTCAGGAAATATTTCCTGAAGGTGTACAGAAGTTCTTGACCCTCTCCTTGGCTGCTCTTTCAATGTAACAGCTCAGAGATTAAGAGAACAACCTGATGCCCTTTCTTCAACTACGAATTGTCTCACATTCTCCCTCCCAGTAAAACGCTTCAAGCATAGGCACTTCAACAGACAAGTCTGAGAGCACCTCACAGCTTTGTAATTTTGGTCCTCTTCTGAGAGTGGGAGATGATCCTTCAGGAGGAGAGAGGGATCCAAATTCACATCTCTCAAATTTCAGGTGAGTGCTGTTCTCACCCCCTTCTGAAATGCAAAACCCACCTCTTCTCCTCCTCATCCTCCCATCTGGCAGACCTAGTCCTGAAACTAAGAGCTGTCACTGTCTTGCCTCTGCCCTGAGGTGAAACCCTTGAGTGAGGGTAGAAAGTAA
This sequence comes from Numenius arquata, assembly GCF_964106895.1. Taxonomy (NCBI): domain Eukaryota; kingdom Metazoa; phylum Chordata; class Aves; order Charadriiformes; family Scolopacidae; genus Numenius; species Numenius arquata. The sequence continues at coordinate 32,465,900 of NC_133581.1, forward strand.
TTAGATTTTTTGCTTTTACTCCCATTCTTCTCTACAAAGTCAGAAAACAGAAAGAAGTAAGCATAAGAAAGTAAGCAAGAAATAGAACAACAGAAATTCCACAAATACACTGAGACTGAATGGGTACAGGTGCTCCTTAAGGCATTTAATTAGCAAGCCAATATCTAATGCGCACTTTAAACAGTGGGTCATCCATCAAAGCAAACACCACACAGCAGGCTTTCAGAATAAAATGCTACTGTAGTAAGAAATTATCCCTATACAATTGTCTTGTGGTTTTGACTCCAGCTGGGATATCTAGATCAGTAATAGAGGAATTTTCAAAAACTACATTAAAGCTATAAAAGGCTATTCAGAACAGGAGAACTCCAGAAATATATTAATAGAGCAAGTCGTCTCTTTAAGACTCAGGGAAAAAATGAATGCGTTAGGAAAGCAAATATAATATTCAGGGAAAGGAAGGGGAAAGGTGATTCACCAAAACCATTTAGTGAAACAGTCTGGCTTTTTCTTTCAATTGAAAGTAGCTTGGTGAGAGATAATCAGCTATAAATACCAACATTAGAGAATCATTACAGGTAATAGCCAAACTATACAGACTAGAACAACTACATCTCTCCAATTACATCCGTTCTAACATTATATTCACACAAAAAAATGGTCAAAACAAAAGTTCTCATGTAAAAGAGCAGCAAAATGCCTGTAATTTACCTGAGGGATCTTTACAGAAGAAAACGTCAGCTGTCTTATGTATACCTGACATGAATGAACAGCACAGCATCAGGGCTATACATTGAGACAGCATCATCTAACTATTTGAACTTAATTAGTCAAGAGTCCTGCAGAGCAATAGCAGCCAATTCTAAAATTAAGGGCAGATAGCACTGTACAGTAGAAGAGTACTGTTTTTTCCAGTCCTCTCCGCAGCCTTTCCCTGTTGTGTCACATGTGCCCACAAGCCAAGGAGGAGGCAAAGGCAATACTGGGGAACAGAAATTACCAACAAATCAGGAAAGTCTGTATTCAAGGTTAGAGAACTAGCTATGAAGAAACTGTGACTTTTGTCAGATGGAAGGATAAGCATCACCTCCAAATAGAACTCTAACAGGTACTGGGATATGGAAGCATCTCTCCGAAGATACAGGGAAAGCTCAGCACATAAAACACTGAAAACCAGGCTGGAAAATACTGTGAAATCCTCCATCACATTGGCAGGTAAACGCCTTGGTTAACCTACACCTACAGTGTATTTCTTCTTTTTCAGTGATGCACAATCTCTCAGTTGTGTGAAGCATTACAAAATGTCCTGAGATGCCTCATCAGTTCCTAAAACACACAGCCAGAATCAAAAGATGGAGCCTACTAGATCTTGCTAAATTAACGCTACATAGTTCATTGACTAGAAGAAACACTGAGATGAAGAGTTTAATGTGTGCTTGTTACATGTGCTGACCACGGCAACATTTGCTCTGTGGACGGCAGCGAATCGCTGTGCTTTTCCAAGAAAAAGCGTGTCTTTTCTTTGTGATTCTCCGAAACGAAAGAAATTTGATCCCTTCTTCTAGACTGCATATAAACGCTTGCTGAAAATTAAGAATCTGTTTAAATATGGGCCAGAGGACAAAAGGATTTCTGTATGGCTATAGACACTTCTGGACTTGAAATCCTCCTGGCTACTAGGAGTGATTTTCAAACCCCTCTTCCTGAAGGACAGTTACAGCAGCAGAGATAAAAGTTAGGGGGACTGAGGCATATTTGTCCTCGTAGAGCAGTATGCCTGGCCCTTGAGACAGCCACAGTTCCAAATCACTGCAGTACCCCAGCACCCCAGCGTGCTCCTTCACACTGAACCAAACCAAGATGCAGGGAGACCAAGCGGTGCTGGTTCTTTTGAGATTAGCTTCCAAAAAGTGCTTAAAAAACTTCCTAGAAGAGCCTCACAGGAGCAGAACCATTATCTAATTACAATAAATCTAAACAAAAATGGTTTGTAAATTTTAGGGGTTAAAGAGAAAAAGAATCTTAAATTTCAAGTGACATTATGCAATCAGGCCGGGATTGTTTAATTTACCACATGCTGGGTAACAGCCTAAGAAGACTCCATGTTTCCAGAACTAAAATAGGCTCTTTATTAAGAGGGTGATTTGTAGAGAGGCTGTGGGCAGAGCTGGCATTCAAGCCATTCAGCTCCCCAGAGCACCCTCCAAACCCTCCCTTCCTGCAGCGCACACTCCTCTTCCCAAGATCTATTCAGGTTACTATAAAGAATTTTAAAAGGTGAAAAGCTAAAGCTAGACAAGTCCTAAGTGCAGACTGTCATGGCATTGATAGCAGAAACACAGGGTCAAAGAAAAATCTCATGTAAGAGCATGATGTGAGAATAGTTTGCCGTATGTCAAGGCTGAGTGGGAGAGAAGCTATTCAGGGCCCTCTGAGATGTTCAACTTCACTCTGTGCCTAAGTTTGTTATACTTTTCTGATTCTATAAGAAAAGAAAACTACTAGCTATAAGAGTAAAAGATCTGTTAAAGAGAACACAAGGAGAATAGAAGCCTTGGGCAGAGTCTAAAGAAAGTCTGAAAGTACCACAATCCCAATCTGGACTCAGCACTTCTGAAAGATCCTTCATCCCTCTCACTCAGAAAGGTCCAGAGAACCTGCCCAGCTGAAAGTGTTGGATACGCCGTCAGGGCACAATGATGGCTCTACATGCACAAACCTTTCTGTGTTTTGTGATCATGGCACCAGCTAGGGGCCAAAATGGACTCACACACATGGAGTTCTTGGACCAGAGAATGCTCCCATTCCCTGAGGGAGCATGAGCTTGACCACAGAATCACAGAATCTTCATGGTTGGAAAGGACCTCCGAGATCACCGAGTCCAACCATACACACACAAAAGACCCCCACAATCTTGGCCACTAGAGCATGCCCTGAAGTGCCACATCTACACTTTTCTTAAATACCTTCAGGGATGGGGACTCCACCACCTCCCTGGGCAGGCTGTTCCAGTGCCTGACCACTCTCTCAGTAAAGTAGTGCTTTCTAATATCTAATCTAAACCTCCCCTGCCCCAACTTCAGATTTATTTCCTCTGGTCCTGTCCATTATTCCCTTGGGAGAAGAGGCCAACACCCACCTCTCTACAACCTCCTTTCAGGGAGGGCAGTGAGGTCCCCCCTCAGCCTCCTCTTCTCCAAACTAAACATGCCCAGTTCCCTCAGCCTCTCCTCATATGACTTGTTCTCCAGACCCCTCACCAGCTTGGTGGCTCTCCTCTGGACACGCTCCAGCAGCTCAATGTCCTTCCTGTAGTGAGAGGCCCAGAACTGAACACAGCACTTGAGGTGAGGCCTCACCAGTGCCCAGTACAGAGGCACCATCGCTGCCCTACTCCTGCTGGCCACGCTGTTCCTGATACAGGCCAGGATGCCGTTGGCCTTCTTGGCCATCTGGGCACACCAATGGCTCATGTTCAGCCGGCTGTCCACCAATACCCCCAGGTCCTTTTCTGCTGGGCAGCTTTCCAGCCACTCTTCCCTAAGCCTGTAGCGTTGCCTGGGGTTGTTGTGACCGAAATGCAGGACCCAGCATTTGGCCTTATTGAACCTCATCCCATTGGCCTTGGCCCGTTGATCCAACCTGTCCAGATCCCTCTGTAGAGCCTTCCGACCCTCAAGCAGATCAACACTCCCACCTAGCTTGGTGTCATCCGCAAACTTACTGAGGGTGCATTTAATCCCCTCATCCAGATCATCGATAAAGATATTAAATGTCTCATATTGGGAGCTGTGGGTATGTATAGCTATCGCTGTACACCCAGTAACAGCAGCTTTACATGCCTTGGAAGCTTCTCTGGGTTTGAAGGGAATCTGACATACCTAAGGATTAGTTCATAGGCATTTTTTTATAAGGATCTAGTCTTGAGCTTAGTGAGGAATGGGGCTGAGAACCAAGCGTCTTAGTGAAAGCAGGCTTCAACATCTAGTTTCATCTAGTGTCTGAACAGCTATTTAAACAATATTAATGTTATCTCTAAAAAGAAAACTAAGAGCAACTCTGCACCATGTTGTGCCAGAAGAAGAGTTTGATGGAGAGCTGTATCTTGAAACAGTCACTCTAATCAAGCATCAAAATCAAGCAACTGTATTTCAAAATTAAAGCATTCTATGCGAGGAAAAACAAGGGGCACTTTCACAGCTCTTCCCTCTAATGAACTGCTCCAGATTTTATAATGTGTTCACGTCAATCTTCTAACTAACTACATTTTTAAATGCATTTCATCTCTGTTTGTATGAAAGAGTCATTACATTAGTCCATAAAAGATCACACAATTCTTGCCTTCTGTAGCATAATTTTTTAGTTTCTGTCATTGCCTGACATTTGGTGTATGTGCTGGCAAACGATACAGCGTAATTCCTTCACTGTTCACCTTGTGTTTGCAAAGCTGTTACAAAAGGAGACATTCAACTTCTGCTGAAAGGCTTGCTAAACAAATGACTTAAGTGGCACAGACCAAAAAAGATCACAGCAAAGTCCTGCAGTCTTTACTCTGGCAAAACTGGCAATAAAATCCATGAAAATCCCTGTGGATTAGGAGCCAGAATTCAAAAGCCATATACAGGTAGTGGAAAGATCTTCATGGACTTCAGCAGGGCTCGGATCCAGACTCTTCCCTCTAAGTATTTTAGAAATGAGCTGCAGGCAACCAGTAAGTGAACCAACTTTAGTAAGAGAGAAAGAAAGATTCAGGACTTGTTTTCCACAACAAAAGAACCTCTCCATGATCTTGAAGCCTCCAACTTCTTTAATCTTATTTCATGCAAACAGTACCTTTGCCTTGGGATACCTCTGCACTGTACTCCTCACGGCTGGAGGGCAAACGGCTGAACTTGGGTCTATGCTCCACGCTTGCTGGCATTCCAGATACTTCTGATCGCAAACTTTGTGAGCGTGACACAGAGATCTCAAACTGCTTAATCACCTCACCATCGCTTCCTGAAGATGCTGTCTGTTCTTCATCCTCCACGTAACTGTTTACTGGGAGAAAAACACAACTCAGGCTTTAGACAGTCTGCTGCCCTTGGCCAAGAAGCCAGATGACACGGAATACTTCTATCTCTCAGATGGACCTTCTGGGGAGAAAAAGGGGACCAAGGGCTTAGGGATGACTGGGGATTGAACCTGAGAATCACCTGCTTCTTCAGTCTCTGGAAAGCCTGTGAATATCATATTGTATCAGCAAAATTTATGTATTATTAGACCTTGCCCAACTCTGCATGTTACCCTCTTTTAAAAAAAAAAAAAAAAAAGAAGATATTTAACAGAGCAGAACGCAAAGTAAGACACAACACACATAGAGAACCACTAGTAAAATCATTAGGATGTGCAAAGAAAAAGTAATAAGCAAAGGACTTGAAGACTTGGTCATGCTTCCGTTCCCCTTCAGCTCCGGCTGAAGTGGAGAGGGAACTTCTTTTGCGGAGAAAAAGCAACTCAGACATCACCTGCTCTGGATAATACCATGAACGCATAAATGCGGCACGTGGCTAACAGGCATCACCGACTTCATCTGCCAGCAGCAGAGGAACTCAGGAGACCAATGTAAATTGTGACCTTTAAAAGTGAAGATATGCATTTGAGGACATCCCTGTGAGTGCCCTTCCCCTCCTGCTACCGACACCTGCTTTGAATATGAGGTGACTGCACCCTCATTAGCGCGTGAATATCCGCCAGATGGGGGAAGGAGGGTTCAATACATGCTATATACACTTGGCCTTGCTTTGTCAGGATGAAAATACAGAGCCATTTTGCTCATAGGCCAAGAGGAAATGGCCTCAAGTTGTGCCAGGGGAGGTTCAGATTGGATATTAGGGAAAAATGTTTACACTGCAAGGGTTATTAAGCCTTGGAATGGGCTGCCCAGGGAAGGGGTTGAGGCACCATCCCTGGAAGGACTTAAAAGACGGGTTGACATAGTGCTTAGAGACATGGTTCAGTGATGGGTTTTTTTATCAGAGTTAGGTTGATGGTTGGACTAGATGATCTTAAAGGTCCCTTCCAACCTGGACGATTCTATGATTCTATGATTTAATCCTAGCCCCACTGAAGCAGAGCTCCCACAGACTTGTGTGCTGCTAAGATCTTACCCAGTGTGAAATTTCTATCTCACTGCCATCAGCATCAAGGAAGCACAACAGCAGGACGTTTTGACCCATCGGCGCGCATAGAGGAGGGAGTCACGGGGGCGACGGGCAGTCGGTGTGTACGTGCATGTTTGTGCACACGCGTGTGACTAAGCCAGCTGTCAACCGTGGCCGGTCCACTGCTTTCCCTTGACCATGAAGCACACGATACGGTTGCCAAGACTGGCTTTGATTATCACTATGGCAGCCGAACAAACGAGCACCGCAGGCAAGCAGGTGGAGGGCAGCTTTCTCAGCAGCACTGCCTGGTTTGGGGGGGAAAGCACCTTTTTTCACCTCAAATCTCACATCAACCACACAGCTACAGGTGGGGAAACCGGATCCTGCTTTTACACGCCGTGTTCGGTCGATTAAAAACGTGCAGTATAAACTTAAGGACAACTGCTCCATAAATTCACCCGCTGCTGCACAGAAGATGGCACTCGCCTCCTCGGGCAGCGAGGACGGAGCGGGGAAGCTGGCAGGATTCAAGCAAACTGCTTCCACCACCAGCCCAGCAGAAGCTGGCTTTTTCCACTGGTAGATTTTACTCTCTGGTCTGATTTGCCACAGTCTGACAATAAGCCTGCTGTTCCTTCTAGAAAATTGCTCTCAAATGGAGGAAAAAGCTAAGTGTTCCCATTCTGATAAAAATTAAAAAGGTTTTAGACATTAGTTTGTAAATGTTCGGTGACCAGCTACCGTAAAAATTGATTATTTTTATGTAAACTGTTAAAAATAATTGTCTTGGAATTTTTTTTAAATAACAATTATTTCAAGATGTATCAATCTTATGGCCTAAATGTGCTATGATCTATTCAAATAATCAAAACACATAAAACTAAACACTTCTTTTCAGCCCACTGTGTTGTCAATTCACTACCTGCAGCTCATGTAATATCTACAAAATTAATTTAAATGCTTGGCAATTGCTGGCAGGCTATTTTTGTGTGTGTATATCTTTGGGGTATTTAAGATAAAAAATAAAAGTGATCCCAGTATAAACAAAAGTCCACTTTTCACTCCAACAGCTTGCCAAAACTCTGGAGTAAAATATCATCTTTAGTAATTAAGCCACATCTTTCACCATTTTCTAAAACAACTGTAATAATAAAATCCCAGGTCCATGATGGTCCAGACATCACGGGCATGAGACTGTATACTTAAATAAATGCACATTAATGCTGTGTACAATTCTGGTTACTACAGGAAATATCACAAAGGCCATGGAGATACAGCACTCCTGGACTGCTCCTGTAAGGGTCCCTGGGGTGACAGGTGTGCAACTCCCTGCAAAACAGAGCACAGCCCTTTTTCTAGGACAGAAAGGGAAGGGGGAAAGGATGGAGGGGAGGAGTTTGCCCCGGTTTCGCACATTATTGGCCTCTTGACTTCGACTTCAACTTCACAAAGCCCCAAACCATGACTGCATCCCTTGTTACGACGCACTGGATGCTATTTCTTACTAGCATTCGGAAGCATACAGGCGAATTAACTGGTGGCACTGGGGAATCTGTAGCAAATGCCTGATATGTCTGCTGCTGAATCTCTGCCTGAGCAGCAGACAGGTCCGTGTCAACTTAATATCTCTGTATTAATAAAACTAACTTTACCCAGGGGAGAGAAAAACGTTACCCATTCAAATATACAAGTGTCCTGATTAGGAAAGGACAAGGAGGAAACATTTTTTATATCACCACGGAAACTTAAATAAAGGACCCATAATTACCATCTAAATTCTGGAAAGATAATGAATACATCTTGAAAAGTGCAGATGTTGTGCAGCACATACATATTTCTAGCAACTTCAACACAATTACTTCTATGCAGCATCTGTTTTAGAAATCAACTTCCCACCACTCATAAGGAGCTATGGGGGATTTTTATTTATTTTTTTTTTTCCCAGAGGACACTAGGGGGGAGGAAGGAGGGTAACCTCCTTTTCTGGCAAGGTATTTCAAACTACCACTATTTATTCAGAAATTTCAAACACCCTATCAGTTTCAAAGTTAGCTTACAGGCATCCAAATCCACTAAGCTAAAATGCATGAAATAAATAATTCAAGAATCCTCTGCAGTGTTACCAAGTATAAAGAATAACTTATAATTTGCTCAGAGCTTATCCAAGAAAAAAAATAAATTATTGAATAAAATACATAGTGTAGGTGTAAAATATAGATGTACTGCATGGATCCTGTCTGCCTGCACGTTAAAAAACCAAAACAACAAACAACAGTCATTTTGGCTGAACAATGGAAAGCTCGCAAGTGCCAAATTTCTGCTTTCTTCTTAAAGATTTTGCTTCTGCTTTATGGAAGTCAGTCAGAGTTTCTATAGGAGCATCACCAAGCCCTGAAGGAAGCAGAAGTACTATACAAAAAAAATGTATTTGATCATATAACCGAAGATAATATCAGTACATCTATGCATAATGCATATCCTCAGAGGATCCCAGGAGTGCTCTGTGCCATGTTCTTTGCTATCATAGAAGCAGTCACATAGACCTGGCCTTAAAATTTTCATGATCAGGATGACATAGAGAAACAGTGATCTGCAACAGCTCCTAACTCAGCAAAACCCAGAACCGCACACAGGAAGAAAAGGGCTTTTATTTTGGAAAACTGGAAAGGCCTGCTGCAAACCACGGCCATGGATATGTTAAAGCTGCTTAGCAAAAAAACGTGGAGCTGCTACTACCAATTCCCATGCAACCACAGCTCTGATTTGCAATGTCTTCAATCTGGAGTCACCTCCTCCCTCTTGCTGTCAACCATTTGAACTGGGAGTCTGTCCTGGTTTGAAGTAAAACAGAACCAACTTTCTGTTCTGTAATTTTACATCTTAGCCAGGCCTCTTCCAACTCTCTGAAATTAAGGGCGTGTTGTGGAGCAAACTGCTCGTTCCCAGAGTGATAAGACCGATGTTTGTGCTCCATGCCAAGGGATGGTGGGCAGAGAGGCTCCTGCTTATACTTTTTTTACTATTGCTGTAACAACCAAGGTCAGCCAATTTCCTTATTTGCCCCGTTAGAGGGTCGGAAGCGGAAAAGCGTAGAGGGGTCACATCTGTGGGGAGGAGGGGACAGGAGAGGTGACCTCAAACCTGACCAACTGGGGTGTTCCATCCCATCTGCCCCATGATCCGTGTAAAAGCTGAGGGATCAAAGGATCAACTCTTTTTCCTCAATGGCCAACGTCCGAGGACTCTGTCTGTCCATCTGCCTTTGATCCCGATCCGTGTGTTCCTGACTCCAGAGCTGGAACCCAGTTCCCATCCCTCGCTGAGTCCAGTCTGGGACTTCCCCAGTGCCTGTCGGTGACGTGACTGTCATCCTGGGAGCTTGATATGGTTTTGTATATATCTATTTCTTTTTTTTTTTTTTTTATATTAATTCTTCATTAAAGTAGTTTAGTTCATTCTAAACTCATGAATCTCCTTATCTCTTCCTCTCCTCTCTTTTGGGGCCGGGGGGGAGAGGGGGAGAAGGGCCATCTGTCAGTCCGGTTTTGGTAAATTAGGCCGAAACCACGACAGAGTTCAAACGAAAGTATGAAGTAACGCAACTACCTGATTTATGGGTTTGACTAGGGAGCAGAGTAGCCCATTTATGCTCAAAACTATTTGGAGATACAATCCGTTCACCAAAAATCCTTCCTTTTACGAAACAGAAACAAAATCCAAACCACCGACCTAGACCTCGAATGTACTTACAACTGACAGAGCATGCGCTGCAAAACAGTAAACCCATATTTCTACACATGCCATTATGGACATAGGGGCTGTGCATAGTGACTGTGCACCATTGACTAACACCAGCTGGTCGTTTACTAATGAACAGAAGGCAGTCTTCATCTGGGCTTTCTCCTTCCAGCCAGGCCAGTGTGGTTTTGTCCCTTTCTGGTAGGTATACCAACCAGGGAGCCGTGGTGGTAAACGTAAGATCAACCCCTCTTTGCTGAGTGACAAGTGTACTGTACTCAGCACTGTTGAGGTCCCATCTCAAGTTCCGTGTCCAGTTTTGGGCCCCTCACTACAAGAAAGCCATTGAGGGGCTGGAGCGGGTCCAGAGAAGGGCAACGGAGCTGGTGAAGGGTCTGGAGAGTAAGTCTTATGAGAAGCGGCTGAGGGAGCTGGGGGTGTTCAGCCTGGAGAAAAGGAGGATGAGGATGACCTTATCACTCTCTACAACTCCCTGAAAGGAGTGTGTAGAGAGGTGGGGGTCGGTCCCTTCTCCCAAGTAACAAGTGATAGGACAAGAGGAAATGGCCTCAAGTTGCATCAGGGGAGGTTAAGGATGGATATTAGGAAGAATTTCTACACCGAAAGGGTTACCATGCATTGGAACAGGCTGCCCAGGGAAGTGGTTGAATCACCATCCCTGGAGGTATTTAAAAGACAGGTAGACGTAGTGCTTAGGGACAGGATTTAGAGCTGGTTTTGTCACTGTTAGGTTGATTGTTGGACTCGATCTTAAAAGGTCCCTTCCAACCTAGACGCTTCTATGATTCTAAGTGACAGCGTCCTGCTTCTGCAACACGTACATTTCTACCTCTTCATCTGTCCTCACCCCATGACCAAACCAACCGGGACCTCTCCAAGGCAAACGCACTTGGGCATTTGCATGTGATGCAGTCAGAAAGAATTACAACTTGGCAGCCTTCATACCAGGCAACACTTCCAACAAAAAGAGAAAAAAAAAAAAAAGCAAACAAGAAAAAGTCAGAGACTAATCAGAAACAAGTCATTACTTGGCTCTGACCATCAAGCACCTCCATAGCCAAACACCACAGCAGTCAGAGCAATCAAGTCCAATTCTGCACACTGCTGTGCAAAGAAATAGAGAACTGCCCACAGCAAACAGATTTTAAAAAGAGGAACATGGGATTTGGCTTCAGACTGACTCTCGCTTTGCTGCCTGAGGTTCTTCCACAGCTAAAGGAAATGGCAGCCAAGATGCAGAAGCACAATTACCCCTGATTTTCCCAATCACCTACTTTACATTCTACATGTGGAGTAAACATGAGTCAGGCTTCATTTGTGCTACTGGGTTTTATTAGCACAGGCCCAGGATTTGTGGAGAAGTGGAAGATAAAAAGAGACTGCACACTGTAGGAGACACTGCTGAGGCAGGAAAACCCCTGGTGTGGATGCAGTTACATCTGTGAGTCAGCCCACACCCCTTTGGCAGCCCAGGTTAGGTTGCTTGAAGACAAGCAGAAAAGCACCTTCTGTCAGCAGATGCTGTGTCTGTGCTGGGCACGAGAGTAGCCATGTGTGCTCTGGGGTGTAAATGCTCATGGACTCGGAAACTAAACAAACTGCTGGATCCCTATGGGCAACGAGTTAGAAAAAGCTGTCCTTTCCTTCCAACAAATAAGAACTTTCACTTTACAAGCATTCAGCACTGGTGAGGCCTCACCTTGAGTGCTGTGTTCAGTTCTGGGCCCCTCACTACAGGAAGGACATTGAGCTGCTGGAGCGTGTCCAGAGGAGAGCCACCAAGCTGGTGAGGGGTCTAGAGAACAAGTCATATGAGGAGAGGCTGAAGGAACTGGGCATGTTTAGTTTGGAGAAGAGGAGGCTGAGGGGGAACCTTATTGTCCTCTACAACTACCTGAAAGGAGGTTGTAGAGAGGTGGGTGTTGGCCTCTTCTCCTAAGGGAATCATGACAGGACCAGAGGAAATGGTCTGAAGTTGGGGCAGGGGAGGTTTAGATTAGATATTAGGAAGAATGACTTTACTGAGAGGGTGGTCAGGCACTGGAACAGCCTGCCCAGGGAGGTGGTGGAGTCCCCATCCCTGGAGGTATTTAAGAAGCGTGTGGATGTGGCACTTCAGGGCATGCTCTACCAGCCGAGATTTTGTGTGTGTATGGTTGGACTCGGTGATCTCGGAGGTCCATTCCAACCATGAAGATTCTGTGATTATTTTTACAGCAGTTTTCCTGGTAGCTTTTACAGCACAATGGGTCGAATTCCGTCAGGTTGCCCATCAATGGCCTCTTCTACTTGTTTGCTTGGGTCGGATACTCACTTGTTGTAGTGCAAGGGAGTCACTATGTAAGCTCTCCCCACTACATTTAAGGAAGTTTCTCTGAATTGGCACTAGTGAATTAAGGAATAGGGCTGAGTATGGCTTGAAGGTTTGCTTGACACAACTAAGCCGCTCTTAGCATAAACAATGAGTTTGAAAATACTGTGAGTCTTTGTTTTTCTAACTTTTCTAACTTGGCTAAATGCAAACAAGGGCCTAAGCATGTTCAACTAGCCATTGTATAGGTCAGCACCTTGTTATCTTTCAAGAGGAAACTATCTCTGAGAACAGGATGTATCAAGACCACCAAAGCATGACCAGCCCAAACCAGCCTTGCAGCTTCGTCAGCAAGAACAGAGAGGTAGATGACTGCAGTTGACCAAAAGGACACAGTGATGAAGAGGAATGGCTGAAGTAAATGACCACCAGAGGTCTTTGAAGACAACCAAGAGACTGAAATACGCCTCTGGGAGTGGGTGGCAATGCATGATAAAGTTCTCAGAAGAATAATGAATATGTATGTTTAACTTTTATATAAGCTGTGTAACTAATCGCTTTCGGCGCGCACATTTGGAGGAGTGATCCCCTCTGCGTCCAGCGCTGCAACAAAGAATACCTGCTTAATAGTCATCCCAACCATTGAGTCCTGATTTCGGCTTTCACGGCATCACTAGCTTCTTCCAGAAAATGGCCTTTGCCCTAGCAGAATTTGAACTGGCTGAGGAAATGCCCAGGAAACCCAGGCCATTGACTCTTGCTCCTCTTTAAAGTGGAGTTGTGCTACGCTGCACTCCCAACCTGCTAGACTCAGCAGATGCACGCCGACTACGTACTGTTCATAGCACCCACAGCTAAAACCATTAGCTTCACATCCACAAGTCTTTGTTTGCCGATTAGCAGGGTGGAAATCAACTCCCTCGCAAAGATATTTGTTTGGAGTTGCTACGGATATCAACTGCATTGCAACGAGGCAGATATTTATTTTCCCCACTGATTTTTCTAATTGAAACTTTCTGTTTGCTACCAGAGGATTGATTTACCACAGCCCCCCCTTTGCCACCGCTATAACACCAGTGTTTCCGCGGCACTGCGGGGAAAATCACAGGCTTCAGCAGCAGCAATGGGTGAGGATGTGGTACAACAAGATTCGCATGTGTTCAGGACCAAAGCTGTCAACCCAAAAGGGACAACTGACTGTCCTCCTTCCCTTCCCCTCTTCCCCTTGTTTCAGTTTTAGCAATCACAGAATCACAGAATCTTCATGGTTGGAAGGGACCTCTGAGATCATTGAGTCCAACCATACACACACAAAAAAAACAACAAAACCAAACCAAACCAAAAAACACACACAAAACAAAACACCCAACCCAACAATCTCAGGCACTAGAGCATGCCCTGAAGTGCCATGTCAACACGTTTCTTAAATACCTCCAGGGATGGTGACTCCACCACCTCCCTGGGCAGGCTGTTCCAGTGCCTGACCACTCTCTCAGTAAAGTAATTCTTCCTAATATCTAATCTAAACCTCCCCTGCCCCAATTTCAGACCATTTCCTCTGGCCGACTCACCTGATTCAAAAAGAATAGGCAAGGGGCTGGTAACTCTCAACTGGAGCAATGAGCTGGTCTAGTTCACCACACAGTGGTACGCTTGTGAGGCCAGACATGGAAAGCAGCACAACTACGTGATCGGGAAAGGACAATATATCTCAGCTCCAGTTTTACATCAGCTAATTGCAATTGCAATTGACAATTACAAAACTGCACCCTCAGGCCCAATGGTTTTATAGCTACAGAATTTATGGCAATGAGTCTAGACCCCAAAATTGACCCTGTGACACAGAGCTTCAGCAAACCTCAGAGCTCCCATTAATCCAAACTCAGAGCTTTCTTCTCCAGCAACACCACTCTCATACTATTTGCTGGAAAATACTCCCACACAGATTATGCTGTTACGTATGACTGTATGGCTCTCAGCCTGAGGAGAGAAACGTCTCCAAGTGAGACTCACGCCCAGTGCAATGAGTCCCTCCAGGAATGCTGCACCTCATTGGGATACTGAGCTCTCTAGACAGGGGACCACCTGCCTGAACGTCAGCGAACTTTTAGGTAGGGTGATGAAGCAATGAGAGCATCAGCTATTTTCATGCTCATTAAAAGAGATTTTCTGCAGATTTTTCTATGGACTGGTTTAAGATTCAACCTGTCATTCATGTTGGTCTACAAATAAGTGCTGATGAAGCCTTCCTTCAGGAGAAGGAGACCGCATGAGAATCACGCAAACAGCATCTGCAGAGGTACAGCCCTACCACACCTTCCTCGTTACCTGGAAGACCCACACAGCCCAACAATTCCGGTCACTGCCGTTAAAACCGCACTTTTTTTCCTCCATTACTCTAATGTCCTTATTTTCTTTCATTGCAGTCTTTCCCCTTGGTTACTAAAAGTGCTTCGTGAGTCCATGAGGCCACTTAAAACCATTGCTGCTGCCAACAGGTCATTACAACAGCCAAAAATGGACTGGGCACAAGGAAGTCCTACCCACACCCCTGTCTGGGAAGAGGTGAGCACGAACACCAGCTCACCTTTTGGCAGAGTGATCCCTTCTCATATAAGCTTACATCAGTGGAGTTCGTGCTGTTAAGCAATGCAAAGAGGCTAGAAGAAGCAGAAATGGGTTACCCATGCTTCCAAAAGTCCTAATATTCATTCCCTTCTGCAAGCATTTGCCTGCCATCATGGGTTTGCATAAGTAGCTTCCTACCATATGGGTCAAGATAACAACAACTAGGGGAAAAAAATTAAAAAATTAAAAATACTATTGTTTGTATCGGCACACAGAAATACTACGTTCCAGCTCTGCGCAGAATGCTGCTAGTATTCCTGCACGTAACCTCAACCACAACACAATGAGATCATTCACACCTGCCTTGCCTGTAGTAGGAGATGGAAGGTGAGGAGGCAGGGTTTCTAGGAGAGAGGCAGCACTTCCCAGATGCTGCCAAGATGCTGTTTATTGGTAAATGAAGCCTCTCGAGTCCTAAACAACCTTCCCAGAGGAAGACAGAGTCGCAATTGCCATATGGGGAGTGGGAAGAGGATGCCACTTAGCTAAAGTGGATCAGAAAATACATGAACGAACACACACGCTCACACACACAATTTGTTCTGTAGCTGCACTGAATGGCAAAATCCATTTCTTCCTCTCAAATACATCCTTCTCCACACAGTCTATGGCAAGAACAGATGACAAGCACTTCTGAACAGAGCAGCCTTCCTCATGTTCCTTAGGGAGCTAGGCACAAGGAAGCTCTGCCCACCAGACAAGGAACTTGGTGAAAGCTCAAACTCCTGATCTACTGTGGGCTTACAAAGATTCTCTGTCTAAAATGACCAACTGAGGATGAACTGCAATGTTGACAGGCCCACCTTTGAAAATTTGTAGTTTGAACCACTCTTCGGCTTCATTCCCCCAGCTATAAAGCTGCCATACCACAATCCATCTTCCTTTCAGGGCTATTGTGTACTCTCAGCACCACTTACTTTTGGCATCATGGATGAGGATCCTTTATAACTTGAAACTTTGAAAAGACAGAACTGCAAAGGGGGACTTTAATATAAGAAGGGACATGGTACCACCTTCACAAAGATAAAAGCCTGTGCACAAGCACTTTATGAGTGGTTCTGAATTTCCCAGAGAGAAATATTCAATACAAATCCACGTCCACACTTCATTTCAGAAAGCTGAGACTCATACCGCATTCTTCAGAGACCAAATGCGTACCCCGAGTCACGTTAGCGCTTTCTTCCACTCAAGCAGCCAGGAGTATTTTCTGTGAAGTGCTTTTGTCTGCTGTCTGTCTTCGCTTTCCTTCACTCAGTCCTAGTGGTGCTATTGATTCAGTGTAGCCTCTTTAAATGTCCTGGTTTCAGCACAGACACTGATTTTTATAGGGCTGCATTCTGACTAGAGCACTGGCTGGCTCCATAGCTAGACAGCTGATAAAATTCATCAGCACTTAGGATCTTTCCATGGAAACTGGCCATCTATCTATTTCAGTCTCAGGTTCAAGCAGAAGTTTTATTTATCACACAAGCAACATCTTTCTATTTTGCTATATGGGTTTATAGGACCTAATGAAAACTCTCTTCTTGCCTAGGAATTCCTGGCCGTATGAAGGGTCATTTATTGAGCTCAAGATTGTTCATATACAGTAGAAAGAATAATTTCCTCTACTACAGCAATTACTGGCAAAAATCAATGACCCCTGTTAAGCTGGAGGCCAAGGTAAGTAAATGCAATAGTGCTTTCTAGTTTTAAAAACTCCCAGAGCATGAGAGGCATGCCTCCCCTTACACATGTATTGAGGACAACTATCTAGCCATCTAGACAAGATTCCTCTTAGGACATCAAACCTCCTAGTACTCCAAGGTCAAAAAAATTATTTTAGTGCAAATGAAATGCAATCTTCAGCCAGCACTGAGATTGTCTCATTGATGGAAAAAAATTCCAAAGACTTCATGTAGTCTAAGTCTAGTGCTCACCTATAAATGACACTGGTGGTATGAACACAGCATCAGACAGCTTGGGAGACTCTTCAGTCACAGAACTTGTCATGCAAAACCAGTCCAGCTCTGATTCAGAAGATTCAGCTCTGCTGGTGTGTCTGTCCCCACACCTTTTCAGAGCAATGTCTGCTGAAACTGCTAACTTAATGGTCACTTTGACTTTTTGTTTGCAAAGGGCATGGGTCCTGAGGACGAAGTGAGCTAAAGCCATTGCACTCACGGCACAGTAATTGCTGCTCTTCAGCTTTTTCATTATTACTTTTTTTTTTTTTTTTCCTCTGTAGATTCAGGCCGGGAAGCAGACGGCCTGGCCAGCCCTACCCCCTCTGCTTGCAGTGCACTACTTTTAGAAGTGGCTTATTGCTCTACTGCCTTTTTTTTTTCCAATTCCTAAGCCAAATGTGCAATGATGGATTTGGCAGCCACACTCTCGCCAGCCACCCCCAGCCAGCTGATCAGCAGTATCTGAGCCGCAGGGGGATGCAAAGGCTGCTCTCTCCCCGTTCTGCAACGGGAGACAGTTCCTCTATCAGGACCACTGAGGTTAGACAATGAAGGAGGGTCTCAAGGAAGCTGCAAGAGCAAGTTCATCTGTATTTGCAAAATTTACAGCTACATGACGTGCAACTGGTGGCAGGGATCTGCATGCATGGAAGGGTCTGCCTTCCCATCATTAACCTCTTAACCAAAACACCTGGTGTTGCAGTATTTCCTACCGAATTACCTCTTCATTTTTAAACTGTGGATCAAAACCATCCAAAGTGAAAAACTTTTCCCCGCATTTGTTTGAAACCCTGGCACAACATTACTAGCATCATTTAAGTACAGACCAGGGCTCAGCGGCAGCCAAACCTGCACGCTGCTGATTAGCATGCCTCACAGTGTCTAACAGACATTTGACTTCAGAACCCAAGGATTTCATTGCTCAAGCACTTTATTAGATCCCTGAGCCTAAAAATGGCTTTCAATAATGTGAGCGCCGCTTTGGGGCCTCAGAAAAGCTACTCTGTGAGCTAGGAAACATTTCCTAGGAGGCAAAAACGTGTTCAAAAACATATTTGATAAAAAGGAGAAGGGGTAGTGATGGTTTTTAACTGCAGTTTTATTTTATTTCATCTCAGAAGTGCGCTCTAAGTTTAGGGGAGGGGAACAACTACTGGACTTTGGTTTGCATCTTTTTAAAAACAAAATGGTTTTCATCTAGTGTTGGTGGGTTTTTTCCCCCTAAACCCAATAAACTATATATTGGAATGACCTTGTAACAGGTTTCTGTGGCTCTTTAATCACCAGTGGCTGCTAAATGAAGCATATCTATTTTCTCTGTTACATTACTATTGGCAACCAGGTCTTCAGTAAGTGCCCAGAAATATTTCCATGGCAACAAAAAGCATTCAGCATTGCTGCTGTTTTGTGCCAATTTAGCTTTAAAATATTCTATTGTGGAGAGAAATATGGTACATTAAGCGAAATAAAGTCAAGATGCAATGTTCTGAAAAGAATATAAGGATAAACAGGAAACGTATTTTGCAGAAATGGTGAAAAAATGCCAAACGGAAGAAAAAAAAATGTTCAAAGCTAATATTGATGCTACTGAACGCCTTCGCTGAATGTCAGCAAGTCCATATGCTCGCTTACATTGTCACTTAGGGTTAGGTAACAAAGCTAACAGAAATAAGGATACCTCAAACACCTTCTCTTGATCATTTTAATCCGTGACTGAAATTTTAAGTTTAAGCCAGTGTATTACAGCCTCTCTGCATGTCTAGGTTACCAGCGGAAGAGTTCATACCCTTGATGTTAGAGAGTGAATCTAAAGGAAAAAGAGGAAACAAAGAGTTGAAAAATGGAATACGAAGAGCATGTGTGTGTTTTGGAAGTGAAGGGTCACTTAGAAGAGCAAAATGAGCTCTTCCACATCAAAAATCTTGTGGAAGACATTTTCAAATCACAGTTTAGCACTTTCTCTCCTATTATACAACTTAGTTCTGAGAAAAAAGGCATCAGCTCCCAGCCCTCCAACTCTCAAACAGCCAATTTCATGACTATAATAAAGTCTTGAGACCACTGGATGGCCCTTTGTGCAGTGCATCGCGGAGATAAAAAGACAAAAACTATTTGAAAGCATTTGGTGTGACATTCCCTCTGGTGTAAAAAACTATGCAATGCCCTCTGAAGTGCTTTGTGTGGAAGTAGAGAGCTCTAGGCAGAAGCAGTGTAGGTGCTGGGGAGCTCCGTAAGGCCAGCCTTCCAGTCCACAATGGCCCCAGACAGCTTACTGAGAAGGAAAGCCAATAAACATTAAGAGAGAGTCCAACAGCAACTTCTCTTATCTGGGAGAGAGGTTCAGAGTGACCCTCTCCGTTAGCTGCAGTGGAACTAGATGATCTTTAAGGTCCCTTCCAACCCAAACCATTCTATGATAGGTTACTCTGCCATCTGACTGCCACTCTATGCATCTCTCACCAGGAAAATTCATCTGGTCCATCATACGCTCCTAAGGACCCTCTTTCTCAGACTTCCCTGCCGACAAGACTACAGGTGAGAAACTGCTCTGACAGTGACAGCAGCCCATTCCTGGCCCCCATTTCCCTGAGAGCTCACCACCTTTTCTCCCATCCACTTTGAGCACGGGCTGCAGTCCAGAGACAGGACCAAATCTGAAGACCACCATCGGAATAACGCATTTGGCACAAGGCTGCTCCCCAGCCGACTCTGAGGAGCCCCAGGTTTTGCCATGACTCGCTCCCACAGCCCCTCTTGGGGGTACAGGCTCTGCAAAAGACAAAGTTGTGCCCTGGATAGCACTTGTCCAGGAGGATCCATCGCCCCAGCACTTCCTGGAAGGACACTACACGCCCTGCTCCATGGCATCTGTGCACACACCGGACACATACTCCAAGCACACACAGTAAATCCAGCCCTACAGCATTGACTTGGTGCCTGTGAACAAACCCTGTGGGAAGGATATGGCACAGGCAATCCATAGGGGTACCAGAAGGTAGGGGATCTGTACAGGTTAGAGGCTGGGCTCCAAGAGATCCAGCTCTGGGGTGTTTAACCTGATAAGTGGCAATCATTCATTTGGAATATGAAACCAGCAGTCCCAGCTGGGGAGACAGAACAGCTAGACCAAAAGCTCTTTTTAATTATTTACTCCCTGGCCATAACAGTGTGAGGAATAGTGATAAAGAAAAGAGCTAATTTTAACATTCATTAAAGAACACTGTCAAGGTTTATACCATCTCAGTCTGATATTCCTATTAAATACAAAAACAAACAGGCTGATCTTCTGCAGCCTGCACAGAAAAGGCTAAATATGTAAGACTTCCCTAGAAGCCAAGAGTGATGAAAATCTCTTGGTCATTGTAAAACAAACCTTTTTCAATAGCATCTACTGCCTGCTTCAAAAAAAAAAAAAAAATTCTGAAGGTCCTCGGTGAGTCTCGAGTTCTTCATCAGCTCCACATCGTAGACCCCTCCCGCCCTCCCTTTCCTCCCTTATCCCTCTTCCTAGGATATTCGTAAAGAGCGGCTTTAACCCAGCAAGACCCAAGGGTGGTGTCAGCAGGACTGCTTCCCTGCTTGCAGATGGGACATACATTTCCATCAGCCCTCTGTGACCCAGGTAACTTCCAGCCACATTTACGTGATATTTAGTGAATAGAAATGAAGTGGCTGAAATTCAGGCCTGAACACAATTGCCTGAAACGCTGTTCATGTCACTTAATGATCAGAAGTCACAGTTAGGCCTATTTAAAACTGAAAACATCAAATTTGGTTCTCCTTCCCATAATCTCCTGCCTGCTGTCCTCTTCAGTCTTATTTGAAAAGCCTGTGGGGGTGGTGGGAGGGGAGGAAAGCGATTTGGGAGCCTTTCATCCATAAAATCATGAGATATGGCTGGCTTTTTAGTACAGCATTTCAAAGCACATGGCATAGTAACATCTTGAGATTTCTGGCACAAAAAAACCCAAGGTTTGAGATTATATATATCTTTAATAGCAATGACGCAAAGGCAGATGGTTCTCAAAAGCTAAACGCTCCCTTTGAAGGGTCCTGCTACCAGAAACAAAACATGGGGGGAACAAAATACTCCTTGTTACAGCAACAGGGGCTGGTTGCCTTCTAATACACAGCATTTCACACGGGAGATTTCCACTTATTTCAATGAGATTAGTCTCACAAATGAGAGAAGAATTGAAAACAGAAGAGGAAAGGTTAGATATTTCTTCGGGATTTGGAGAGTTTTATTTTAGCTGTGGGAAACAAAGACAACACAGAACATAATGAGCAGATTAGCAACTAAATCAAATCAATGCTAGAAAAGAGAGATCTGGATAATACTGTCAGCGCGCGTGCTAGCTGCTTACCTGCAAAACTTGCCTTGCCATTATTACATTTTAAGGAGCCACCCAAGCTGATGTTGTGCTCACGACTTCCCATCCTCATTGAGGGCTCACCTTCTTCCTCAGAAATGGGAGGAAGCTGATCGAGCGGCTGGAGATCTTCATTCATCCAGTAGGATCCATTGGCTGCTGAAGACCCGGTGCTTTCAACACACTGCTCTGGTAAACTGATGGTATTTTTAACCCATTTTTGCCTCTGCGGACCCATGTCAGAGCCATGAGGGAGGTCTTGTGAAGCAAGATCAGGACCCCCAATGTGACCGCCTTCTCTAGGGTATAAGTATTCCCCACCGGAATACTGGTCCAGGTGACGTTCATCATCTGATTCCTCAGAATAATCCTCATAAACGCCACCATTATTCTCCAAGTCCTGGTTCCTCTCTTCTTCTGACTTACGACCCACTCCACTCAAATTCAGCAGTGAAGCAGATATAGAGTCTCCTGCTTGTTGGATAGCTTCATATATTTGAGACATCCAAGAAGACAGTGGCTGAAGGAAATTCTGAGCAGCCTCAGAAGCCATGTTTAACACTATGCCAGTATCTGATGATCAGTTGTTCAGCTTTGCCCGCATGTCACTTATAATTCAGGGAGCTACAGAATAAGCACCATAAGAGATTACTGTAAATTGCTTGTCCATCAACACCTGTCGACACACTATCTACATAAGATGTCTAGAACTGAGAGGAGAAATGGAAAAAGCACTTCTACCCATTGAGAATACCACTAAAAATCCAAATATGATGGACAAATTACACATATTCCTGCAGAGATCTGGAAAGCTTTCATTCAATTGCTAATTTTATAAAAATAAAAACATAGAACATTGTAACACAAGTACCTTTTCTGAAGCACACACATTCTGGTTACAGCTGTCAACACACCTGGTAAAAAAAAAAAAAGTAGAAAACAACCTGCAGTCAAAAATCTCAAATAATCTCCCGGCCACTTCCACTATATCCTTAGCATTAACATGTCCAGATGGGAAAATTGAAGGGTGAAGAATTTGGGGAGAATTATATTTTGATTTATTAAAGTGACGGTCCTGAAGCATGCAGAACCAGCCCGTGGCAGACAATTATCTCAAATGCTTTGCTCCAGAAAGGCTCTGAAGAAGCTCTCTCTGCCCGCAGAGGGACACAAGCCAGAGTTGTTTTGCCCTTCACAGAAATGAAAAGAAAACACACAGGAGGTGAAATATTATAGGTATACAATTACTGGGAACAGAGGCAAGTTAACAAAAGCATTGCTATCATGTCAATATGATATGTTTTCCCAAAACTCATCTAAACCCCCAAATAAAACCATAGCTTGCAGAACGTTAAGGTGCCTTTTTGCCCGACATACATCTTCCCACGCTATCACAAGACAGATATTCTTTTAGGAACTCTGAGAAGGAGAAACCTCCAAGTAGGATGATGGGTTTAGGAAGAAAGAATTAAATAGTTGCAGATTTTAGGCTAGAAGACAACTGAAAAGAAGCTTCAAAAATTAATACCAGTCTCTTGCTGAATTTAGAGGTCTAGCAGCAATTAAACTATAAAAGGGTAAATACAGTATAAGCAGCAAGAAAATAAGCTCAGCAATGATGTGTATTACCTTGTGAAATGGCCTCCAGAGAAACGTAGTGGAAATCCTAATGCTTTAGGTTTTAAAATGGAGCATGTACTAAGGAGACCCCACCTTGCTTAGTGGGCAGCTTTTTTACAGATGACATCACTGACTGGAGAGTCTTTACCTTTTGAAACACCTGCGCTGAATAATTTGTTCAGTGATGTTGACTGACACTCCAGATATCTCCAACAAGTTTATTAGCAGCTTCAGTATGTACTAAGAATTACAGTCCTGACAAGGGCAGTAAATGAATGTAGGTTACTAAAGCCATTTTAAAAGCTGATGGCTGTTACCAGCTCACTGGGCTCGGGGCACACACTGTCCCAGTATCCGCATGTCAACCGCTGGGACCCAGGTATCGCTCCCTGCCACGCATTAAACCTTTGTGAAGAACAGACAACGTTTGCAACAGCAAATGAATCTCTGATTTCTGATGAAAGGAGAACTTCACAATGCTCTGCCTCCATCTCAGCGGCAAGATACACGCCAGCAGTAGCCCTCGGAGGGATGCTGGCATCCAGGAGTGATAGCTAACCAATGCAGATAAAACATATGGGTGCTAAAATGAAGCGCTGATCTGTTCTAAAAATCAACAGAACATAAGACTTGTGATATTTGCACAGGCAATAATTAGCTCCTCTTGTTATTAGATTTCAGAGCTAACATCCAATTGGTCCAACAGAGCCATCCCACTTCTCCTGGATGCTGTCGCTGACTGCGCCATGGCTCAGGTGAACATCGTGGTTCTGCAGGAGAGACTCCGCATCAGGGAGGTTGGTATCACAACCATACAGACGGAGGCAGTTTTTCAAGGCGAGATTTCCTTTACTCATGGAATTAAAGCAGTGATCTACAGTCACCTGCAGGGCTTGGATGTGGTCACCCAGTCATCCAAGGAGGCAGATAAGACTTGAACATGCATCTTACATATACCAAGTGGTTGCCCCGATCATCTTGCTGGGGGCTGGGAGAAAACATAATGCATACACATATGTACATACACGTCCACAACACTACCCAGACCTGGAAATTTGTTTGGATTCAAGCCGGAGAACCCCAACAAACGGTTTGATTTCAGTTTATAGACAATGGATAGACACTGAAGAATATTTCACCCCAAAAATCTGAACCACTTTGCAGTAACACCCGCAACATACCTGTACAACTTGGCATTTCTTTGGTCTGTAGGGATTATGTAGGCACTGGATTGCCATTTCCATGCTGCCTGACTCTGTTTAGCCTTTGCTTGGCTTTTCCTCTCATCCTTATCCTCTTACCGAAAACTCGTCAGTGACACACCGAACAACTGGAGTTCAACTGAATTATAAATTGCTTATTTTTGGTCTTGTAGCAGATGGAGAAAATGTGTAACAAGCTGCAGACAAGTTTAGGCAGGCAACGTTTTCACAAACTTAACAGAGGAGCAAAGGGGGCTGAGCTCTGTTATAGGCTTGCTGTTTCCCAGGAGCTCTCTCCCTTAATTAGCAGGCAATGCTCTAATGGGGTGTTTATGATGTATTCCACAACAAGGCCTTTTCAACATAACGGATTTTTACTTTTGAATTCTCTAAGAATTTTGACTTGCATTAGAAAAAAAAAAAAAAAAGAACCGAGAAGAGCATTTAAAATGCGTGGGAAAGAAAAATCCATTTCTTTTTAAAAGCATTCATCGAAAAAGAGAGAGAAAAAAAAAAACAACGGTTTAGCAAGTTCACTTCAAGTTCCATCTTCTAAAACTAACCACAAGATTTTCACACTGAATCGCCTGCCTAACTCAAAAGTTGGTTGTTTTTTTTTTTTCCTCTTAGAAAATCAGATTGCTAAACGGATCAATGTTAAGCCTCTCAGAAACCATCACAAACTTTACTACAATCTATATTCCCTTGTCTTGATAGGATCATTATTCCTGAGTAGCGTTCCCATTGAGAGGTAAAATTACTGTATGGCTAAAAAAGAAGACTATTAGCAGAATTTCAAACGCTACCACAATGCAGAGGTTTGTAATATTAGCAAAGTGTCTTTCAATCTTCTTGATATGCAGGCTCCTAAAAAACTGCCATCAGACGTGCATTTCTTACAACGATATCCCTTATTCAAGCTGTTGTAGAGCGTAGGCACAAACTTCCTTTTCTTCGGTCACTTTTTGTGCGACCCTCGCAAAAGTTTTCTACCAAACTCCTCCCTTGTAGGGAGGCCTGTAGACCACAGGTTGAAAACAGTGCCCCAGCATATAATAACTGAACAATTTTCAAATGACTGCTTACTTCTGAAACACTAGATGAGGAAGAAATCTCAGCTCTCTGCCTGGGAATGTACTGTCCCATGTAGAGACACAAGAAGAGGAAATCAGCTCCCAGCTTCCGAAGATCAGAAGACATCTTTGTCACATCACTGTTTTAGAAAGATGCACTCCTTTTGCCACTGCCAAGAAACATTTTTAGCAGTTTGGGCAAGTTGCTGAATCCATCTGTCCACAACTGAAACTCTGAGCACTGTGATGGGTCACCAGTTTAGACAGCCACACTACATGTACCCAAAGGAACAATTCCTGCCTTCCCCACTTCTCAGAAATTAAGACATTGATAATAATTTACCTTCATATTGAGAGCAGCCCTGAGGAGAAGGACTTGTGGGTGCTGGTGCATGAGAATCTCAACATGAGCCGGCAATGTGCGCTGGCAGCCCAGAAAGTCAACTGTATCCTGGGCTGCATCAAAAGAAGTGTGGCCAGCAGGTCAAGGGAGGTGATTCTACCTCTCTACTCCACTCCACTCCACACTGGTGAGACCCCAACCTGGAGTACTGCATCCAGCTTTGGAGTCCTCAGCACAGGAAGGACAAGGACCTGTTGGAATGAGTCCAGAGGAGGACCGTGAAGATGATAATCAGAGGGCTGGAGCACCCCTCCTATGAGGACAGGCTGGGAGAGTTGGAATTGTTCAGCCTGGAGAAGAGAAGGCTCCAAGGAGACCTTGTAGCAACCTTCCAGTATCTGAAGGGGGCTACAGGAGAGATGGGGAGGGATTCTTTGTCAGGGAGTGTAGCAATAGGACAAGGGGTAATGGTTTTAAACTGAAAGAGGGAAGATTTAGACTAGATATTAGGAAGAAATTCTAAGAGTGAGAGTGGTGAGGCACTGGAACAGGTTGCCCAGAGAAGTTGTGGATGCCCCTTCCTTGGAGGTGTTCAAGGCCAGGCTGGATGGGGCTTTGAGCAACCTGGTCTGGTGGGAGGTGTCCCTGCCCATGGCAGGGGGGTTGGAACTCAATGATCTTTAAGGTCCCTTCCAACTCTAACCATTCTGTGATTCTATGATTTCCTGACAGCATCAGCCCCTCACGCCCACCTGGCATGCCATGGATCATATCCATGAACACAAGCTTTATTTGTGTGGACAGCTAGGAATAGTGTTACAGACCTACCATGAAGGGACAACCTAAACCAAGGTGTGAACCTAAGCTGATGCCCAGAGCATCAAGGGTCTGTGCAAAAAGCAAGGTCATTTTGCTGTTCATGAAAGGAGGAAGTTAAGGAAGGCTTAGAGGGGTAAGATATTAAATAACTCTTTTTAAGCTATTGAAAACTATAATGAGCCTGATCCTCCTTTCGGACTAGAGCCCAATTAGCACACGCGTGAAATAGCAGGGAGGAGATTAGAAACGTACTCCACTGAAGGCAGGCAGCAGCAGCACTGGCCAAGAAATCCCCTATCCTGGTTCTGGGAACAATCTGGACTCTTCTCTCCTCCTGTAGTTGCCAGAATCATGTTTAACAAGATGCTAGCAAAGCCCTTCCATGCTCGCAGTGAAGAATAAGCAAACATTGCTACGATGAAACTGTATTTCCAGTTAAAATTGTCACAGTGCCAAAACCAGGCTGTGCACTTGAAGCTGTTCAGTTGATTGGAGCCTCTTGCAGAAGCGTTATGAGGAAAGTTCACAAACAGTGCCCAAGGTTCACATCAACCATGAGTCTCACTGATGCCTAAGTTTCCCTAAGGTAAAACAAAACAGAAATACAGAACATCTTGGTACCATTTTGGCCTACGCATTATAAAAATGCACTTAGGCAGCTGAATTTAACACACACACACACACACGAAGACAGAGGAACTTTCCAAGTGATTAAGTGCTCTGTAATAATAGTTTTCAGGTGGTGATTCAGAAACTCCAGAGCATTCAAGGAAGATCTAATGGTTTATGCCAATAAATTACACACATCTCATTGGAAACAAGCCCTAAAAGGGTGAAGTGAAAACACAGATGAGATCAGACAAACCGGGATGCACACTGCTGCATGGGGTTCAGCCTAGGCAGAGGAAGCCTGCAGACTTATTCCTCGCTCCCAAATCATATGTCTTTGCGGGCAAGCTCGTTATTAGTGATGCTGTGCCAAATTAGATGTAAAAAAAAAAAAAATCGGTACCCAAATGACTGAAGTGGTTTTGATCAGAATATTTAGCTCCATGATGACTCCTCCTTTCATCCCATTCCTTTGTTGCATGCTCTCCTTTTGGCAAAAATAAAGGCGACAATTACTGACTCTCACAGTCTGAGTGGGACGGGGAGAAGAGGAAAAGGACAGAAGAAAAAATGAGTTATGCAAATATGACATTCATTCATTCAAAACTGTGGAACCTTTTTCAAAAAAACCTCAGGTCTCTCCACCATATAGAGTCTATAGTGATAAATTCAGGCAAAAAAATACTCATGGAAGACCAGCATCCAAGTATTATCCTCAGAAGCTCCACCAGCTACAGGGCTGAGGAGCTGACGGTGATTTCCTATGCTGACTACTTCACACCTTTGTTTTCGGTGAGACTGCAAGACCTCCTGAACTGAGAAGCATGTTGGTTTCACGTCCAGAGTGTCCACAAAACAGGGAATCTGTGACTGTACAGATAGATACTACTGCCATCAAAATATTAATACAAAACTTGAGGGAATTTTCAGGAGGGAGAAAACAGAAACACCTCCTTTGACCGTAATATTTGGCCTGGGTATACCGGAGAGTCTGATTCTGCCTCAGCACTGGTGTTAAATCCAGAGTCACTCCTTTGAAGCCAGGCACATCCTCCAAATCAAACTAAGGCCCTTTGCATTTAAGGAGCCACTTGTCACTGTAGGCTCAAAAAAAAAAATAACAGTTCTGTGCCTGGCGGTAGTACAAAAAGCAACAACAGGTAGCTTTAATTATTTAAACTTCTCAAACTGATGGTTACAGAAAGGGCATAAAGAAAGTCACAGATCGTTGGAGTATTAGGAAAGTGGTATTAGTAGTGGCAACAGTGCTCTTTCAAGGTGGAGGAGTGAGAAACATCTGTAATTACTGGATTAGGGGAATGAAAGAAGAAACCTGCAGTCAGAAATTACAGCACATACTGTAATTGAGCTGCTGTCATTCATCGGCTTGCATGAAGACAGAAGAGCCAGAAGGAAATCACAAGTTCAAAAGGCTGGAGAAACACCAATTTACAGCACCGCTCGAACCCACCCACCTGTGCTGCCAAGCTGTTGCATAGAGCAGACCCAATAGACCCAGTCTCCACCCCGCCTGCAATCACGCCACCCAGCCTGCAGCAACTGAACAAGCCAGGGTCAATCAGAGCAACTACTTGCATGGAAATTAGCAGTGGGAGGGCACGTCTAGCTGTTTAACACAATGAAGATATTTTAGAAAAAAATTGAGGAGTCACCCAGTTACTGTTACTCCTTCTTCCCCCACACACGCTCCATCGTTACAGAGCCTATGGGAATTGCTCCGTATGGACCACCATCGAGCAGTGCAGACACTGCTGCTTGGGAACCACAGCCTGAAGTGGAAAATGCAGTGGATGAGGCTCTACAGAGAGACTTGGACAGGTTGGATCGATGGGCCAACGTTAACAGTACGAGCTTCAACAAGGCCAAGTGCCAGGTCCTGCACTTGGGCCACACCAACCCCACGCAGCGCTACAGGCTTGGGGAAGTGTGGCTGGAGCTGCCTGGAAGAAAAGGACCTGGGGGTTCTAATTGACAAGCGGCTGAATATGAGCCAGCAGTGTGCCCAGGTGGCCAAGAAAGCCAATGGCATCCTGGCTTGTATTAGAAATAGCGTGACCAGCAGAAGTAGGGAGGTGATTGTCCCCCTGTACTCAGCACTGGTGAGGCCACACCTGGAGGATCGTGTCCAGTTTTGGGCACCTCAATACAAGAGAGATATCGAGGTGCTGGAGCGGGTGCAGAGGAGGGCAACGAAGCTGGTGAAGGGCCTGGAGAATAAATCGTATGAAGAGCGATTGAGGGAGCTGGGACTGTTCAGTTTGAGGAAGAGGAGGCTGAGGGGAGACCTCATCACTCTCTACAACTACTTGAGAGGACATTGTAGAGAGGTTGGTGCTGGTCTCTTCTCACAAGCAAACAGCGATAGAACAAGAGGGAATGGCTTCAAGCTCCAACAGGGTAGGTTTATACTGGACATTAGGAAACAATTCTTCACAGAAAGAGTGGTCAGACACTGGAAGAGGCTGCCCAGGGAGGTGGTTGAGTCACCATCCCTGAATGTGTTTAAGAGTCGCTTAGATGTGGTGTTGGGGGATATGGTGTAGGGGAGAACTTTGTAGAGTGGGGTTTATGGTTGGACTTGATGATCCCAAGGGACTTTTCCAACCGGAATGATTCTATGATTCTATGATTACCCATTCCTGGTTACCCACCTTTGTGTGTGCACATGGCAGTCTGTAGCTCCCACCTCCTTTTGCTTCTGCCAAGCCACCCACCAGTCCAGCCAGACACGCTGGGAGGCTGAAAGGTGACTGGGACAATCAGACCTACTTTCAAATGATTTTAAAGTATTCAGAGCCACAGATCTGAGCAGGCAGTTGTCCCTACCAACTTTGGAACTGCCCCCTCAGCTACTCTTATCTTTCATTTAATTCAGCATTGTTACAAACCAGGGTCTCTAATGTCATCAATGGCAACAGTCACCCTGTCCCACGTCCAGCCACTCTTCCTAGGAGCCTCCATAGAAGCAATTGAGAGAAAAAGCAATTCAGAAAAGCGGCTTCACTTCCCTTTCAAGAGCTCCTCTGCCTCCTGCCTACCGGTTGGTGAAGGAACCTAACACCCTGGCTGAGCTATGTACTTCAACTAGGTGACATGAATAACCCCGGACTCATTTTCAGTTTGCACCTTGCTGAGGACAACAGGGCTACTGGGTACGCAGCATCAGGGTTACAAAGACCGACCGCAATTGTATTTCTTAGGAGAAGGACATTCCTGGGCTTTCCACGCTGTTGGAGGAAGCCGGTCTACTGAGTATGCCCAACTGGTCCTGTCACGCTCACCCACATCACTCGTTTCTGAAGATGAAGCTAAGCCTCTGCTAGCACATGACGGTCCCACACGCTGCCCATGATGGGTCCCCAGTGCCGCTAACATTCCTGCCTTTGTTGAGCGTTTCAGGTGTCGATGCTTTCCTTAAAGCCTCAGCTCCAGGACGTGACTGCCTTACATAAGAACCGTGTCTCCATTAATTTATTTCAAGTGTGTTGCTAGCCCCAGAGCCTAGAGCAGCGGCTGTGCGGAAAAGCTTGAGAACATAAACTGAAAGCAATCTCAAGGCTGATGCGATAGAAAGGAAAAGTAGGAAAAACAAATGTTTCTTCAAACCTCATGATGTTTAAGCTGATTTCACCTATCAGGAGTACATGCTTAACATCATAACAAGTGTTCAAGGCAAGGCACAACTGGAATGTTTTTGTATAAAGCACAGTCAGGAAACCACAATTTCTTTCCTGGTCTCAGGTCCCATGATTATAAAAAGATTAAGGTAGAGACCAAAGAGGACCCTTTTCTTTTTGGAGTCACAGCACCGAAGCACACAGTTAGATACAGCTCTTTATACAAGGGTTCACCCAGCACTGTCGCATTTCTGTGAAGTGCATTTCATCCATGAACTTTTGAAGCAAAGGGCTCAGCAACATTACAAACACCATACATCAGAACACCATCACCACCTCTTGGTCCTGATATTCACACTACAGGAAGGGACAGCAAACCATGACAGCATCTGAAGGTCTCACACAATACCCCACTTCCCTGTTTGAGGGAAGGTCCTCCCTCCTTGCATGGGGGGGATGCTCCAAGCAGAAATTTCACACACACACACACACACACACTCTCCCCCACCACCTGCAAGATTACCAATGCTGTGAGGAACCACTCCAGCTGACTCCATTGAGGCCCAAGGTATGGTGGTTAATCTTTCTCTCGCTCAGGAATTTGGCACGTGACCTACAGCAAGGCTCTACATCGCTCCAGTCAGCTCAGGACTGCTTCATGCCACCATCACTTCCTTCTGCACATGCTTGGGCATAGCCAAGCAAGATTGCTTTGCGTGAAGTTAACTCTGTGCTACCCTCCTACCGGTGACATGTTTACCAGCTTCTCTATCAAGCTTTGCAGCCTTGCAGTGCCAAGTCCATCCTAAATACAGGCTGGCTATGTCCAGATGAGCTCCAGCCCCTGCAGTGAATACACTCCTGCAGCGGGGTGCCAGGCAATCAGGGCAGCGTGTCCTCGCTCAAGAGATGGGCTCATCACTGAGGTCAATGAAGCAGCCAAGAATAGGATCCACAAAAGCCTCAAGTACCAAAAACATTATCCATTGTGTCCCAGTAATTAAGAGGCTTTGTCCTGGAGTCTCCTGAAAGGTTTTCAATTAATTCTTCACTTTCACAAATATCTTTCCCTTATCTTGTTCCTTTCATAAGGACACAAACTGTGCAATTAAAATTAAATTAGGAACAAGCCAGCCAGATGTATCCTAGAGCCATGGCGGTGGAAACACCTATTTATTCTGTCACTTGCCTCATTCTGAGGTCAGGCTCTGTACAGAAGAGAAAACAAAAAACAAAACAAAACAAAAAAA
This sequence comes from Numenius arquata, assembly GCF_964106895.1. Taxonomy (NCBI): domain Eukaryota; kingdom Metazoa; phylum Chordata; class Aves; order Charadriiformes; family Scolopacidae; genus Numenius; species Numenius arquata. Next base: position 32,497,617 of record NC_133581.1, read on the forward strand.
AGACTTTGACACTTTACAGAACATTTTCTGAATGTTAGCTGGTGCACCTGCAAAGTGCACAGATTTGCTTATGTTTCTATACCAACTCTCTTTTTTATCAGTAGATAACTCAAAACTCAGCTAGATCCAAGGACAAGAGAAACATCTCATGCACTGAACCCGTACGTGCCTTCTCAAGCTACAGCCTTCATTTACCTACACTGGTGCAAATTGGGGTTTATCCTATTGCAGATGTTATAGTCATGCCAAGGGGAAGAAAATACAAAATGCCTTCTCTCCTATTCAGACAGTTATAAAGCTGATAGTCATAGCAGACAGAATTGTAGGGGTTGGAAGGGACCTTCAGAGATCATCTAGTTCAACCCCCCTTCCCAAAGCAGAGTCATCTACAGCAGGCTGGACAGGACCTGCATCCGGGAGGGTTTGAGTATCTCCAGAGAAGGAGACTCCACACCCTCTCTGGGCAGCCTGTTCCAGGGCTCTGCCACCCTCAAAGAAGTTTTTCCTCATGTTGAGATGGAATTTCTTGTGTTCCAGCTTGTGTCCGTTGCCCCTTGTCCTATCAGGCTGATTTGTTCTAATGACTCTTAATTCCAGATGTGGGAAAGCAAAAAGATTTCCCCAATTTGAGAGTTTAGAAATGAGAAGAACAATCATTAGTGGAATCACGGAATTGTCAGAGCTGGAAGGGACCTCTAGAGACCATCTAGTCCAACTCTCCTGCTACAGCAGGATTGCCCAGAGCACATCACTCAGGACTGCATCCAGGTGGGGCTTGAAGATCTCCAGAGAAGGAGACTCCACACCCTCTCTGGGCAGCCTGTTCCAGGGCTCTGCCACCCTCACCGGAAAGTTTTTCCTCATATTTGAATGGAACTTCCCATGTTCCAGCTTGTGCCCGTTGCCCCTCATCCTGCCACTGGGAACCACTGAAAAGAGTCTGGCTCCATCCTCCTTCAACCCACCCTTTAGGTACTTGTAAACATAGATAAGGTCTCCCCTCAGCCTTCTCTTCTCCAGGCTAAAGATCCCCAGCTCTCTCAGCCTTTCCTTGTAAAGAAGGTGCTCTAATCCCTCCATCATCTTTGTTTCCCTACGCTGGACTCTCTCCAGTAGTTCCCTGTCTCTCTTGAACTGGGGAGCCCAGAACTGGATGCAGTATTCCAGTTGTGGCCTCACCAGTGCAGAGTAGAGGGGGAGAATGACCTCCCTCGACCTACTGGCCACACTCTTCCCTATGCAGCCCAGGATCCCATTGGCCCTCTTGGCCACAAGGGCACATTGCTGGCTCATGGATAGTTTGCTATCCACCAGGACCCTCAGATCCTTCTCCTCAGAAGTGCTTTCCAGAAGATCCATTCCTAACCTATGTTGGTGCCTGGAGTTCTTCCTCCCCAGGTGGAGGACCCTACATTTGCCCTTGTGGAACCTCATTAGGTTCTTCTCTGCCCAGCTCTCCAGCCTGTCCAGGTCACGCTGGATGGCGGCACAGCCCTCTGGAGTGTTGGCCACCCCTCCCAGTTTGGTATCATCAGTGAACTTGCTGAGGATACACTCTGTCCCCTCGTTCAGGTCATTGATGAATATGTTGAACAGGACTGGGCCGAGTATTGACCCCTGGAGGACACCGCTGGTTACAGGCCTCCAACTTGCTCCATTAATTACAACCCTCTGAGTTCTGTCACACAGCCAGCTCTCAATCCACCTCACTGCCCCCTCATCTAGTCCACACTTCCTTAATTTTCTAATGAGGATGTTGTGGGAGACAGTGTCAAAAGCCTTGCTGAAGTCAAGGTAGATGACATCTGCTGCTCTGCCCTCATCCAGCCATCCAGTTATAACATCATAGAAGGCTATCAGATTGGTCAAGCATGATTTACCCTTGGTAAATTTGTGTTGACCACTTCCAATAACTTCAATGTGTTTGGAGATGACATTTAGAACAAGTCGCTCCATTATTTTTCCAGGGACAGAGGTGAGACTAATCGGCCTGTAGTTCCCTGGGTCCTCCTTCTTGCCCCTTTTTGTAGACTGGAGTGATATTGGCCTTCCACCAGTCCTCAGGCACCTCTCCTGTTCTCCAAGACCTCTCAAAAATGATGGAGTGGCTCAGCAATAACATCTGCCAGTTCTCTCAGCATTCGTGGGTCCATCCCATCAGGGCCCCTGGATTTATGTATGTCTAGTTTGGCCAAGTGGTCTCTAACCCAGTCCTCCCCAAGAGAGGGAAAGTCTTCCTCTCTCCAGACCTTCCCCCTTGCCTCCAGGGTCTGGGATTCATGAGGGGCACACTTTGGCAGTGAAGACCGAACCAAAGAAGGCATTCAGCAACTCCGCCTTCTCTGTGTCTTCCACCACCAAGGCATGGTTCCATGGGTTCCATGTTAACGAACAGCTGAGTTTTTAGAATCAGGATCTCCTTGCAACAAACACAGCTCACCAGAAGAAGTTGAGAAGAGGAAAAGTGAATGCCAACCAGTAAGTTACAGGTTACAAACACTCCTATCCTGCTCCTTTCTACCCAGCAAAGTCAGATTCTGAATTTGAAACAAACTCTTCCTTGTCAACACTCCTCTTGGGAGAGCTCCCTCACCAGGCAACTGCAGCCTTTCCTGGCTTCCCAGTCCAAGCTCAGGCTCCAGGTTTCTACATTCACCATATGACATGCTACGTTAGCCCAGGGTTCATTCTATTCTCTCATGCTGCTGCCCTTTAAAAGCATTAGCATTTCCTACACGCATATTCCATATTGGCCTTACAAGTATCAAAACACTACGGTGAAATTTAAACTAAAAATAGAGATGATATTTTTAAATAGCTCTTAGCTGCAACTCACCAAGCTGATTTAGTTTCAATGCAAAAAGCAGGCTCCAACTTCAAGCTTCCATTGTAATTAATGATTACAACACATTCCTTTGCCGTACCAGATTTAGCACCTCATTAATGTGTGTGGTATTTTACTTGTACGGCACAGCTGTAGTTAAAGTTGAATTAGTGTTTCCATTATAAACTCATGTTTTCAAAGCTTTATTGCTCAGACACATACGATTTAGTCTGAAATGAAAATTGCCATCGAGTGTGTCAGCCGGGAAGCAAATTTTCTTCCTTCAAAATTTGGAAGGGACAAAACACAAAAAAAGCAAGACACCCTGTTTATTAATAATTCACATTTTAAAAAGCATTGTAAATACATGTTTACATGATAGCCTGTGACAGCTCCATAGAATGTCAATGCCCACACACTCCTGGGAGATGTGTCATCTTAAAAACTGAAATAAAAGCCACGTTTTTATGCCACTTGATGGGAGGCAAAGAGAAGGAAAGAAAGACTTCAAAATAATATTGATGAAGGAAACATTAAAAAAACCACATAGTCTTTGTTTAGAAACATTAAAGTTAGGACTTTCAATGGAGAGGGGAGTGGGTGGGAATAACCTCCAAGTACCATTTGCACTTTCAAATTTTTGGTGCGTGTTGCTGGCATCAATGCATTTAGCAAGAAGCAGTCAGTCCCACTGGCTTCCTGTCACATATGGCATCCGAGCCTTTGACTGTCCATAAATCCTCGTCTCTTAAGGTATGACCGGATCATTGCCCTTTGCAACAGCAAAGCTGAACTCAGTGTACAAGGCAAAACGTAGAACAGAAAAACCTGCAGGGGCTCCACGCTTTGTGATTGTGCCCTTCTACAATTAGCTTTAAGACTGAAACATTGAGAAGCAGAGCTTTTAATTGGGAGGCTTCTGAGGCCTCTTCTTGGCTGATAATTTCAATGATTATGAACTTATGACATGCAAAATTACAAACAAACACATGATGAAATTAACAAATTCTCAGTTACTACCATTACCAGAATGGATGCTTTTTTGATGGCTGAGAAACATTAAAAAGTTATTTTTGTAACACAGTAAAATTCCCGGTTATTTTGACTCCAGGACTCATGGGTTTACTCAAAACATAATGTTTTGAGACAAGAACAAATGCATGAAAGAACGCATATTAGCTGCCGCAAGGAAACCAGGACAGGCACATCCTTCATGAGCAGAAAGGCAGTGCTGTTACTCAGAATTGTTCACATTTTGCTCTTCACTACATTAACAAAACACTCTCACAACAGACAGAGTGGGGAGTGTGCTTGTGTGCTTTTTCCCCAGTGTTGCCCTTCATTTTTCAAGGGATTACTCCCGACAACGAAGATAATGAGAGCGTGGTAGCAATTGCATATCCGTTTGACCAAGTTTTGGAGGTTACGAGAGTCTATCCAAAACCCTGCTGCTTTCCCACACAGATAACCCAAGAGAGAGCAAATGGGTCTAACTCTGTCCTCCCAGCAATCAAAGCCTCAAGAAGATTCTATATATCAAAGATGGTATAATACTGTGATACTTACCAAGGCCCATGAGAACCCTGGACTTTTCTTTGCAGCATTTTCTTCTCCTGTGTTGTTCCAGGCATGGGAGCCCCCCTCTCTTTTCAAAGCAGAGCTTCTTGTTGATGGAGTGGAAGAGGACTGCAGGGAGGATAATGAAGACTCCAGACAGACAAACGCGGACAAAACCCCAAAGGCCTCAGGAGTAACTAGGAACAGAAAGTCAGAAAGAAAATATCAGAGCAAGTGGGGAAAAAACTGCCCAGAAAAAGATGCGTTTTAACCACATCTGCAGCCATGGCTCTGCCTCCCCATCCGCTCCCCGGAAGAAATGACAATGAAATTCAGCAGGACTTGGACTTGCATTAAATGGATACAATTAGACTCGGTAATCTCAGAGGTCCTTTCCAACCATGAAGATTCTGTGATCTGCATTGGGCCAGTCTACTGAGGACATCGACAACAGGGTATATTACACACCAAACCCGGTCCCGATTAAGGTCTTAACTTCTGTCACATGATGAACTCCAACACAGGAAAGAGTCTAACCAATTTTATCAAACTTTCATATCAATGCACGATTCCACCAGCTTCAAGCGGGACACTCTCAACCTCCCCTGCAACAAGGGTCCAGCCAGGAAAGGGCACTTGGTCATAAACGATTTCTGCACAGTTTGCAGTAAATTCCCTAGGGAGGCTGCAGGGAGGATTAGCTTGGAGGAGGAAAGGCCCCAACATCTCCTTTACAATTTGTGGATTTTCTCTAAAACCGTCATATTACACCATAACGGTACTCACTAACTTCACTACGTTTACGAAGAACTGTTACTTTACCCTTAAGTAAGCAGCATATTACTGCACTGCATAATTACCATTCTTTGCTGCAAAAGACCAGCCTCCAGCTCAGGTAATTCAGTTTAGCTCCTTTGGTGTCAGGTCTGGCCACCCGTAACGAGCGCAGTGGTTTTGCAGCAGCTGACGACCTAGCCCTATATGTCAACGTTCCTACGTCAAACTGTAGAGAAACAGTCTTATTTCAGTTTATCACGTTCAGCCTGTACCACCGGGTCTGCAACAAACCGCAGGCGCCAGCAAAAAGCTTTTAAAGCCATTTCACCTCTCTCACACATATCAAAATGCCAGAAGAAGGGACAAATGCTACATACATCATCCGATGTGGATGGCAAGGGCACACACATCAAAAACTGTAAGTGCCATCTGAAAAAAAAAATAAATGGCTTGTTATTCTGGTATTTACTTCACCAGGAAGGGGTGAAGTTCAGTTATTCAATTCAAGTCAAAGACCCCATAAAAATGAAACATCAGCAGCATCAGTGGCACACCAGAGATGCCTGTGATTGCAGAGCTGCTGCTCACAGATGAGATGAGCAGGAAGAACGGATGCAAACAGAGCCAGCCTTGCCTGCGAAACATCCCACTGGGAGTTCACAAGACTTGACTCAGCAACAGACTTCGGCTAGAAGGTCTACACTGACTCCAGTCACAGCCTTGACAGTGCACAGCAGGACTACAATATAGAGAACTAAAAAATCCTAAATTAATACAAGCCAATGTGCCTCAATTTGAAACAAAAATCCCCAACGCAGAGCAGCAGCCTACATGCAAAAAAGACAAGTGTTTGGGACTGAACTCAGAGAAATATGGGTTACACAAACTCCAGAGGCGGCTCTGACCTTCCTCACTCCAGCCTAAGCACGGGACAGAAACAGGCACTGAATTACAGTCTCTTAATTGACAATAAGATCAAGTACACGTTTCCACTGCTCTCTTCTGCATTGGCACAGTCACTTGTCTGGTGATTACTTCTGTGCTGCCCTTGTGCCACACCAACACTAAGCAGGGTCCATGAAGACAGTGGGTCTCCCTGACAGCACTGAAATTTGGTGCCCCAGCTTCCCTGGATAATTTGGCAGGCACATACCAGCCTTATCTTCCCCTCACACCTCGACCCAGGGCGTGGGATGGGAGAGTGGCCGAATGGTGCATCTACTCTGGCTATTTTCAGGTGGTGAAGTCACCATTAAGCGGCCACTGGAGCCAAGTATAAATCAAAGGAGCTGAGCATAAATCAAAGGAGCTGAGCATAAATCAAAGTAGCCATAACCCCAGAATATACGTGACATCCTGGCTGGGTCCCCATCACTGACTCCTCCTTTTCTTGAGGAAAAAGGATTATGCTCTATCTTACATAGAAAACACTTGGGATCACCAAATCTCAGCACACATGCCAGGGTTTCCCCTTCTCAGACAGGGCACAAGCAAGGCACCAGTATTTTTAAACACCAATTGTCCAACACGTGCTCCGATATGCTACACCCCAGCTGCAGAAATCCTCAAAGTGCCCCTTTCTCCAACAGACCTGCATGGTAACTTGCAAAATCCCAGAGGAATAAGCAGCCCCTTGACTAGACCACGCATCCTGAAATAAAGTTTGGAGACAAATTATCAGCTGCTATCCACTCGCTCCAAAGGATCTCAGACTGGCACAACAGCATTATTGCCTGTCTGTTCTTGTTTCCTGGCCAGCTACAGAGGAACAAGGAACTAGTAGCATGGTGGCATAGGACTCGGGACGACCATTTAGGCTTCCCCTGCTCCTTCGGGCAGAGATGTGAAAGGCACCTCCTGTCAGAGCTCACAAAAGATCCAGCAGCACTTTCTAGGAGTAAGCTTTCAAAGCCCAACTCTAACAACTGTGTCCACAGAGGCAGAGGTTTTGGGGACACAGCAGCAAAGACCAGCTGCCAACAAGGGCTGAGATCCCTCACCACCCCTCCTCCCATCACCCTGGGCACCAAGTAAAGAGGAAAGGTGCCCCAGAAAGACCACCACAGCTCTGGCAGGAACAGGCACCTCCTGCACAGATGGCTCCCACAGCAAACCAGAGTCTGTCTCCTAAAGAGGCTCTGCCCAACTGCAAGGAGGCGGCTGGGACTTCTGCAGCACAAAGCAAAGGAGCTTGTGCATCCTGTCCCACGGCTTTAAGCAGAAGTTTCCTCTCCTCTCCCCCACATTATCAGTGCCAGATACTAGAGGTTTGTGCCACAGCGTCTCTGAGGAAGGGCTGTGATTTTGCACCTGAGCACTGTCTCGCGTATGTGGGTAGAAACCTTACAGTCTGTGCACCTGGCTCCAGCTGAAAGCTCCTATTCCTCTGCTCTTCTGTCATCAAGAGGAAAACATGCTGTACCTGCGTAGGGTCCTGGCCACGTGGCCCAGCTCTCTTCTCAACCCTCAGCTGAAGGGCTTTCTCTGCAGACTTGAAGCTCTAGGCTAAGACTACACCTGGGAAATTATTGTAAAACTGATTTGGAGTAGAGCTCTGTTCTGGCTTGTGGTGGGATGTCTGGGCCTGGGAAAGCGTAGGAGGAGGAAGAGCAGCGTGAAAGGCACACGTGTCACTTGCATTACAGCATTGCTGGAGCGTGTCAGAGTTTCTCACACAAGTAAAAGGTCCAGCCTTACAGCGACAGATGACAGACTGTACCTGGGGGCAAGAAGAGGAGACATAGCGAGGCATTCAGCTGCTGGTTCAAACAGTGGGCGCCCAAGTCCAGGGAAGGAGCTGGCCACTATGTGCTTTGGGACATGAACAGTCCATCCTCCCATTTGCTTACCCATTTTTAAGCTAAGAAATTAATGCTATAGACGCCTTTGTGCAATGCCACAGCAGGTCCACCCATCCTGTTGCCCCAGGTGACAGCGCAAGCCAAGGTACAGTGTTTGTGGTGCTGGCAAGTTGAAGGCATGCATAACCGCCCACACTCCTTTGTGTACACTGCTTAAGAACAAACAAGAGGCCCCAAGATAGGAAAGCGGAGATCAGAGATGGAAGCGAGATCAACAGAAGACATCTGACAGAGGACACAGGGTGCACAAGACATTGCAGTGCTGTTCCTGCTCCAGCCTCTCCCTCAGAGCTGCCTCCGCACTACAAGATGACTTCAGGGGAGAGCCAGGGAAGAGAGGAGGGAAGTACTGCCCACGCCGTTACACACACTGAATTCGACTGGGTATTTGGCTTGTAGCAGGTTTCACAGCAGCTCTGCTAGCGGACTTGGCCCATCCAGACAGACCAGGACCAGGAGAATGAATGGAAGAAGTGCCGCAATAGATTCAATTGGAGGGTCTGCAATTAAGAAAAACTTAATCCATTCAGCTTCGCAAGGGTTAAAATTTGCATTAAATCCTATTCCTAGCTCTTTTATTCTGTTTGATACCAAGCTTCCTGCAAAAGGAATGTTTACTGGTACTTTTTAATTACAAAAAAAACCCATAAATTGTCTGTTTTACTGTCTGTGCTAATTACGTTTCATTATATATTTGGAGTAAGCTATGATTTTCCTGCTGGTTCCCATGACATTTTTCATTATCAGCCACTAATTGTCTAGTGTGCGCACTGCATTGTGAACCAAGTAGGCTGATGCGTGGGCAGAAGTTCTAGCAAAAGCTGCAAGGCAGTGGAAGTGCACGTTATTATTATTACTATTATGATGTATTAGAAAGTTTCCACCTACTTGCATACCTACATATCCTCATCCCTATCAGCAGTGTCACAGCGCAGCAAAGCACAGCAGCCCATCTGTAACAAGCCCAGCGCTCAGCAAGGCTCAGCAACAACCGAAGGAAAGTTGTGTGGGGTGAAACGAAGACAGCAGACCCAACCCAAGGGCAAGTTCCCTGCTGGGTGCAACGGCAACACCAAGTTGCCATTGGTGCAGTGGTGGTACCATGGTCCCAGTGTTGGGACCATTTCTGTTTAACATCTTCATTGATGATCTTGATGAGGACATAGAGTGTATCATCAGTAAGTTCACAGATGACACGAAGTTAAGCGGGAGTGTTGATCTGCATGAGGACAGGGAGGATCTGCAGAGAGACTTGGACAGGTTGGATCGATGGGCCAACGTTAACAGTACGAGCTTCAACAAGGCCAAGTGCCAGGTCCTGCACTTGGGCCACACCAACCCCACGCAGCGCTACAGGCTTGGGGAAGTGTGGCTGGAGCTGCCTGGAAGAAAAGGACCTGGGGGTTCTAATTGACAAGCGGCTGAATATGAGCCAGCAGTGTGCCCAGGTGGCCAAGAAAGCCAATGGCATCCTGGCTTGTATTAGAAATAGTGTGACCAGCAAATGTAGGGAGGTGATTGTCCCCCTGTACTCAGCACTGGTGAGGCCACACCTGGAGGATCATGTCCAGTTTTGGGCACCTCAATACAAGAGAGATATCGAGGTGCTGGAGCGGGTGCAGAGGAGGGCAACGAAGCTGGTGAAGGGCCTGGAGAATAAATCTTATGAAGAGTGATTGAGGGAGCTGGGACTGTTTAGTTTGAGGAAGAGGAGGCTGAGGGGAGACCTCATCACTCTCTACAACTACTTGAAAGGACATTGTAGAGAGGTTGGTGCTGGTCTCTTCTCACAGGTCATCAGCGACAGAACAAGAGGGAATGGCTTCAAGCTGCAACAAGGTAGGTTTAGACTGGACATTAGGAAACAATTCCTCTGGAAGAGGCTGCCCAGGGAGGTGGTTGAGTCACCATCCTTGGATGAGTTTAAGAGTCGCTTAGATGTGGTGTTGGGGGATATGGTGTAGGGGAGAACTTTGTAGAGTAGGGTTTATGGTTGGACTTGATGATCCCAAGGGTCTTTTTCAACCTGAATGATTTTACGATTCTAAGAAGGTTTCTCAGTCACTTCCTCTCCTCAGTGTCCAAAGCACGTGGGTACCAGGATCTTGTCACTTTTCCCCACTCACAAGCTGAGGCCAAGGTTACAAAGAAAAATAGTGTCATTCCTAAAGGAGCAGGATAGCTAATAGGATCTTTCTCAGAGAGCAAGACAGCAAAAAGGTAAAGCGTTTTCATGAGCCACAGCTAACGCTGTTTCCATTATAGCAAAACCTCTAACGAATCCATATCTATGCAAGCCCAGAAAGTGCCACAAAGGGTAAAGCAACTCCTTGCATGCAGCATTTCATAAATTCAGACCAAGGGAAGCTGTAGGCGCCGGCTCTTCATATGGCAAACTGCTAGAATAAGGAGCGCATGACCACTGCTCCCCAGATCATCAGCAGCAGCCTCGGACAGGTGGCAATTCTATTCATGTGCACCACACACACAATACACAAACACTTCAGAAATAAATGTGTGTTTTCACAGGATTGCAGCTCTCTCCTGATATCTATTTCAAAGGAGATAAAGCCCGACCCTTCCTAACAGCACTGTGAGGGAACAGTTGTATAACTCCTCCTCTTCTCCTCAAGGTGATCCACAAATACATTATCAGAAATCGCAATCAGACCACATTCAGCGCTGTAGCAGAAGGGTGAAATTCCCACCCAAGGCAGGAGGACTTGCCCTTCATCGAGACTCAGTTTCACACACTTTATTTTTATGTGCTGATTTACAGATAGCAAGAATGAGGAAGTTCTCCAGTCCTTTTATATAAGGAATATGAAGTACTGAAAGGCACTTTTAACCTTCCTATACTTCTATGAACTTTGGCTGCGAAATTTGATTGATCAAAGGCTGGAAAAAAGGGCCCATTCACAGCTGCCAATGATGTATTTGCGGGTCACGTTTAAAGATGTAAGCTGCCCTTATGGCCTATGACATGGGCATGCAATCTCTAAGGTCTCAGAGACAGTACAGCAACTTCATCTCCCTTTCTTCTGCAACCCACATAACCACAGTACCCAAACACCTTGCAGGCTTCAATGTGTTCATCCCCCCAGAAACTCTGTGAAGCAGGGAAACGCTAACATATCTGCTCCACAGAAGGGGAGCCACGGCACAGACACAACCCAAAATGATGGAAGTTAGACCCAAAAGAACAATCAAGAAAAGTCCCTTCCAACTACACAGACATTTCAGTGTCTAGAAATACCTCACTTTTCACGCCAAGGCTCAGGCTCCCAAACAGAACACCTACAGCAGCTGCCTCGAGATGACACCACAGCAACAGCCGCAGGCCTTCAAGCATCTCCTCAGTCACCTCAGGTCACCTGAAAGCCACAGGACTGCCATTTCTTCCCCCAAAACCAGATTCTCCTTAGTGACGCAATGCAGTAGAGGTGGCCAACACCTCCTGGCAACGTTGAGTTCAAGGGAAGGCACATCAGCTGCAACAGGGGACATGGAGGCAGTGGCATCAAGAAAGGACACTCGGCTAAGAAATGGAAGGCCTGAGATAAATTCTTTGTTAAACCCACAAATACAGATGAAACAAGGAAACAGAAGTGTGTCCTAACAGACAAGGGAGCATTCACGCTAACGGAGGTGACTCAAGTAACAACCTAGGCCTCCAAAGGATGATTCACAATAATTGTCAATCTTAGTAATAATCTTAGAAAAGGCTCCAATTAAGCATGGTATTTAAAATTCATTGAAGTTAACAGGGCCAGGGAGACTAAGAATTTGAGCTGCACAGCACCGGAATTGGCATTCACAAACTGAAACCTGGTCCCCTTCATTTTCAGGCTGAAGATGTTTAACTCAGACAGCACGAGGAAGCCCGTGGTACCCATCCAAGCCTTGGTCCTCCTGTACCACCACCGGTCCCTGCCAGGATTTTCCTCGGAGTAGCGTCAACAGCTGAGATAATCACAGTGAAAACCACAGCATTCGCAACTGTGTCTCAGTCCTTCTCCAGACCAGTGAAGAAAAATTGGAACCACACAGAAGGTTGCCTTCCCAGTCCACAGTCTATGAGAAACCTTTACGCTCAAGTCTTTGCTCTGTCATTTCTTCTCTATCTCAATATTCACCCTCATCTCCGAGCTATGCTCAAATTCTCAGTTTCGCATGCTGGAACTATTTTGTATTGTAAAAACAGCCATCACACAAAGCAGTGAGGGGACTAACTTGGTGGTCAAAGCTTTCGCCTAAGATGTAGGAAAGCAAGAAAAAAGGCTGTAGTGCTAGCTACCTATATAATCTGTATTAGATCAAATGAGAGAAAGAAGATGTTCCCTAAAATATCTCCTGCTGCTGAGGGCTCTCATGTTAGACACGAGACCTGCGCTCAAATGCACGTCTGAACCAAGCAGGACACAGACTTGAACTTCCCCCTTCCACGTGTCCTTTGACTGTCTCACGTCCAGAAAATCTACCACAGTAGAAAGGGACATCTGGTTTCCCTCACCATCACCACACTCTGCTCAGAGAGGAATTTCATCATGAATAAGGACACAATTTGGGTCTCGGAAAGTTTTTTCAAGATGATGTATTTCTTAGAAAAAGTTATAATTTAAACAGAATTTAATTGTCTGACAAGAGCATGTTTTCTCAGAAGATTCTCAGCCCGCTCTTACTGTACTAGGTTTGTCTTTGATCATGTCCCAGGCTTGTTTTCTGTCACAGTACAACACAGAGTTCATAATCGAATACGTTTTGTCATAGCTGACACCACCACTACCTTACTGGTGGAAAGGGAAGACTAGGGCTGTCAGTCTGCCACCTTTCTTGAAGTCACACTTCTTTTTTTTTTTCCTTTTCCTTAAGGACAACTTCTTTGTTGCCATGGTATCACTAATGCAGTATTTTGAGACAGAGAAAGAAGATAACCATGCATCATCACAGTGACACATCTATCAACTGCCATCCTCTCAAAAAGGGCAAGTAAGGAAGGATGCCAATGTAGACTTTTAAAGGCTCCTCCACCCTTTTGAATTTTTCCCTCTCATGTACAAATTGCTGTCTACAAAGGTCATGCCTTGGTTTTATGACAGAGAAGGTCAGTATTTGTCTCTCAGCAAGCAGCGTCTAGGTTTATTTTTTAATTCCTTCTCTTCTCCCCATGCTACATGACACCAGCTGAGGTACACACTCACAAGGGAACAGAAGCACCTGCATGTTCGGAAAATCATATAATCATAGAATGGTTAGAGTTGGAAGGGACCTTAAAGATCATCGAGTTCCAACCCCCCTGCCATGGGCAGGGACATCCCCCACTAGACCAGGTTGCTCAAAGCCCCATCCAGCCTGGCCTTAAACACTTCCAGGGATGGGGCAGCCACAACTTCCCTGGGCAACCTGGGCCAGTGCTTCACCACCCTCACAGTAAAGAATTTCTTCCTAATATCTAGTCTAAATCTCCCCTCTTTCAGTTTAAAACCATTACCCTTAGTCCTATTGCTACACTCTCTGACAAAGAGTCCCTCTCTGGCTCTCCTGTAGGCTCCCTTCAGATATTGGAAGGCTGCTATGAGGTCTCCCCGGAGCCTTCTCTTCTCCAGGCTGAACAACCCCAGCTCTCTCAGCCTGTCCTCATAGGGGAGGTGCTCCATCCCTCTGATCATATTCATGGCCCTCCGCTGGACCCGTTCCAACAGGTCCATGTCCTTCCTGTGTTGAGGACTCCAAAGCTGGACACAATATTCCAGGTGGGGTCTCACAAGAGCCCACCCTAGAGTAGAGCGGTAGAATCACCTCCCGTGACCTGCTGGCCACACTTCTCTTGATGCAGCCCAGGATGCGGTTGGCTTTCTGGGCTGCCAATGCACATTGCCGGCTCATGTTGAGGTTCTCATCCACCAACACCCCCAAGTCCTTCTCAGGGCTGCTCTCTAGCCATTCTCTGCCCAGCCTGTATTTGTGCCTGGGATTGCCACGTCCCAGGTGCAGGACCCTGCACTTGGCCTGGTTGAACTTCACGCGATTTGCACGAGCCCATCTCTCAAGTCTGTCCAGGTCCCTCTGGATGGCATCCCTTCCCTCCAGCGTGTCAACCAAGCCACCGAGCTTGGTGTCATCGGCAAACTTGCTGAGGGTGCACTCTATCCCACTGTCCATGTTAAACCATGCAGCGACTGCTTCCTAATTCTTGCTTGTGCAATGATTTCTTCCTGAACTGCTGAACACAACCCACATTTATTTCGAGAGTAAGTAAACAAAAAAGGGCACTCTGATGGTGTCTCCCATATACCACCTTCAACTCACCACGTATGGTCTTGTTAGCGTTGTAGCATGTCTTTCCAATCACTTCCAGAATTACTTTAAAGAAACCTTTACTAACTTCACAAGTCAAGGCCTTGCACTCAGCACAATGGCATTTCCCTCCTTGACAGTGCATATGAGAACATAGCATCCCTTCCAAAATTTCCGAGAAAGCTCTGCACGCTACTGGCACAACCCCATTATCTCAGTAAAACCAGGGAACAGTCACAGTGAGAGATGCCCATGTCCCAACACACTCCCTGACTTTGAGCCCAGATCAATGAACAGGCAACAACAGACACAATGACTTTCAGAACACCACCACTGCCACGGTGGCACTCACAGTGGTGACATGATGAGCTTTTCATCTCCCTGGTGGTGTAAAAGGAGGAATAATGTAATGAAATGAAAACTTACATAAGCTGAATTTATCAAGGCTTCTGCAACAGAGGAGGGAGCAGAAAGCAACAAGCAAAGCAGTGACAGAAGGTCAAACTGGAAGGATCCCTGGTATGGGTCAAGAATTCAACAGTGAGCACAGAGTCCTCCAACAAACAAAAATAAGTATTTTACATTTGGGAGAGAGGGGAAAGGGACGATGAAGGAGAAAGGAGGATCTCAGTTGCTGCTTCTCTCTTGTTTGGGGGGATAACAAAGAATAAGTTGTCTCCACTCAGAACTGAAGTGCTCTCACCTCTTCAAAGAGAAATCTAATTGGGAACTTTATGCTCTCATGTACTTATTTTTCTCATCCACAAAACCTTGTTCTTAGTTCCACCAATTTGACCCAAGGCAGAATGACTCACAACAGCAAAAGGCTGGACAGCAGCTTTTTTTTTTTTTTTTTTTTTCAAAGACCTAAATAAACCCTACTCCATCAATTGACCAAGGACGATGCAGCAGTAAACCTCTCACTGAAGGCTGTGCGTTGCCTTGGAAACCTGTCTGATCTCCATTGCTCCAGGGACTGGAAATGTGCTGCCAACAGGAGATTTCAGCTAATCAAACCAAATCTCTTAATACTTAGACAATTTCCCATCTGCAGAGAGCAGGCCGTGTGCCCGTGGGAAGCAGGGCACTCCCAGAACCCAGCCCTGGCTCCTCCTTGACCCGTTATTTGTTGGGTCCTTGTAGGCCACGGACATCTCCTGACAGCCACCGAAGGAGAGGAAGGGGTGGCAAGAGGCCACAACGTGCTCGGTATCTGCATGGCAACTCCGCACCTGGACACAGCACATGGCTGGCAGGCTGCAGAGAGGACAGGCAGTGAGGAGACCAGCTGCCCACTTGAGGGCTGCTTGCAGGCAACAGGAGCCCCACAGTGTCCATGCCTCAGCCCTGGCCTTTGAAAGAAGAATAAATTTTCCAATATTGGTAACATATATTCCCTACAGGCCTGGTGCTCCATGTTCCGAGCCTCCTCAATCCACCCTGTCCTTTTTGCAGCTCCCATTAAACACATCGGAGTAGCAGCAGTGACAAACTGCTGACCAAAAAGAAAAAATGGGGCAACGACATATCTCAACCACGTATCTCATGGGCATGTTTAGTTTGGAGAAGAGGAGGCTGAGGGGGGACCTCATTGCCCTCTACAACTACCTGAAAGGAGGTTGTAGAGAGGTGGGTGTTGGCCTCTTCTCCCAAGGGAATCATGACAGGACCAGAGGAAATGGTCTGAAGTTGGGGCAGGGGAGGTTTAGATTAGATATTAGGAAGAATGACTTTACTGAGAGGGTGGTCAGGCACTGGAACAGCCTGCCCAGGGAGGTGGTGGAGTCCCCATCCCTGGAGGTATTTAAGAAGCGTGTGGATGTGGCACTTCAGGGCATGCTCTAGTGCCCGAGACTGTTGGGTTGTGTCTGTTTGTGGGTGGGTGTGGAGTGCGGTTGGTTTTTTGGGGGTTTTTTTTTGGTTGGACTCCATCTCAAAGGTCCCTTCCAACCATGAAGATTCTGTGATTCTCTTGACCTTCCTAGACTGGGGCCTGCTGTCAAACTGCAGCACAGAACACCTGCTTTATTCTAAAACTTCTAATAGACAGTGCTAAAAGGGCAGCTCTGGTACCTATTTTAGCCTTGAAAGCACAACCAGTAATGGATTTTTTTTTTTTTTTTAAGTAGAAACAAGACCAACCTTTCTACAGCTCCACTAAAGGTTTCTGGCCCCTGTGTTTAAGCCCAGCCACAAAGACAGACAATCAGTCTGGCATTTAGCACAACCAAGGGGCCACAAAGAGAGGCCTGAACAGCAAATGGGAGAGGAATTTTCACGGAATTGTCAGAGTTGGAAGTGACCTCTAGAGATCATCTAGTCCAACTCCCCTGCTGAAGCAGGGTTGCCCAGAGCACATCACTTAGGACTGCATCCAGGTGGGGCTTGAAGATCTCCAGAGAAGGAGACTCCACCACCTCCGTGGGCAGCCTGTTCCAGGGCTCTGGCACCCTCACCAGAAAGAAGTTTCTCCTCATATTTAAATGCAACTTCCCATGTTCCAGCTTGTGCCCGTTGCCCCTCGTCCTGCCACTGGAAACCACTGAAAAGAGTCCAGCTCCATCCTCCTTCAACCCACCCTTTAGGTACTTGTTCATGCCAGGTTTGGGGTTTTTTTTTGTTTTTGTTTTTGTTTTGTTTTTTTTGTTGTTGTTGTTGGTTTTTGTTTTTTTTTAAATGCTCCATCAATTAAAAGGTTGAGAAAAGACACCTGTTTTCATCAACAGTGTTTAAATGGAATTGTTAAAGTTCATTATGAAAATTATCCACCTACAGTTCTACAGTCACACTGCTGGCCAGACAACAAATTCTATTTGGTGGTGTTGAGACTCACATCCATGAAAAGCCAAACTACCATCTAGCAACCCTCAGCACTACATCACCTAAGATGGCCCTAAGTATGACCTTTCCACACAAAGGGGAATTGCCGAAGGGAATTGGGATGTTTGAACCGCAGATTCAACTCTGGTATTCAGGCTATCCTTCACCTCAGGAGGTCATTCTGTCCTGCATCTCAGAGGACACTAACACACCCCTCTCTGAACCTAAAAGCCACAGGCCTACACTGAGTTTCAAGTCCACACACGTCATTTGCTGTCAGGTTAACTCACGGTATTGCCACAGTTGGTGTGAGGGACCCTTAGGTGTTTTTTGTCCTGGTACATGGAGGACATCTGCAGAGGAGATGCTGCTCCACCACACAGCTCCCTGGGACCCGGGCTAGCTACCGAGCTCAGGCTCCAGCTCTTGAGGAACAGGATGGAGGAATTGTTGGTATTTAGAAGGGAGTCCTGAAGCGGAAGAGGGCTGATCATAAAGCAGGGTGTGGTTTCAAAGAGTGAGCATATTGTGGAAGACTTCTAGGCCTCTGATACCCACCAAATGACCTACGCCCTGGGAAAACATGTTCTAACAATAACAAAAGCCATTAAAACAAATGCTTGAGGAAAAAAAATGCCAGTGGTTTCTAGAGTCGTGTATTAAATACAGTGAATAGCTTAGCAAGCACTGCCACCTTCTACCATGTCACCACGACCATTTCGCTATCCACGTTAGTATAACAAACCAGTTCGCTTGTTACTAGGGCTGCAAGGAGAAGGGTGTGAACCAAAGTCATCGCTCAGCTAAACAAGGGCTCTGTGAGAACAGAAACGCAATGAAGTCCCACAGGCATAAGGAAGAGGGAACGAGAGCTGGTTTTAACAGCCAGGAGAGGAGCTGGCTCCCTACGTGTGCTTTCCCACCTTATTCTTTCCTATATCTCACCTTCTTTCTATATGAGGCACTCTGGAGTCTTGCTTAATCTCAGTTCAGCCAAACCGAATCAAAGATGGACCCTGGGTCTTATGCCCAAAATATCTGTCTCTACAGGGCATGGAAAATCAAAAGCAGGGAAATCAAAAGCAGAGTCGTCACAGATCTAATAGAGAGCAGGAATGATCTCAGAGAACACAAATGTTTATGATGTAAGACACCCTCCAGAACTCCTTTGTAAAAGCAGCATGCAGGGCAGGATCCCAGCACCACAAAACCTGGGAGAATGGCCCCCTCCAGACTAAAGCAACCACAACACTTCCCCAGAGGATTCATTTGTGCTAACAAGTTTCAAAGCCTCCGCCTGGAGTTTCTTTCAAGCAAAAGCTGTGACGTGGGACCATTCTCAGGGATAAATGGAGAGCCATGCCACTTGAGAGCCAGAAGAGTGAGAAGGCGGAGGCAGATAGAGGCGACTGCTAGCCAAAGCAGATGCAATGGAGAGAAACTAAAATAGATTCCACGTATTTCAAGGGCTTCTGCAGTTCCGATGCTCCAGTCCAGCCCATGTGAGCAAATATCCACACACAGAGTCTGCAAAACACTTGACCTTAAGGACTGCAAGAATAAAGTGCAGCATTTTCCTTGGATGTTTTCAGACACATTGAGCCAAGCTACGGAGTCGACTTACGACTTTATTTCAAAATCTTCAGCTGTTTTCTTCCATAGCCATCCTGCTACATTTAGGTCCTTTTTTAAACCTACCTCTGTCACAAATCCCTGCAATTATCCATGGCTTCCCTTGCACAATGATCAGATGTGCCCTCTGCTTAACAGGAATGCAAATACTCCACACTTGTGTTACTCATTATGGATATAGAATTATGGTCTTACTAATGCTTTACAGTAAAATCTGAAACGGCTGCAGGAAATAGGCACAATGTCAAAGCAGAAAACAGAAGAAAAGGCTAACTCCTGTTTCATTACTTGCAATTTCCAAGACCTTTGTACTTCCAGAAAACCAAACAAGCACGCAAATCCAAAGTAGCAAGAGTTGGTAACACAGGATTTGCTTTTCAAACTCTGTCATCAACATAACAAACGAGGAAAGCAATCTTCTCACCAAGAAATAGCCACAAAGCATTCAAAACATGAGACTTACCTACTCACACCTACATGAAGCAGCACAGCAAGTCAAACCAGCAATGAAATTTCCCAAGAACACTTTTTCCCAAGAACACAAATAACACATTTCAAAGCTTTCTTTCTGGGACACGGTTGCTAAATCCTCGGGATCTGCAAGGTTCACACAAGCTGGGCAAAGCTGAAGAGAAGCACAGTCCTGAGTTTCAAGAACAGGAGTAGTGCTCGTGCTCTTTCCTCTGCATGTACTTGTTGATTTAATGCCCCGAGGAAGAAGGAAGGCTGCTGGTTGGTAAACATGTGACAGCCACCAAAGGAATGCTAGCCAGAGAAACGAGATAAAGCAGCCTATGCTGCTTCTGACAGAGTTTGTTTTAAAACTACCATCTCACCTGCTCTCACCTTATGAGTGCTGGGTCTTTATTCAAGCAATTATCATGCCGATAAATTTACCTTAAAAAAAATTGCCATTCATTTATCACGAAATTGTAAGTGATTTTTCTGTTCTGTACAGAGATATAATTTATTACATGGCTTAAATTCACACTCTGGCCATAAATATTTTGGATCCACTTCAGAAATGTTCCTTTTCCATCCTAGATTTGCAGTGAAAAAGTAAGGTAAGGATCACAGTGGGCATTCAGTCTAAAATAAGGTGTTTCCTCTCCAGGGAGCAGCCCACCCTTTACACTCGCCAGGCCTCAGCCAGTCATTACTTCTCTGAATGGCCCTGCTCCATCACTGTGGGCTCCCAGGCGGGAAGAGCAATGGGGTCTTGCTGATGGGATTTGTATAAACAGAGGTAAAACCTGTTCTTACAGCAAAAGGTGTAAGCGCAGCACCCATCCTAACGCATACCTGGTCATATACCTACTACACACCCATGAATGTCCTTCTCTAGAGACATTCCAAACCCACCTGGATATGTTCCTGTGCAACCTGTTCTAGGTTGACCTGCTTTGGCAGGGGGTTGGACTAGATGATCTCCAGAGGGCCCTTCCTACCCCATGTGGTTCTGTGAAAAGCTGCAGATTTCAACTTGGAGACTGTGTCTTACAAAGTCACACTTCACTGAAGAAAAAAAAAAAAAAGAAAAAAAAAAGAGGTAGAGAATGGACTTCAACTCCTGTTTTTTTCTTAAAAGGAATAAATCTTGATGTATATTTTAGGGAAGTCTCTGTGATACTTACTGTGATACCGCATCCTGTTTTCACTATCCACACAACTGCTGCTTTGAATGTGCATTTTGGTCGTAGATTTGATTCCCAGTAGAAGAGTTATTTTTCCCCTACATTCAGGGCAAATCCATCCCGACTGTCTCTGCTTGCAAAAGATCTCTCTGCAGTGAAACTGGAGCTCTTCCCAGCAATTTATTAATTAGTGCAAAATTGTGTTTTCACCTTCTAGAATATCTAGTGCTCCTCCAAAACAGAATGGAAAGGCTATAAAATAAAATCACACAGCTAAACCCACACTTAAAACATGAGAGAGCATGGGAAAGATGGACAGAAAATGGGGGGGAAGGAGAAGAGTACACTCCCCGCTCAGCAGGGGCTTGCAGACCTGGCTGCTCACAACCCAAAGGGCTTCTGACCCCATCGCCTGCAGCAATTTGTGAGTTGTCTCTAATCAGCTATCAGCAGTTATCTTGCCTCTCTAAGGTAAACTGCTCCCTGAGGCAATTTTCTGCAGGTGTTCCTAATGCAACTCTTCCCCCCCCCAAAAAAAAAGGCATTCTGATGATCTTGTTTATATAATTGCTGCTGCCTGGCAGATCCCTCAAGAGTAGTATGGACTGGCATCTTCAAGATAAAAGCTACTTAGAAAGAGCTCGAGAGGGGGGAAAGAAGTCCTCACTAAGCAGACATCAAACCCCTTGACTCCTGTGAGTCTTGCCACATGAGATTCCCCATAGATTGGGCAACTGAGGAGGGCATCTGGCTCCCTGGGCTAGCAGGGATGAGGGAGACAGAACCAAATATCCCAGGAAGGAAAAACAAAACCAAACACAGCAACACATGCAGTGATTGAGAACACCGCCAAGTAAAGGTCATTCTCCCCCTGTACTCTGCACTGGTGAGGCCACAACTGGAATACTGCATCCAGTTCTGGGCTCCCCAGTTCAAGAGAGACAGGGAACTACTGGAGAGGGTCCAGCGTAGGGAAACAAAGATGATGGAGGGATTAGAGCACCTTCTTTACAAGGAAAGGCTGAGAGAGCTGGGGATCTTTAGCCTGGAGAAGAGAAGGCTGAGGGGAGACCTTATCTATGTTTACAAGTACCTAAAGGGTGGGTTGAAGGAGGAGGGAGCCAGACTCTTTTCAGTGGTTCCCAGTGGCAGGATGAGGGGCAACGGGCACAAGCTGGAACATGGGAAGTTCCATTCAAATATGAGGAAAAACTTCTTTCCGGTGAGGGTGCCAGAGCCCTGGAACAGGCTGCCCAGGGAGGGTGTGGAGTCCCCTTCTCTGGAGATCTTCGAGACCCACCTGGATGCAGTCCTGAGTGATGTGCTCTGGGCAACCCTGCTTCAGCAGGGGAGTTGGACTAGATGATCTCTAGAGGCCCCTTCCAACTCTGACAATGCCATGATTCCGTGAAAAGGGAGATGCCTCCAGAGCAGCTTTAGCTAATTCAGACACTTATGACGTACAAACACTACAATCTAATCCCAGCGACACTGATAAGCAGCAGTATCAGGCTGAAGGAAGGGGGACCAGCTGCTCGTGATACACAGTAAAACCATTTAGGAGATGCAGGAGCAAATGCAGGCGGCCAATAAGGAGCCCAAAACACCAGGAATGGTATCACAAAACCTTCAGAGCACTTGACAGGCACAAGCATTGTCATCTGTCAGTGCTCAGCCCACCTGAATGACAGCCAGGGATCTCCCTGGAGTGCACCACCGCAAGCCGGGGAAAGGAGAAACGCCAACCCAACCCAGATTTGTCTGAATGTAGATAGAAAGGGGAGGAGCAGGGGGGATGAATACTTTAACAATGGATGTCAAAACAATGGTCCTCAAAAACTTTTAGTAACTCTGAAGGGAAATTCAAATGCATTGGGGAATGTCCATGCCCCAGAACACTCAGAGCATGCTTCAAACCACATGCTTCCAGAGTCTGTGCAACTTCACTCAAATGCAATGCAGTTCTCTACCAGCAATTGATAAGACGGGGATAAGAGTGTCTTCACAAACAGGGAAGTTAACTGAAATTGCCAGAGTGAGATAGCCAAAAGAATAGGAGAGTTAATTGAAACTGCAGGACTGAGAGAACCGAAAAATAGGGGAATTAACTGAAAATGCAAAAGTCAGACAATTATAAAACCGCAACAGTTAAACTTTTATGATATAGGCGGATCGAGAAGTCTGTACCTTCCAAGTACCTCAGCCAATGGGCAAAGGAAGAAGGTTACATGTGGCAGGGAAATTAGGATAAAACGGAGGCCGCGTCCTCCGGCAAATGGAGAGACCCCACAAGGGAATGCCCCAGTGGACTCTCCCTTTATTCAAATAAAGTCTTTGCAGGACTCCTCTGCCTCCTTTGTGAACATCGACCTCTGGCTACGGGATTTTCTGCACACAATGAAAAGAAAATCACAGTGAAAAAGATAGCCACAAGATTAACAGTGCAGACAAAATGTACAGGGGGGATTCGCCATCAGTAAAGTCACAGTTGCAAGGGTGGTCCAGCCTGGGATTTGACTGGAGGCCGTAAAAAGATTGTGCTTCCAGTGATAGCACTGTGGTTTAGGTCATAGAAGTGACAAAAAGGACACAAAAGTCATTAAGAGAAAGCCAAGCGAAGCAGGCAGCTTCTACAATACAGGCACCAAGGACCATAAACAACACAGCAGAGATGAGTGTGTCAGGGCTCTGCTTGTCAATCAGTTGTGGGAAGCACTGGAAAAGTCAGTGGAGGACCTCCGGGGTTCAGGGTGGTAAGAAGACGAGCTAAAAGAAAGTTGTTGGTACATTGAGAGACAGCCTACATAATTGCCCATGGCAATTTAGGTTATTTAATTAAGTGTATTAACACTAGTAAATCAGAGATTTGAACATTTGTTACCAGAAAGGGAATAGATGTAATTTTCTGGAGTGTCATAGCAAAACTCAGCATCAACAAAACAAGCAACGTACAGTCTACTTTACCCCCTTCCTGCAGAAAAAAAATGAAGTTAGAAGGGGACTCAGAGGACCTCCTGGGAGCTTGTACATAGGCCTGGCTAGGGCAGGGGAGGATAAAAAAAAAAAAAAAAAAAATCACTCCTCATGTCATCCTTGCTGAGGATGTCAGCAGTGACTTGCTCCCCTCGGGATAGTGCCACGGGCTCCAACCAGATCCCTTCGCTGCCCTTTGCTTCAGCCCCGGCACAGCCCACACTAACATAAACGAGCTGCGCAGGAAGACTAAATGTTTGTTAACATTTATTCTCCTTTGTTTCATTTTCTCTTATTTCATAGTGCATTTTCAATTTAGAACTCCTAATAGATGGCAGTTAACATCACCAAGTGATTATTAACTACTGCAGCTTCGTAAATGAAAACATTAGCTCAAAAGTCAAGCCCTAGATTTCAGCAGTGTCAAACGTTAACTTAGGGAGTGATTTAGATGAAAATTAAGACCTTTGAATAAAACTACTTTTAAACCCGAAAGAACAAGCTTAGACTCTGTTGCTCAGCCAGCCAGTTTTCAAGGTATTTAATTTCAGGGGGAGATGACAGATTTCAGCTAAATTTTAATAGTGTGGTAAAACTACTGAGTGTAATTAGTTATAGCATCTACAGAACTTACTTTTTAAACTCCCACTTAAGGTAGCTAAGTAAAGTAACTTTTATTACGTTTCAGAGCTTATAGTAATTAAAGTTTACAGTAAATCCACAGAATTCAATAGATTTACCTGGTTATAAATCTCGGAGCATAAAAATGGTTTGCAGAGGCAGCACATAAGTGATTCCCAGACTTTCTGCAAGGTGCCAACCATTGAGAGAGCTGATTAGTCAGTCTTTGATTAATTGCCTGCTGTGTAAGAGCCAGGGTCAATCTACTCAATTAGGTGGAGGTCTGGGGGAGATCAGAGATGGAAATCAAAACCTATGGCAAAAGCTTCAGCACAGGATGAGAACGTACCAGCAGCCTTTCTTCCTTGCAGGGACCTCTCTCGCCCTGGCAACCTGCTCTCCAACCACAGCTGTAAGTGGATGCCAAGTAAAGAGGAAGAGCTGGACACCCACATGCGCCTTCTCCTGTGTAGTCTTCCCACCTCCAGCCATGTTCATTTCTGAGGATTTTTTTTGAGCCTGACATGCCTTGTTCTCTTTCAGGTTCTTACCCAGCCTTGCACTGAACCCAGGCACAATTTTTGCACCTAACACACTCTTCAGAAGAGATCTCTGCAGATCTACCTTCCACTGCATGAAGGTCCAGCTTCTTCTGTTCCTCCTGAAGGCAGCTCCCTTTGATACCCCTTAAGCCTTACGAGGCAGTGAACAAGCGCTCCCTGCCCACCTCTCCGTTACTACTCACCTAAGTCTGTATATCTCATGATCCCTGAAAGTTAATCTCTTTCCCCAGTTCATGAGTCTTTGTCAATCAGTCATGCCCAGTACCAGAAATGTCCACACTGTCCCCTCTGTGGGACCTCTGCCAATTCTGCTATAACCTTTTGGGAAGGATAAAACCGTGCACAATACTGAAGGTAAATTCTACTCTGCCCTGGTGAGGCCCCATCTGGAGCACTGGGTCCAGTTCTGGGCTCCCCAGTTGAAGAAGGACAGGGAACTGCTGAAGAGGGGACAGCAAAGGGCTACAAAGATGATGAGGGGCCTGGAACATCCCTCTCATGAGGAGAGGCTGAGGGACTTGGGTCTTTTTAGTCTGGAGAAGAGAAGACAGATCTGATCAATGCTTATAAATACTTAAAGGGTGGGTGACAAGAGGATGGGGCCGGTCTTTTTTCAGTGGTGCCCAGGGACAGGACAAGAGGATATGGGCACAAACTTGAGTATAAGAAGTTCCATCTAAACATGAGGAGGAACTTCTTTCCTGTGAGGGTGGCAGAGCCCTGGAAGAGGCTGCCCAGGGAGGTGGTAGAGTCTCCTTCTCTGGAGACATTCCAAACCCACCTGGACACGTTCCTGTGCAATCTGTTCTGGGTGGACCTACTTTGGCAGGGGGTTGGACTAGATGATCTCCAGAGGTCCCTTCCAACCCCATAGCATTCTGTGATTCTATGTTTACACAGCAGCACACCAGCATTTCCTACAAAAAAGGATAGCTTGCTTACAAGATCAGACAATTCCCCATCTTCAGAGACAAAAAGGGCCATGCCAAGGAGCACAGAGATGTCCCCAGGATGTCACAGTTCCCAGCGAGCAAGCCCCATGCTGCTGCGGGAGAGGAGGGACTCGCATAAGGGGGACACAGCAGGATAAGGCTCAAGGGAAGACAAAACCCAGTGGGAAGCTGTAAGTCACTGAACACCAGAAGCAGGAGAACATCAGAGCAAGCAAAGCCAGAGGAGAAATGCTGCAACGTGCTAAAAAAGCACAGATTAAGATTAGTTTAAAACCAACCAGATTGTGACACTGTCCACAGGGCTACAGGAGACCAGGTCTGCAGACAGAAAACACGAATGGTTTGGAACTACAGTTACTCCACACAGACTGGGAAACTATCTTGACAGGGTGATGAAAACACATTATAAATAACTAGTTAAAAAAACCTGTAATAGAAAAGCAGCTAGTCCCCAGTGACACACGAGAATGGCTATTCTTCAACACCCTACGGAAAAAAAAAAAGCCCACAGAAATCTAAGCAATAAGCTTGGATTTGAAAAAGGAGAACTACATAAAAATCAGTGTAGCAGTAAAAAGAAATAGGCAAAAAGGTGGAAATGCTTCCAGAAGACCATGCACAGGTACTATAAGGAAGCATCAGGATACTTATCAATTCAAAATACTTTAAAACGACCAAAAAAAAAAATCAGTTTGTTGTCGAACAGCAGATTAAGGTAATTACTGACAGTAAAGACAAAAAGGGGGGAAAGAATGTCCTTCAGAATGTGAATATCATGTCCAGAGGAAGAAAAGAAAAAAAGATGGTGAACTTCTGGCAAGCTAAACGCAGAATCATAGGAGGGAGGACCAAAAAACAGCTGTGGTAAGCAACTTCCTAACAGCATAAAAATTTAATTACAGGTCTTTTTCAAGTGTTGCAGAAATAGGGCATCTTCCTGAGAGCTGGTGGGGTCAGAGATGATGAAGGTGTACAAGGAACACTCATGATGATAGGCCTAGAGCAGGAAAGCCAAATTTTGCAGCAGTGGTACCTGCAGAGAAGCTTAAGGACATAATTTGGGTATTTTCACTCAGAGAAAGGATCTTGGTGACTGTTCAAATAGTTCTTTGAAAATAGGTCAGTAACGGAGCAAATAAAGAAGTATTATGAAAAGTAGGGAATAAGACCACAAAAACAGTATTGCCACTACAAATCCATACTGTACCCCCTTCACTACAGCACAGAAGTCTTGAAAAGGTTGCAATAGAACCAGACTGAGACAGGCAACCTGGATAACGAGGGGTCAGAGATAGCCTCTACTAAAGGTAAAAACTTGACTTTTTCAGACAGAGAATGAGGTAATTATGGGATCAGGGCAGGGATGGAGGGGTAATAAAACGGTAAGTAGTATGGAGGTGGCGGATAAGGAATGAATTGTAACTACTCCTTTCTAGAAAACAACTAGAAACACGACAAAATGAGTAGATATCAGGTACAAAACACAATCACATAAATAACATTTAATGCAACATGAGACTATGAAACTCACTGCTGCAGGACGTTGCAGGGGCTGGAAGCATAAATAGGTTCAAAAAGCAAACGGAAAATGGAGTATGGGTTCATCGCAGGCTATCAAACACAAAAACCATACTGAAACTTCTGAGTTAGAAAGTCCCCAAACTGCTAATTGACAGAACTGGGAACACATAACCAAACTCTGTTCTTAAACATTCTCCCCAGGTACTTGCTGCCAGCCAGCATCAGGGATATTTGCATTGACACAGCACAACCATTCTTCTGGCAGCGCACCACAGACTGCTTTTTTTTTGTTTAACTTTTTAAATTACTTTTAAATTTAAAAATAATCTGAATCCATAAGATTGCAAGCTGGGCTGAGCATCGTCATCACTGTAAGATGAAAAACTAACCGCTTGGTTTGCAGCTTTCACTCAGTAGATCAAACAAATAACCTGCTCCAGTGGCTCTACCTGTCACATAAACCTTTCTCATCATTTGCTTTAAGCTCAGGGGCAGCAGTCCCAGCAGAAATGGTATCTGAAAACTAGTTCACACTGCTAATCATCCGGCAACTAACAGAGCACCCCACCAGCCCAACTGGTGTGCTACGTACACACCAGTCTCCTGGTCCTACAACTCAACTGCACAAAAATATCATGGATATTGCATAATCCAAGCTCTTCCCTAAACTAGGGCAAGGCATTAATCTGGAGCCTTATCTTTATTCATGATCATTTTATTAAGGCACTCTCAGTTCATGCCAAGCAGCACAGGGAAAGGTCACTGCTCAGAATCACAGAATCTTCATGGTTGGAAGGGACCTTTGAGATCATCGAGTCCAACCATACACACAAAAAAACCCAAACAAAAACCCAACCCAACAATCTAACAACCTTGGCCACTAGAGCATGCCCTGAAGTGCCACGTCTACACATTTCTTAAATACCTCCAGGGATGGTGACTCCACCACCTCCCTGGGCAGGCTGTTCCAGTGCCTGACCACTCTCTCAGGAAAGTAATTCTTCCTAATATCTAATCTAAACCTCCCCTGCCCCAACTTCAGACCATTCCCTCTGCTCCTGTCATGATTCCCTTGGGAGAAGAGGCCAATACCCACCTCTCTACACCCTCCTTTCAGGGAGGGCAATGAGGTCCCCCCTCAGCCTCCACTTCTCCAAACTAAACATGCCCAGTTCCCTCAGCCTCTCCTCGTATGACTTATTCTCTAGACCCCTCACCAGCTTGGTGGCTCTCCTCTGGACACGCTCCAGCACTACTGCTGGAGCAACTTACCACTGCTGTGGTAATGAATCCTCTACCAGGCCATGAGCTCCTCCAGCCTGGAGTCTCCTCTCCCACAAGAATAAACACAAGTGATAGCTCTCTTGGCCAGGTAATGTCATCCCAGCAATGGCAAAACAGCACCCTTCTTTCAGCCTCAGCCACATGCATGTAATCAGTGGCTTAACTCAAGAGACACAGTTTCACAGATGGGCTTTGCTGCTCGATGGAGAGGTCTGGGAACCATTGCACAGAGCAACAACTCAGCTCTGCCCTCATGGGCAAGAAAACTAGAGAAGCCTTAGCCCATCTGAGGCAGAAACCAGTCCAAGAATAGCCATTACTTTTGGGAGAAAGGGAGACTGAAAAACAGCCAATTGTCTTTGAATGAAAAACATTCAACTTGGAGAGGAAATCTTCACATCAGTTTTGATTCCCTTGACCTTTCTGGCAGTTTTCACACAACCAAGGAGGGAAAAAAGAGATGGGAAAGGGGAATGGAGATGGCAGGAAGAAGGGAGAGAAGGTAAACTAGAAAAGGAAAAAGCAATACAAAATGTCGCCCCCAAACTGGGTGACAACAGTTCAGCTTCCAACTTTGAAAAAAATAATTTCTCCCAGAAAAATGACAGTATCTTTATTTACCTTTTCCTTTGATGTTGCCAAGCTTGGCTGCCAGGAAAATAAGTTTTGAATAAAAACTTTTTTGCCCAGCTTTGCCTGAAATACTCTATTAATGGTGAAGGGCAGAGCAGGAATGAGGGAAAGAAAAGAAAGAAATCAGGAGGCTCATTAGGAACCAACCACCACAATGACAGTCCCCGAGATGGGTTAATATGACTCCAACCACACTTCATGCACTCGAGTAACTGCTCAAATATAGCTGGTAGGCCAGTCTTCTTTCAGTGCTCAGGTTGATGCTCTTCCTTTCCTTTCCTTTTCTGTTCTTTCTTTTACTAATGTAGTACATCTCTCTGGTGTCTTTACCTTTAATGCTCCACTTGCTGGCTGGCTGACAGGTCTCAAAAAAGCACGTCTTTCCACTGCCAGTGCCAATTCTGTTTAATCTTGTATGGAGAAGGTGTATCACTTAAGTAACTTTTTCTTCCCCCCCCTTTTCTACTGCAAAAAAAAGGAAAGAAGTTTGAAAAAAGAATGACAGCAATGTTTTAACCTAAACGGGAGCAATTTGCATGGAAATCAGATTTTTCAGGTGCCACAGATGTGGGGGAAGAGAAAAAATGAAGGGTGAATTTGACACAAACTCTGCCAACTGATGAACCCACAACTTTTAGATTCTTCCCTAGGGCAAAGTGTCCTGAAAAGAGAGTCTCTTCTGTACTACCTACACCTTTATTTTCATTCTCATTGACACCACCATTGTAAGACAAAGAATCTGTTTCTTCTTTTATTTATATGCCCTCTCAAAGGCCCCTGCATTCAAGCCCTACAAATGTAGTCAATATGTGAGTAGATGCAGCTGGATGTGAACCCAAGTGGGAAGTGGTTTCCTTACCGAGCTTGATGAGAAAATGAGTTATACAATCAATAAAGTAGCACCAGACCGTGCAGGAAGAGAGAGTCATACGATGTACTAAACAGCACCCAGACATTATCACCAATAAATCATGGTACTATGGGAGTTATTAGAGGCACGACAGGGGTGCTAAAGCTGCTGAGAACAGAGGAGCCACCAGCACCCCAGGGAAGACAGCAGTCTGCCACCAGCACTGTAGCTCAATGGGTTCCTCCCAACAGGATTTCTCCCAACACTTAGTGTTTGTTACACGTGCGAAAAAACCCTTTACACTCCAGAGCTGGCACTCTTTGTCATAAGTAGGGTTATTTGCACCTCTCAGAGAAAGGCCTTTCAGACAATGACTCCCATGGATAGTTTTGTTCTGGCAGCACCAGAGTAATCTTTTTGGGAACCTGCACACGCCGAACCGTGTGGCAGGGGATGCCACAGCACCCCACACTTAGGACCACCACACCACACCACAAAGCAGCAGCGTAGCTATTCAAACCAGATCCCTAGCGCTGCCCCACATGGGCAGACAACACTTTGACAAGAGTCTCAATGTTAATTTGACCGGTTTTTTCTTGTACTTGAAAATGCAAAGAGAGCAACCAGAGGAAAACACCCTGCCTTTGCCTTCCCCTGGATTCTGCACAGCAGACTGCCCTACCAGAGGAGCCTCTCCAGCAACCAGGTTAGCAAATGAGCTACAGCTGCCATTTACTAACCCAAACACATACCCGCTCTAGGAAAACCTGTACTGAGCACGAGTTTTGCAAGTGTTGGCTTTTCCACTTTCTACTTCGATGTTCCCGGTATGCTAGCATAGCTCACCACCAGTGTTCTTAGTAACTGAAATAAACTTTACTTTCTAAAATAAAACAGGGCTATGTGACAGATCTAAAACAGCAAAATGCACCCGAGCAATTAGCGGTTCTGCTGCTTTTATGGTTCTGATTGGAATTCTGATCTCAAGCAAAAAAAAAGCTAGTTCTCCAGTGAAAAAATACAGTGGCTCTGCATACGGGCTCCATCTGCCGGCACACGGCTCTCCCGGCTCTGCTCAGCAGAGAGTGAACTGAAACAAAACCTACACAGCCATCAATTACATTTTTCTTCTCGCAGCCTATGAATTTCAATAAATACACCATCTGTTCATCTTCTGTGTGGGAGTTCAGTCATCTTCTTGGCAGCAATATTATTCTAGAGCAATTACCTGTGTCTTTATCACCTATCATTGTGCTTCATCATCTTTTCATCATGTGTAAAAACCAACCACTTTATTACTACAATTTCTGTAGGCAGCCCGGTCCCGTTAGTTACCATGGAGATGATCCATCAAGAGAAGTCTACATTTAAAGAAGTAAAAGCTGAGAAAAGGAGGAGGAGAGAAACACAAAGAGCCTGAAATGAACTTGTTTCTCCAAGTCAGAGTTTACACGCAAAAGGCACAACTCGGGCAGCAACACTGAGATGCCACTAACAACATAGTTAAGAATCCATCAACCTGCCAATACAGAGGATGAGTCAGTGACTCAGGAACATTACCGTACACCCAGAGGTCAGAGACTTGGCTTTAATCCCTCAGCCAAGTCTCATGACCAGCTCTTAGGAAGGCCAATTTCTTATTACTATAAATCAAAAGATAAAATAGGGGGAGGAAGGGCAGGCTGGAACAGCAGGCAGGCGACAACAGCAATTTTCCCTTCCTTGGCAGTCACTAGCAAGGCAGTGAATTTTACATCAGCTGCACGATAGTTTATACCCTTTCCTGAAAATCTCTTTGAATTAAGCTGTTTTATCCTCAACTTCACTCTGTGCTCCACTTTCTCTCACCCCTTCCACGGATTCCTGCCTAGCTCTGCTTTTTTACTTTTTTGCACATTGCTCTCCTTCTCCTTCCATAAAATATACACGCACTTGCAGCTGTTCTACCTCTCTCCTTCCAAATTCCTGTATATTTCAAAAGCAGCTGTCAGTGCCAACTATTTACAGATGCTTGCTCCCCCACCCACCCACATACACCCCCCTGCCTTCACTTCACGAAATCCTGTTTTCCTTTTCCTCTCCTCCTTTTTTTCCTCTCCTCCAGCCTTCCAGCTCCCATGCTTCCAAGCTGTAATTGCTCTCATGTTACTGCAGGAAAAATATTAGCAAAGTACAAAGGACTTGCTGATGCTCTGTGTTTCTAGGATGCGTCATTAGCAGCCTTGAGCTGAAACACTCCGGGCTGCAAACTGGTTGGGTTCAATTCATCTTTGTATCTCTGGAAGAAATAAAGCAATCTCAGAGGTATCCAATTTGTTTAATATCAAGTACACATGCACTGAGTTTTAATGATGTGGACTGTCATTTGGAATTGCACGAGTACAAAACATAAGCACCTATTCACTATGTTCACAGCTACTTCCTATAGCAGAATCACCCCGATCTTGCAAGTCGTCAGGTAGGGAGGGAGGAAACATTTTCCAAAAGTTCTCCGGACTTAGAAGCACTTTAATTTCTGTCCGTCCACCTTGAGACAAAAGGTACTCAATTTTCATAAGTGCTAAGTGCCCACACTTTCCATGAGTTTCTGCCTCCAAAGCACCTGAGTTTAAAGAGCACCAAAATTAGGTATTGCAAATGAGACCAAAAAAACCACCCAAGGATATATTAGGAATACACTGTCAGCAGACAGAGTTCAAAGCATAAATCTCATGGACATAAAAAAAAAAGTATTTCCAAAATATTTCCAAACCTGGAAAAAATCAGAACTTGCTGAAAGAATATGAACTAAGCAAGAGAAATCACATTCTGGTCTCAGATCTCCCCTGAAAGTTTACTATGGAGCAAAAGTTGTTCCCAGCTGTCCGCTTGGCAGAAGTGCTATTGAAGGGACACTTAAACCACAGATAGATCAGACACTGCAACAGCTTCAGTTGTTGAGGAAAAATGGCACCCACACCCCCTCCTTTATCTTTAAAGGTGTGGGCCCTGTGTTTCCTCTTTAGGTACCTTACACAGCGAGGTTGAGCCATCAGCTCACATATGGTTCTTTACCTTCTACAAGACAGGGCCAGGGAAAGCCACATGCCTGCTCTTTAGCATGGCTGGTTCCTGCACAGATTGGATGTAGATGGAGATGTGCCCAGGCTAAAAAGTGGTTTCCAGCATCCTGAGCCAACGTGAGCTGCCACTTGGTAGGTGTGCTGTAGAAACTTCTCCTTCTGCTAACCTCATTTCCTCCAGCCAAGCCCTCCAGACAGGCTTAGTGGCTGCTGACTCCCTGCACGGGATCTCTGTGCCCTTCCGAGGCAGATGCCCTCAAACGGCAGCATCTGTGCCACCTCTGCCCTTGGCAGCCAGGGCAGATGCTGGTTCTGTTTGCCTCTTCCCCTCGCCAACCATCAGGTCTGCGAAAACATCCAAGAGGGCTGCCCCATGAGGGAATGCTGCCTGCCCTGCCTGCTGCTGCTTGGGCTGTTCTGTCCAGGGCAGTGACACCTGGCAGCAGGACACCTCAACGCATGCCATCACACACGGTCCACCGCTGGGACTTGGACAGCAAGGTCCTCATCTGTCACTCCCATTACTCCAAAGCCCTCAGCAGCTTCACAAAAATTACTACTTCTGCTTCTTCTATGGCTTGAACGGGTGTTCCCAGTCACTGCTGTGTGCTGGCACAGCAACCCACCCTCTCTAGGGCTCGTACAAGAGCACACAGGAGAGGGAGAAGGGAAAGCAGTACAGGGTTTGTCCCAGCCTGGCCACCCACAGCTTGCAAAAGACAGAACTGAGCAGCAGGTGATGATGGCCGGGCAAGAATAAAAATAGAGTACAGGATAAAGAAGGATTTCTTCTTCTCTTTGGAGGCAATCAAATACACACAATCCAACCCAACACACATAATGTACCACTCCATAGAATGGCCAAAGTATCCAGCAGGAACGATGCCTTCCAGCTCCCTTGGGGGGCAGAGGAGAAGGAACCAGTATGTCCCCTCTTGCTCCCACTCCAGAGAATGATAGAATTATAGAATTGCCGAGGTTGGAAGGGACCTTTTAGATCATCGAGTCCAACCATCAATCTGATACTGACAAAACACATCACTAAACCATATCTCTAAGCACTACGTCTACCCATCTTTTAAATACCTCCAGGGATAATGATTCTACCACCTCCCTGGGCAGCCCATTCCAATGCTTGATAACCCTTTCCATGCAAAAATTTTTCCTAATATCCAATCTGAACCTCCCCTGGCACAACTTGAGGCCATTTCCTTTTGTCTCATCGCCTGTTCCTTGGGAGAAGAGACCGACCCCCCCTGGCTACACCCTCCTTTCACGAGTTGTAGAGAGCGAGAAGGTCTCCCCTCAGCCTCCTTTCCTCCAGGCTGAACAACCCCAGCTCCCTCAGCCTCTCCTCATAAGACGTTCTCCAGACCCCTCACCAGCTCCGTTGCCCTTCTCTGGACCCGCTCCAGCCCCTCAATGTCTTTAACAGAATCACAGAATGATACGGGGTTGGAAGGGACCTCTGGAGATCATCTAGTCCAACCCCCTGCCAAAGCAGGTCTACCCAGAGGAGGTTGCGCAGGACCTGTGTCCAGGACCTGCAGCAGGACAAACGTGTCCAGGTGGGTTTGGAATGTCTCCAGAGAAGAAGACTCCACCACCTCCCTGGGCAGCCTCTTCCAGTGCTCTGCCACCCTCAGAGAAAAGAAGTTCCTCCTCAATTACAGTTTCCTGTAATGAGGGGCCCAAAACTGGACACAGTACTCAAGGTGGGCCCTCACCAGTGCCGAGTACAGGGGGACAATCACTTCCCTGGTCCTACTGGCCACACTGTTCCTGACACAGGCCAGGATGCTGTTGGCCAGGTTGCTGAGAGCCAAAAAGCATCTCCCCACTGGCACCCAGGAGCTGCTGCAGCAGCAACACTCTGGATTACCGCTCAGATCAGGTATGAATGGTTCCCCAGGCAGGCTTGTGAAGGGGACACAGTGGCACACAGAGCAGCTCCGCTAACACCAGTGGGCCCTGCACAAGGGTCAGCAGCCCTGCTCCTTCCCAGAGCAGCCTGCTACAGCCTGGACCACTGCAGAGCCCACACCACTTCTTCTGCTGAGGATCTGTGCCTGACAGTAGGCAGAAGGTCTGCTCATCCCTCAGGAGCATCAAGTATCTACAGCATTCCTAACAGCCAATATGAGCTTCCAGCTGTGTGCACAGCCATCACCTTCCCAGCCTTGAACTGGCTGGGACAGGAGTAGGGAGAATGTGGGGTTTGGCTGCTTTCAGATACTACCTGCAACCCTATCTCCTCCATGGTCTTGGCATGATCACCTCTTGGCACGATAACTAACCTATGGACTCAGCAGAGATATTCATGAGCTGAGCTGGCGTTTGGCAGTCCAGGTGGAAAACAAGCAATGGCTTGACAGAGCAGGCTGGGATAACATGTGGCGCACCAAATGCTCAATCCAGCACAAGGTCACTATTGCCTGATTTTACTTCACCAGTGGTAACCGCGTGGTTGGACCACCTAAACTGGGCTTCAAACTGTCATAAACTTATTCCACCCAGTGATGCAGCATCCCTCGTCACCAAACCACAAGGCAGGGAGAGCAATGGGAAAGGCTCAGGAAGAGGAGCAGCACTAAGGAGGGAGAAAAACAGAATGACTTCAAAAAGGCATCATCAGCTCTTTGTTCCGAGTCGCTGCTGCCAAAGAACCAAATAGAAGGCAACCTTGCGTCTTTCATGGTTTTGCAGGTATAAACAAGTCAACACAGCTAATCCCGCCATCCTGTCTGCAGGAGTAATCCAGGAACCAGAGCTCCCACGAGAGTACAGGCAGCTCTCAGTGAGACACAGGCAGCCAAAACAGCGGGGTCCCTGGCAGGCACAGAGCAGGCAGCCTGCCTTCTCACAGACAAACTCGCTCCATTTGCCTGGAGTTCTGTGATAAATGAATGTAAATACTTTAACAAGCCCAACTTCAATAAAATAATAACATTGCATGGCATTAACCACTTTCAAGATGTCAACCAAGGCTGGGACACCGCAGCTCATGGTGCCCATACAGCACCTTCCTCTGCCTGGGTGCAGGAGAGCTTGCAGGCACAATGGGGAAGGGGTAAACGGTGGTGACAGGGACAGAATCCAGGACATAATACCCCAAAATGCCTATGGGAAGGATTATGTTAATGAAGAGGTATCATTAACACCTTTCCTGTAAACTCTGTAATACCTATATAGCCATACACAAAACAGTCCATATTTCTGTGATCAAAGCAGTGTTAATTATTTCAGTTCACAGCGTGTTCCTACCCTCGGTTCAGCAGTAGCCTTGACTTGTTCCTTAAAAAATTTAACAATAAGAGTATTCCTGGCCTCACCCTAGGGCAGCAGCTTACGGGCAGTGCTTGATAAAGCATACAGTCAGCATCACCCACACCAGTCTGCCTGGCAGAGGAGCTGGGCTGGACTGGATTCCAAGGCAACTCACGGCTGGGGAGACGGGTGAGACACAAGTCATCAATTCTGACAACAGCCAGGTAGAAAAACAGGAGCTCCCTCAGAGCTTAGAGGAAAAAAAAAGGTTGGAAGATCTCAGAAGATCACATCGCCTGTTGTTCTCGCATCACTTTGGGAACACACACACTTTTTTATTTTTCTGTATATATTACTGATTTATTGGTGGTTCCACAGGCTTTTTACAGCTTTTTTATCAAACAGCAATTAAAGCAGGCAGCCACAGTCAAACTAGACCTGTGCGGTGAAGAGGCAGAAAATCCTGACCCAACAGTTTTTCATTCCTCAGTATAGGTTTGAGGAAGACAGACACCAGACAGAGACTTACCTCTGCAGGTAGCCGTGTGCAATCATAGTGCAAATTCTTGAAAATATAGAATCATAGAATCATAGAATTGCCTGGGTTGGAAGGGATCTTTAAGATCATCCAGTCCAACCATCAACCTAACTCTGAAAAAAAAAAAAAAAAAAAAAAAAGAAAAAAAAAATCCCCACCAACAAAAAACCCAAAACACACCCACATCACTAAACCATGTCTCTCAGCACTATGTCAACCCGTCTTTTAAATACCTCCAGGGATGGTGCCTCAACCACCTCCCTGGGCAGCCCATTCCACTGCTTAATAACCCTTTTCGTGTAAAAATTTTTCCTAATATCCAATCTGAACCTCAATGTCATTGACAATTCCCTTCAGATCATGTTCTGCCCTGTTACTTGGAGATATTTCAAGACCAGAGTAAAGCTTTATGCTGTCTGTTGCTAACATTGGTGCACAAGGCCAGCAGAGTACTTTAGGAACCTCCTGTTTTGTACTCCTCACATAACTGTAAGCCCACAACATCTGACTTTCAGCTAAACAGACCAGCAGTCCACTTGCATGCTTCATCTCATGGCCTCCTGCACCAGTCAAATCTGGGATCCTTCATCCCCAAGTTGTGAATTTTTCTTCTACTTCAAAGCCCAAACTCAAGATGAGATTATCAGACAAGGGGTTGCAAGTCCTCAGGAAGCATTTATCCTCTCCAGGGAACAGGTCATGACACAAGTTGCTGCCAGCAATGAAAGGCAGTTAGGATTTTCCTGATTAATATAAAAATAGTATATGTAAATACTTCAGCAAAAGCCATTACAATTGTGTCTCATTCTCCAGCCCTAGAGAATCCCAGAATCCCTCCAACCCCAGAAATCAAACTTTCTCGTATGAAAAGAAGTTGGAAGTGAAAGGACCATCAAAAAAATCCAGATGAGCTCCAAGATGATCGTACTTGCAAAAAGTTTGGGAAACTTGTGTTAAATGAACACATTAGTCTTGGGGAAGTCTTGGGCAATCAAAATCAAACACTCTTATCAGCAAAAGCCTTCAGCTATGGTAGAGCTTAAGCAAGGAACCCCTGGCCTGACAAGGAACGATCTCCACAAAAGAGGATCAAGAGATTGGCTTTCTGTCCATCTGCTTCGTACATGGCATCGCGTGAGACGCTGCAGCAGAGATTTCAGCTGGCTTCAAGCTAGCTTGCACAAGTAATGGAGACAGTTTAGCCCTGGCAGAAACGCAGAGCTAATAAATCTTGCCAAGGATTAGTTTGCGGAATAGACACAGAAAAGCCTGTAAGCTCTGGGATCTAGCCCTTTCATCTATAAAGAGTCTCCAACCACTACAGTGCACTTACAGCCAAGAGACACCAGTGCCATGTCCAGCTGACACCACTGGGCTGCACCTTCTTCCAAGGAGGTGGAATCTTTCATGGGGGCAGCCCATATAGTTAGAGCTGGGACCATCTCTGGACGGGGCACAAGAACCAGTCCTTCCTCATTTCTCAGTATGACTGCCGCATACTGCATCTAGTGTCCAGTAGTATACTGGCAACAAAGTAAGTAACAATTTAAATGCCCGTTAAAAAAAAAGACAAAAAAAAAAAAGACAGGTTGCGGGAAACTTGACACACAAGGAGATATAAAGAAAGGAGGACCGTCTAGGCTGAAAAAAAGGAAGATTAGAAGAGGTGAGAAACATAAAAAATCCCTATGAATAGAAAAGGGATTATCTGATCTCTGTATCTATTAGATACAAAATCTGTCAAGAGTGAGTTAGATACAGTTCACCTGGACATGAGGCAAGAGAATGGACCTGTGGTCCTTTCCATTTATCTTTTCTATGATTA
The DNA here is from genome assembly GCF_964106895.1 of Numenius arquata. Taxonomy (NCBI): domain Eukaryota; kingdom Metazoa; phylum Chordata; class Aves; order Charadriiformes; family Scolopacidae; genus Numenius; species Numenius arquata. The sequence continues at coordinate 32,536,109 of NC_133581.1, forward strand.
TCTGTGCTCCTCAGAACTCATGGCTCAAGGCATCCTCCTGCTGATTAGTAAACAAAGCCAGCCAAAATAGGATTTGGTTTCCATTTTGTTCGACCTAGAGAGTTTCATCACAAAACAATAGCATTTCCTTATAGCCTTGGCTCCTAAACATCCCAAAAAGAAAGAGTGAAAAATAATCACAACTAAGCAATGAAAAAGAGAATAATTATACAAAAGCAAAGTCAGTATTAAATTCCATTAGGCAGAGAAACACAGACTCTATTAAATTTATTGCTTAGTTTCGAGACTTGGGAAGAGTCTCTTAATTTCCTGTACTTCTTGAGTATTTACTACGTCCCCTATGAGCTAAGTCTTCCAGAGTCATTTTAATGTCATGTTCTAAGCACTTCTGCATTGTAAATCATCGGTTTTTATCTCCTTCTCCCAATCAATGCAAAGATATTTATGCTGAACACATAAAAGCTCTTGACACTATAGAAAAACCAATTACACCCTGCAAGACGTTTACTTTTGGTCATTGACATCATGGAATTATCCATTACACTTTGCACATGCCTGCCATTTACAGGAAAGCAGAGTGACCTTGCCTGCCTGAAGTTTGCACCTCTGCAACCTGGTGAGGCGACGTGGCAGGAGCTCGCACCAGAGCGTGCCATCCCCAGCTCAGGGAGGACCTGAACTGCAATTCGTGAAAGCTGGGAGAAATCAGGAAAGCAGAAACAGCTCTCATGTCAGTCCCACTCCTGTGCTCCAACCAGACAATGCTTGCTGTCAGAGGCAAGATGCTGGCTAGACAGATCTTTCTTCTAATCGCTACAGTCATGCTTCCCTTCACAGCCCCAGGGGCAGCCTGGAAATCTTCATCATCTCTCCGTGTTTGCCAGTGCTTCACGGATGGTCCCTGCATCCATCCTCTGCCAGAGTGCCAGAGGTCCTTCTGTCTCTTCCCACTCCTACACACTGGGCTAACAATGGCTACATTCAAGCTCCAAGGCAGCTTCACACTGAAGCACCTGCAAGCTCCTGTTATAGTAATGGTCTCAAGCACACCATGGTCCCTTTTCACTGGCCACCCTAGTTTCCTTCTCTTGGATAATGCTGCATCCTTCCTGGATGCAATCAGGATACTGGGCACAGAAATACAGAGCACTCTTGGATGGCTCCCCCACTCCATGCTACCGGCAAGTCAGGTTCATGGGATGAGCCAGGAACCAGCTCTTTTTTGTCTTGGCAAAACTGCAACACACTTGTCAAGTCTCTGAGTGATTTATGTTCATGACTCGCCTACCAGTCCCCCGTCTTGCACTTTCTTCTTCTAGCAGCAGCAATTCACACCTTCCTAGCAAAGCGGCGATGAGTCTGGGAAGGACCCACCACCAAAGGACCCCATCCAGGAGATACACTCTCCCCAGGCTCAGCATCACACTCTCTCTCTCCCACGTCACCAGCTCAGCAATAAAAGGAGGGTTCCTGCCACACTGTGGCTGACACCTGGATGTGGCCCGCCATCACACGACTTGATGCTTGCTTTCTCACATATCAGACAGGAAAGCATTTCGCCCAGCACTAGACCAGTCAGTAGTATTTGAGGAACAAGTATATTGAACAAGCAGACACAGGAGAGTGCTGTACCTTCCCTACCACTGCTATACACTTGGTCTTTCCACTCCAGGTGTTTTTCCAGATCTTATCTGAAGCTGACACATGCCTGTAGCCCCAGCAGGTGAGGAACAGCCTTCCCAACTAACTCGAGACAACTGCATTTCATTTTAAAACCTTGGTAAGATCTTCCAGTGTAGAAGGCTAATGCCAGTGAAGTCAGGGAGCTGTGATGATTACACCAGATCCAGCCTGTAAGCCATGAACACACCTTTAATAAGAGTATATAAAGAGAGAGAACATTAAACACCCCATGGTCATCATTCTCTCTGCTGGTTGCAAAAGCAAACATTACACAAGCAGTGACATCAGCAGAATCTTTAGGGCCCAGAGTCATCCTGCTTAATTCTCTAAGATCCCGACTGCCCCAGCTGAGTGAGGCAGAAGTATCTCTCATTAGTAGAACAATTAATTTCTTTTGTGTCTGGTAGCTACAAGTTCCAGGCACTGCATGGGAGATTTATTCATTCTTAGCCAAACTGCTTATACTGAATTTATTTTGAGTTTTTGGACTTTCCATTAGAGGGAGTTGGGGTTTTTATCTTTTGTTGTCAAAACAGGCAGAACTCAGCCAAGTTCACTGCAGATCCGCCCCCATTAATAGGAAACCACTGGGGAAAAACAGGGATAAAAAGCCCCACTGTGTTTAAAAACTGACAACTGCACTTTAACACTCAAACTTTAGGAAAAAAATGGGTTTTTTTTTCCCCCCTCTGTTATTCATTAGCTTCTGAACAGTTGGAGCATCGGGCAGTCAAAGGAACAGCATGAGAATGCCCAGCAGATACTGAGGGCAGAAGTAGAGGTCCCTTATTTTAAAGGGGCCGACAGAGGTGTGCACAAAAAAAAATAATGCTAAAGACAAGAATTTGCAGCATATCAGCTCAATGGCATTGAGCCCCTTGGCTATCTCTCGTCTTCAAAAATCAAAGCCATCTTAAAACAACAACAGTATAAAATTATGCTGATTTCATACTCTTTAATCAAATCAAGCAAGACAGCACATGTGGCTCAGTTTTAAGCCATAGAGGAAATAACAACCTTCATTCACAAGGAGAATGTGTACACAGGGATTTGGCATCATTCTGTTAATCCACTTTAGAGTCACACCTTTGTTAATTCGAAAAGAGGGAAATTAATTGGTACAAACATAAATGAACAGTGATCTCTACGTAATACCTATGCAACATTCACCAAGCAGTAGTCAATCAGAGTCAAAAAAACTTACCAACGGGTCTCCTACCTGCAAACACTACATTTCAGTATCTGAAAAACAGAGTGGTCTGACAGATGGTTTGCTCAATTCACCTGGCCACCTGAACCAACGACCCCCACCACCAGCTCTGAAAAACGCTCTGCACTTCTTCGGGGGGGGGGAACCAGACTGATGCATACCCGCTCTGTTGCAATCCTTGCCCCTGACTTCAGACTCAGGCAGGCCTGGAATCTGAAGGAAGGAAACCCAATGTGGAAAGCCCGCCAGGCTCAGAGAAGTCCAAGGACAACATCTGAGGGGAAGAAAATGAAAGAAGGCAGTGCATTTGCAGTGGTCTGGAAGGGACCGTATCACAGAATCAGAGAACGGTTTGGGTTGGAAGGGACCTTAAAGATCACCAAGTTCCAAACCTTGGACACCTCCACTAGAACAGGTTGCTCAAAGCCCCATCCAGCGTGGCCTTGAACACCCCCAGGGATGGGGCATCCACAGCTTCTCTGGGCAACCTGTTCCAGTGTCTCAGCACCCTCACAGTAAAGAATTTCTTCCTAATATCTAGTCTAAATCTCCCCTCTTTCAACTTAAAACCATTACCCTTAGTCCTATCGCTATATGCCCTTGCAAACAGTCCCTCCCCATCTCTCCTGTAGGACCCCTTCAGGTACTGGAAGGCTGCTATAAGGTCTCCCCGGAGCCTTCTCTTCTCCAGGCTGAACAATCCCAACTCTCCCAGCCTGTCCTCATAGGAGGGGTGCTCCAGCCCTCTGATCATCTTTATGGCCCTCTGCTGGACCCGTTCCAACAGGTCCATGTCCTTCCTGTGCTGAGGACTCCAAAGCTGGATGCAGTACTCCAGGTGGGGTCTCACCAGAGTGGAGCAGCGTAGAAGGGCAGAATCACCTCCCTTGACCTGCTGGCCACACTTCTTTTGATGCAGCCCAGGATACAGTTGGCTTTCTGGGCTGCGAGCACATGCTGCCGGCTCATCCACCAAACCCATCTCAAACAATAATGTAAGCACGTTGCATGTGCACTGACAAAGCACAGGCACCTTCATCATGTTCTTTGCAGCACAACATATCCTTGGTATCACTGTGCGGTTTGATCACCAATCTGCAGCCAACCTTCCCAACTACAGCATCCTCCTTACAAGAGGTAGGGCAGGACACTCCTGCACTTCCCAGCCAGGAGCTGAGGGCTTGAGCCACATCATCACGTGTCTTCTTCTCTGGCTACTCGCTCTTGACACTGCATGGCCCTGTGGAGGGCAGAGGAGCCACCTTAAATAGTTTGTGATCCCTCCACTGTAACAGCCCCCTTTTGCAAAAAGATGTTTTCTCCAGCTTTAGGCCACTAGTAGCTTCCAAAGACTGGAGAGAGGTTATACAGGTATTGTTGCAACAAGAGAAATAAGGCATGGCAAAAGTGTGGAATTTATAGGTCTCATATACCTTTTCTTTAAAGGCAGAACTGAAAAAAATAAAGACAGCAGATAGCAGTGAGAGGGAAAACAATACTTTTAAAAAAATATTATTCTGGAAGTACGTATAAGCAATTTCCCTTTACTCAGGTTCAAATGGGAGCAGGTTGCATCTTGTTTTTCAGCTCAGTCATATAAAGTCCTGTCTGTGATACCCACAGCTCTCCTTTTCCTATCATCATCTCTAATTTGCACAGATGAACAAGGTCCACTCGACTTGGAAAACAAACAAACAAATATGCATTTCAAAAGCATCAACGTGAGTTAAAAACACTTTGCACAGGGAACTTTGCAATGTAATTTCCGTAACACATATAAGGTAGCAGCTGTATTTCATTACATTATTAAAAGAAAGAGTCCCTAAACAGAAACAACCTATGGCAAAGGAGAGTCAGTTGTTTAATGCTGAGTCCACACAGAAATTTCTGAATGCATCCAGAGCAACTATCTGGGTTAATCTTCTCTTTCCTGCCATGAAAAGCAGTCAATTTTCATTTGGAAGAAGGACTGCTACTGTGAAAGTTAACAGAAATCTATCATTCACTGACTTACAGAGCGATGTTGGTAGCTTGATCCTTGCTCAAGCACCTGTCTGTTGGATTTCACCTCTGACTCCTCAACGCCCATCACCGAAGGTACCTGCAACATGAACGATGCCCTGACCCTGCGCACATCTCGGTGGACCCGTGAGAGCAGCGTGGCGGTGCTGCACACCCCTGTGGTGCAAGGCAGCCCATGGCACCTCCGGACAGGCAGTGAAGACAAAGCAACAACCCCTGATGATGGCTATAAAAGAGCAGAAGTTACTGTATGTGCCTATAATTTGCTTCAGTCAGGGGAAGGGGATCATGTAAGCCGAGCATACCCTCCAAAACATCCTTTGAGAGGCACACATGCACATGCACCTTTCCAAAGAGAATCATAGAATCATAGAATCATTCAGGTTGGAAAAGACCCTTGGGATCATCAAGTCCAACCATCTACCCCACTCTACAAAGTTCTTCCCTACACCATATCCCCCAACACCACATCTAAACGGCTCTTAAACACATTCAGGAATGGTGACTCAGCCACCTCCCTGGGCAGCCTCTTCCAGTGTCTGACCACTCTTTCTGTGAAGAATTGTTTCCTAATGTCCAGTCTAAACCCACCCTGTTGCAGCTTGAAGCCATTCCCTCTTGTCCTATCGCTATTTGCTTGTGAGAAGAGACCAGTACCAACCACTCTACAGTGTCCTTTCAAGTAGTTGTAGAGAGTGATGAGGTCTCCCCTCAGCCTCCTCTTCCTCAAACTAAACAGTTCCAGCTCCTTCAATTGCTCTTCATAAGATTTGTTTTCCAGGCCCTTCACCAGCTTCGTTGCCCTCCTCTGCACTCGCTCCAGCACCTCGATATCTCTCTTGTATTGAGGTGCCCAAAACTGGACATGATACTCCAGGTGTGGCCTCACCAGTGCTGAGTACAGGGGAAGAAGTGGAGGCATTTTAGCGCGATTCCCCAGTTTAACTCACAGCAAGCAAGTGCTCAGAGGACGAGAGGCTCCACAGGTCTCGTGTGCTGCAAGATCTGGATTTTGGTTCGTTTTGCAGAGAGATGTGAACTCTCTCATAAAGCAAAGATCCACAACAAGTGTTCATTAAATAATCAGTCAGCTGTACACAAACTGCTTATTGGGTAGCAAGGAGCTACCAACTCCTCAGACAGCATAAGCAGCCTCTAGGTTGTGGCTTAACATCCTTAAGAACAGTTTGGCATACTGAATCAACACCATGCCAGTTTAAATGCAGCCTTGTAGTATTATCTGTAGTCACACATGTATGGCGCATCTGAGATCCCACCTAAACTTAATTTTAAACCTTCCAGCACAAGGAAATCTCGCTCCAAGCTGTCCTCTGCTGACACAATGATTTATTGATTTATTTCTCTACAAGGGAAACAGAGGGCACCTCCAGTGAAAGCGTATGTTACATTAGGAGACTGTCCTGGAGGAGAGGGAAAGCAATGTGAAAATTCTTTTGTGGACTCTGCTAGATGCACAGGAAGGGTAAGTTTTGGTTTGTTTGTTTCCTTAAATCATATGCAAATATCCTACAAGCTTTTTCAAGAGTTTAAAACCTTTTCAAAATGAGTACAGCCAGTCTAACACTCAAAGTTCTTCTAAAAAGGGGGTCGAGTCTTCTTGGTACAAAAATCTTCCTTAATGAAAACTTCCTGTGACCATAATGACCAAAACTTTTATTTAATCCTATATTATTTCTGACTATTTTAAGCAATCACTCGGCATAGTAACACTGTTGTGAAAAAGCCCTGGAGGTACTCACATCACAGGGGTGCTCCACTGCCCTCTAGAGTCTCTGCCACTTCATCATTCCAGCATCTAAGAATCTGTGTAGGCAGATTCTCACAAACTTGGCTCCAAAGACATCACAGAGAGGAGTGCTGTCTACCAGATATGAAGCACGGCCAATAATTAAGACAAGAGTTCAGATTCAGATTCTTCAACTGGTTTTCAGTGTTATTTTGGATAATACCTCTCTCCTGCCTCTACCCCCCACCTCTATTTAGAAAGGCATATCTATAAAATAAGGCATTGCATTTTAAGAAGTACTTTCAATATCAGTATCTCTATATCCTACAGAAATAGAGATGCTAACAAAGGTAAAAACAAATACTGTATTTTTTTCTTACTTGTTCCCTTCCCAAAAGCCATAACTATTCCTGTAACTCAGACCACAGGACGAAGAATCTATCTGGCTCCTTCCAAGATGGGAAAACCGCTGCATTCAGACCTGCTGTGTTCAAACTCTGTGCAGTGCTACAGAAAGCGCTATTGCTCCTATCAATGCTTCATTTTGATTTTAAATTAGTTTCAGTTCCTTTCTCTCAAATTCCTAATGAAATATTCCCTAACACAGCTCACTACTATACCTATGTATCCATCTGCATGCAGCTAAAGACCATCAACTTTTTTCATTCGTAAGCTGGCAAGGAGAGGACAAAACACACCTTAACCCTAGCATATCAAAACTACATCAACTGTCTCCCACTGATACCACATCCTAACAACCATGTGCACTCACCTGCAACACCCTGCTAGCAGGAGGTGGTCTGCATACATTTCATCCTTCTGTACTGGGATTGGTAGAGTGTCTTCTGCACACCAGTTCAGACTTCTTGCTTCACACCTACTAGTTATGCACCTGAGCCCACACACTGTCCCACCAGGTGATGTCTGCCCTTCTGCTTTGAAATACACAAATATATTCTTCCTACCTGAACAGTGCTCAAAGGCTGTAGCTGATATTAGGGTTCCCAGATAAACTCCAAGTAAGAGAAGGCTTACACCCTAAAAATCACTTGGAACCTAAAGAAGGACAAAAAGGAGATGAAATCTTGAGTACTGTGTCCAGTTCTGGACTCCCCGGTTCCAGAAGGACAGGGAACTGCTGGAGAGGGGACAGCAGAGGGCTACAACGATGATGAGGGGCCTAGAACATCTCTCTTATGAGGAGAGGCTGAGGGACTTGGGTCTTTTAGTCTGGAGAAGAGAAGACTGAGGGGGGATCTGATCAACACCTATAAATACTTCAAGGGAGGGTGTCAGGAGGACGGGGCCAGTCTTTTTTCAGAGGTGCCCAGTGACAGGACAAGAGGAAATGGGCACAAACTTGAGTATAAGAAGTTCCATCTAAACATGAGAAGGAATTTCTTTCCTGTGAGGGTGGCAGAGCCCTGGAAGAGGCTGCCCAGGGAGGTGGTGGAGTCTCCTTCTCTGGAGACATTCCAAACCCGCCTGGTCATGTTCCTGTGCAACCTGTTCTGGGTGGACCTGCTTTGGCAGGGGGTTGGACTAGATGATCTCCAGAGGTCTCTTCCAACCCCATATCATTCTGTGATTCTGTGAAATACGGACAGAATCAATTTTGTTTGATTTATCACTGTCCATATCAAATTGCACAAATGCTGTGTGGGACCTGATTAATCCATTATCAGCTGAACTGCTGATCTTCTCAGCATCACAGCAGTAACAGCAAGTTCAGATCTGGAAAAGAAGGTCTCAACTTCATGAATCAGATGAGAGAAAGGGATCAGGAGTGAGGAGCTCTGGGGAAAAAGAAGAAAAAAAAAAAAGAAAAGAAAAGACAGACTGCCCAGTTGCTAAAAGACATGCTGCTAACTACACAACCAGGACCATCAGGACACCTTCTCAAAGAGCTTGAAGTTTATATTAAGTTTTATGCAGCCAAGGGAAATGAAGCATGGCTAGAAGATGGTCCTGGACACTGCTCAGACCAACTGCTGGATGCCAGTAGAAACATCGAAGACTGCATTTTGTGCATGCCATTTCTAGGCACAGAGGACAGGGGCACAGAACACAACTCTTAAAGTTTCTCTGACTATATGCCAGAGTCTGGAAGAAGACTGAGGTCTCCAGGAGATACCACGATCCCTTAGTCTCCAGCAAACATCATAAGAATCAAGAGGTTTGGGTTTTAGGGTGGTTCCCTGAAGTTTGCCCATTTTCCAAGCTTCACATCATCTCTCCCATGAGGCTTGAGCCTGCATGGAAATTACAGCACATTAAACTCACTCCATGGCCTGCCTAAAGCACTAAATGACAACTGGGGCCGCTCAGGGGATCTTCAGACTTTAATAGAAAAGGCAACCGAAAAGATTACTCGTCTGACACAAGGCACGCTATCCTGGATATCACAAACACAACCTTGAAGTCTTGACCTTAGCAAGGCTCAGTGTAACCAAATTCCTGCTCCATCTCATGACACAGGGACTTCACAAAGGTGAAGTTACTCTATAATTACTCTCTCTGCCTCTCTCCTCCCAGCTGGGTCCTCATGATTGCCTTTAGCTCTCTCTTGGTTTGGGTTTGAACTTGCCTCATTCTTTTTGAAGCCTCTAAGATGTAAACGAGAAGGAGTCTGCTGTTTAGTAATGATGGCAAAGACCTCCCTGTCAGGAACAAGATGCGAATGGGCAAATATGTCCTGGTGTTTTAAATGCTTCCCAGTCCTTCTGAAAGTGTGATGTTCTTTTGGCTTATCCATCTTCACCTGCACCCTCTTTCCTGCCCCTCTGTCCTCAGGGATACATAGACACGATGAATTTTGTCTTTCCAACAGATGACAAACTACAGGCACACAGCTGCCACATGGATGTGGGGTGAACCTCAGTTCAAACGAAGACATCAAAACCCACTCTCCTGCAGGTAGCTATGCACTGGGCATCCTAGCTCCCATCACAGTCAGTGGATCACTGGATCTGACTGGATCCCACCATATTCAGTACAGCCCAGGAAGCTCAGAGAGCCACTCAGATGAGCACTCACTGTGAATCTACTTCAAAGTGGCTGAATCTCTCTGCAGCTTCATGGACTGTCCCAGGTAGATCTCCATTAAGTGTAATGGGAGCTCAGATGCCTACCACACACCCTCACATTGAATCATAGAATAGAATCACAGAATTGCTGAAGTTGGAAAGGACTTTTTAGATCATTGAGTCCAACCATCACCCTAACCCTGACAAAAACCATCACTAAACCTTATCTCTAAGCACTACCTCTACCTGTCTTTTAAATACCTCCAGGGATAATGATTCTACCACCTCCCTGGGCAGCCCATTCCAATGCTTGATAACCCTTTCAGTCCAAAAATTTTTTCTAATATCCAATCTGAACCTCCCCTGGCACAACTTGAAGCCATTTCCTCTTGTGCTATCGCCTGTTCCTTGGGAGAAGAGACCGACCCCCACCTCCCTACACCTGAAAGGAGGTTGTAGAGAGGTGGGGGTCTGTCTCTTCTCCCTGGAGCCTCCTCCTCTTCAGCCTGGAGGAAAGGAGGCTGAGGGGAGACCTTATTGCTCTCTACAACTCCCTGAAAGGAGGGTATAGAGATGGATAAGGTCTCCCCTCAGCCTCCTTTTCTCCAGGCTGAACAACCCCAGCTGCCTCAGATGCTCCTCATAAGACTTGTTCTCCAGACCCCTCACCAGCTTCATTGCCCTTCTCTGGACCTGCTCCAGCCCCTCAATGTCTTTTTTGTAGTGAAGGGCCCAAAACCCCATTGGTTTTATCTCACACTGGACCTCACCTCTGTTCTCAGACCCACTGCAATGACATACAGGTGTGTGCTCTTCTGTAAGCCACACACCTTGCTTAACATATTGTGTATGGAGCATTACCACAATTAAAGCAGTACAAGTTTTACGTCTGGACATGACTTAGTATACATTACCTGTTTGTATTGTTTTGAGAAAAAACGGAGGGGCGGTTGTGTTGTGGGTTTTGTTTTTCTGGGTTTTTTGGTTTGTTTTTTTGTTTTATTTTTTTTACAAAAGATTATATTCCCTCCACTAATTCAGTAGTGTCCCTTCAATGTTTTGTTACTCTTTAGGCAATGTCTTTGGAAACTACTGAGCAAATTGCAAACACTGAGATACTGTTATCTCCATCCAAGACAAAGTTGGACAGCTTTTAAGTAGGCCAAATGTACCTCACATTGAATCACACTCAATTAACCTAATCAAGCATTTCTCTAATGAAAACATACGTTTCTGGGCTGGCAGTTTCTGACTCAAACACAATTCATTCAATGTTAAGGAAAAAAACATCAGAAAAACCATCTGTTCTCTTTAAACAGAGAAGCTATTTTTACCTTCATGATGAGCCCAAGTAATTATAAAACGAGTGGGTTTTGAAAAAGAAAAATAAAAAGAGAGGGCAAGACAGCTGCTACCTTGTGATTGTCACAGTACAAACATGTTGCTAGCCATGTGCAGTTCAGGCCTTAGACTTCTCACCCTGCTACGCATGGTGTAACCTATTGTAATTCCATTAGCTGGAGCTACACTCTATGCTACAGGGAGGCATAGGGGTTAGAGCGCAGAAGAGTGAGATTTGCTGAATGAATATTTACATACTAGAATTGAACGCCAACAGAATTCCAAAGTTAAAGTTCTCAGAAAAGGGTTGATTCTCAAAGGAAATCAGTGACAAAGTCCCACGCAATTCCTACTTTTAGGTACCAAATTCAAAACTGCAGTCCTCAAAATCATCAGTCAGTTGACACCTAATCCTAGGGGATCTGACATTTTTTGCATTAAAATTCCCCAGGCACCCACCTGCTCACAGAAACCATGACAGCATTAACCAAATCAGCAGAACTCCCTCATACCTAATCCTTCCCATAACCCGTAACAGAGAAACTTCTGCCTACATTTCCTGATGGGCTTACCTACTACCAAAGAGATGAAGTCTAAGATCACCCACCATCTAAGATCAAGTGGGCAGCCCCTTTCCTCCAGCAGTTGCATGGCTATGGCTACAAGACAGGTCAGCCCTGAGTGGAAGTCCTGGGTTTGCCTAGAAGGATCTGAACCCCAGCATCCACACTGCCCTCGCCTGTGGAGTCCTCCTGAAGCACAGTACACCCTGCTGAAGCTGCTCCATTTAAGTGCTTAATGGACCAAACAGAAACACCAGAGGAGCGCAACTCCATCATGCATTAGTGAGAGAGTTACCTGACACGAGGCAATCTTCACTTCTGGCTCATGCTCCAGTGGCTGCTGATGCTAACTGCTGAGAACACAGGCAACAGCTCAGGAGCCTGAAGGCTCCTCTTTCCAGTTTCGGAAAAGGGAACTTCTCCACAGTATGCTGCTCCATGTTCCATATTGTCTGACTGATTCACATTAGGCTGCTGGCTGTAGGGCTTCCCATGGAGACACTTAGCTGACCACTGGATCTGTATGACTACTCTGTTTATGGTCTGACAAGAGCTCATCATGGATCTTGCTGCACTGTCCAGGAAGGAAACATTCCTCCAGTGTCACCAACTCATGCGTAAGTAAGCAAAGTACAACTCCTAAGTTTCCATTGCCCCAGCTCTGGAACAACCTAGTCATGTATTTCATGCTCCAAATGAACTCAAGAAGTCCAATACTGCCCAAGACTCATCTACTGCTTTCAGCAAGGGACACTCACAAATGATGCTCAGCAAACAAGGGCTGCTGAGCAACACCGTATGAGCTCCTTCTCCTTCCCAAGGGCTCTCTTCTACATGGCTCTCCTTCCCCTGGTTTCAAGGGAGAACAAAACACAAACCAAGGCAACAGCAGAAGCTCTGATGGCGTCCCTCTGCCAGGCAGGAGACAGGGAAAGATCAGAACTGAACTGGGAAGAGGCAAGAAAGCAACAGGAAAGTAAATGGGGAGAAGAGGAGGAGCTCTGGAGATCTATCCTTGTGCCTTCAGGAGGGCAAATACGTGACTACCTGTCCTGCACAGTTCTTGCTGAGGAAGCAGTGAAAACACATGTGCTCACAAGAATCACTCCTCTCCCATTGAGATTGCCTATTGGGAAACCTTTAATCCACTCCTTTTCCCCTAAAAGGGGAACCTGCAACTCTGTTGCCAGAGTTGCTATCAGATTTAAGTCATTTGGTGTTTTTCTTAACTCTGTAACACTTGGAACCACATCATAACAAAAGAGAAACTCAGCTTCATTTTATATTTTTGTTTCTAGCTCACATGTTTGCAGAAGAAATACCTGAAAACCAGAGGTAGGCACACTAAAGGTCACAGAGTCAGTCAGGACGTGCTATTTCCGAGACTTGAAACTACTGATTTTTCAACATTAGCTTAAAAGCTTGGGAGGCCTGGGTCACAGCTTTGGAGCACCTGGCAACACTTTCACCTTGACCTCCTTACAGGGCCTGAGGGCATCATCATTCAGACACACCTAAACCAATTCTCAGCGCGGCAGGGAGCAGCACATAGAATCATCGAATGGTTTGGGTTGGAAGGGACCTTAAAGATCATCCAGTTCCAACCCCCCTGTCACGGGCAGGGACACCTCCCACTAGACCAAGTTGCTCAAAGTCCCATCCAGCCTGGTCCTTTCTATGGTTCTCTGAATGAGGAAACCAGGCAAACAATGCAGAAAGCAGTTCTGCAGAAAGACAGCAAGGTGGCCACAGACCTTCCTGTACCAGGCCAAGGAGCTGCCACCTCCTCTTGCCTCTGTTTGTTGGCAGGGCTTGTGGCCACGACTAGCCGCTCCTCAGATTTACTGTTTGCTGCAAGCCTTGCTTCCCTGTCTCTCTCAGAGCAAAATTACATACTGAAAAAGAGAAAAATCTATTACAAATTGCTTGCTGCAGACAACTGCAAGATCCTGATAATTATCTTTTATAAGTGGCTCAAACGCTTATTTTCTGACCAAATTCACAACACCTGCAGGAGTCAGCAGTGTGCAGATGCCCTCCATCTGCAGAATCCCACCCCCCGACTTGAAGAGCTAATGCTTAGAAAGACAGAAAATACCACACCAAAGAGAAATAAATTCTTATTGAAAATTCTTTTTTTTGTCAGTCACAGGGAGACATCTCTACTGCTTCAGTCACCAAACATTTTTCTTTCAAATGTGCAAGCACTTTGTTCTCAGGACGATGCGATGGGAAACACTTGGAGGATCTTCAAAAAATGCATATACGTTATCTGAGTATGCTCTCTAGACACTCCTGAGATGTAAACCACGTACTGATTTTCCACATTTTCGTAAGAAGAACCTAAGTGTTTAAAAACTCTTTTTTTTGACCAAACTAAGTATCTACGTACTAAGTTTTGGTATCATTCACAAAACTGTATTTTTTTAAATAACAGACACCTGAAAACATGCCTGCCAGCTGTAGGAATAAGCAGTATCTGCGAGCTCCCAGATGGTTTCAAATCCTATCGAAGCCAATGAAGGTTAGTAAGATTGACCCCTCACTCCTTGGAGGCACCCAGCATCTTGTACATTTGAGTCACAAAAACTCAATAGTAATAATATAGGTAATAATAATATCTAGCTTACATACAATGCCTTTCATTACAGAGCACTTCAGAAACAGCAAAGGGAAACAGGTACAGGGAGGAGAAACAAAATGCCACGGTTTCTGAAAAAGCCAGCGGCAGAGCAAGGGCTGATGCCCAACACAAGTCCCAGCCATGCCTCCTGCGTGGGGCCAAGAGAGACATGAAAGGTATGTGCGAAACGGAGGGGTCAGAATGGTGAGAGGTACCCTAAAAAAGAAAATAAACCAGCCCCATCCCATCTTCACCCTTCCCCAGTGCCATTTGAACCCCCTGCACTCCTCTCGCTGGGAGCTTTCACCAGGGAGCATCATACAATTTATTGCAAGCCAGAAATCAGGACTGGGTTAATGAAAAGATGGCATCCAGCTCTTCCGCACATGCATGCAGTGCAGCTGCGATCCCACAAGCAGAGGAAGGAATAAGTGTAATTTTGTGTTTGTGTATGGAGAGTGGGCTCCGTGATACCCTTCCAATACCCTTTCTTTGGCCAACACTCTGTCTACATTCCCCTTGACCCATCAGTTGCTTTGAAATCATATCCCCTCTTGGCTTATGCAACCCTCCTTTCTCACCTCCAATTGTTCCTTTGTGTGATTTTCCAACCCTCCTCCACACCCTCCCCATCTCCCTGAGCTTCCTAGGAGACCTATTATTTCTTCTTCTCCTTTCCACCTTACTCCCAGTCTCAGCCCCTATTTTTTGTTCATGACCCACAGCTCTGCCTCCACTCCAGGCTTACTCTTCCAACCACACGAGATCTTGGCATGCCTTTCCAGAGCTCTTGCTGTACATCTTGTGAATCAGCTGAAACTTCAACACGGCTAAAAGCATAGCTCCTAATTTTGTTTGGTCTAAAATCAGGATATCTTCTTGTCTCAGAACTTGCTCTGGGGTTTCATACAGAAGCATCCCAGTTTCTGTACAATGTATGGATATGCTCTTTGCAACCTACCCATACTCTTTCAACTCCCTTCCTAGTCCTTTCCATTTTCATTCCCATGAGCTGCTCTTCTCGGGACTTCACGAATGGCATCTTGTCTTCCTCATACCCACTGAGAAGGCTACCACAAAGGTCCCTTTTCATCGCTTTAACTGAGTCCTGCAGCTGGTCATACTGGTGATGGCAATTTTAACCGACTGTTCATCCACTCACTTCAACACAAACACATAAAAAGGAAGACATCCAAGAAGTCCATTCCGGATAGCACAGCTAATGTAGTATCCATGACTGATTAAAATGTGTCTACTTCAATATCGCCACTGCGATAGGTTGAGTACGTACATGTCAGATAAATGGTTGATAACTATATCCTCCTCAGAGCAGGAATTCATCTCCCCAAACTACATGAAGAAGAGTCAGTGCAAAGTCTGACTGCCTAAATAGCAACTGACCGCACCAGTTTGTAGAGTTAGCGTATTCCCCACTCCAAGACAGATTAAACTCAAGCCCTTGCTGAATAATTGATCAAACTTTCTCCATGCACAATCAGAGCAATCAGCAATAGATCATAGAAATGGAAAGTGAGCACAAGGTCTCCTTAATGACTACTTAACCCCACCAATCATGACGTCAACCTATCTAAGGCACATAAGAGGCTGCTTTTCAAAATAAAGCCGCCTGATGTTTTTAGATAACCTCCCCTGATAATTATGACTACTCCTATTTACATAAGAGTCATCTCTACAGCTGAGCAGCGCCAAGGAAAGACTTAGCCAGGCCAGATGGTACACACTTGTTTCCCACGTGCATGGGAACCAAAAGAACACTTCAAGAAAGTAGCGCGCCGTAAATGATACGGACTCCTGCAGATGGGTCCCTCAGGAAGTGCTGGCATCATTACTTAGAGCAAAGACAAGTCACAGCACCTCATTTTGCAAACCCTGACGCAGCTCGCAGCACTCTCGCTGCTGCAGTGCTCCTGGCACGGGGCCCCAGCACATCCATGGATGCACCACAACACTCACAAGGCTTCCTCCTTAATTGCCCACCTGCACTGAACAGGACCCATTTCACTGTGACCTGAGGATCCTAAATCAGTGCCACAGCCATTATCAGCAAGGTTCCGGTGCCAGATTTGATTTAAGGTGTCTACACGCTCAAAAAATACTTGGTTTTGTACCCAACTTGTGTCTCCAAACCTCTAAAAATATTTATAAGAAGCCTGGCTGTAGGGTCCACAAGCCCAGTGGCCCTTTAGCTTTTATTTTGTCTAAGAAGGAACGCTGCCTACACTCCTGCAACTACATCCCAGTTCTTCAGCTGAAGCTCTCCCCATCCCCTCCTCCTAGGCATATAAACTCGCCCGTCTTTGGGAATAACAATGCCCAAAACAAACTCTCCACAGAGGCAGCACCTCTGGAGAATACCCCCCCCCTTGAATCAAAACAGGAAGGAAACAGATTTAAAATATTCTCCGACTTATTTTGCAAGCTATTTTGAAGTCTGACTATGTGTTTGAATGTTCCCTCATGGGGACAGGTGCACAAGCACAAATACAAGCTCTTTATAAAAGTGACTGTCTTTCACATATTTAGGAAAGAACATTCAATTGCACTCAATATTTTCCACAAAGCAGGCATTTTTCAAGATTTGCTTTCAGCACAGCCAGATGTGATGCAGGTCCATTATTAGCAAGAATTTAAGCAACGCTACGTCAAAATGAAACAAGAGAGGTAATATACAAAATAATAATAATAATAATAAAAGAAACTAACAGCTCTTATTATTTTCCAGTAACAGGTTTTTGATACGCACCATTGTCCCAGTTTGAAGTAAAACTGAACCAATTTTCTGTTCTGTAACTTTACATCCTAGCTAGGCCTCCTCTAACTCTCTGAAATTAACGGCATATTGTGGAGAAAACTGCTCGTTCTCAGAATGATAAGCCCAATGTTTGTGCTCCATGCCAAGGGATGGTGGGCAGAGAGGCTCTCGCTTATCCTTATTGCTACAACAACCAAGGTCAGCCAATTTCCTTATTTGCCCCCTTAGAGGGTCGGAAACGGAAAAAACGTAAAGGGGTCACATCAGTGGGGAGGAGGGGACAGGAGAGGTGACCCAAACCTGACCAACTGGGGTATTCCATCCCATCTGCCCCATGCTCAGTATAAAAGCTGAGGGATCAAAGAGTCAACCCCTTCCTGCGATGGCCGACGTCCAGAGAGAACTCTGTCTGTTCATCTGCCTTTGATCCCGATCCATGTGTTCCTGACTCCAGAGCTGGAACCCAGTTCCCATCCCTCGCTGAGTCCAGTCTGGGACTTCCCCAGTGCCTGCCGGTGACGTGACTGTCATCCTGGGAGCTTGATATGGTTTTGTATATATTGTATCTATTTCATTATTTTCTTCTTTATTTTTATTTTAATATTAATTCTTCATTAAAGTAGTTTAGTTCATTCTAAACTTCTGAATCTCCTTATCTCTTTCTCCTCCTCTCTTCTCTTTTGGGAGGGAGGGAGGAGGGGGGGGAAGGGCCATCTGTCAGTCTGGTTTTGGTAAATTAGGCCGAAACCACGACAACCATCATGGCAGTACTTGAGAAAGCCTTCCACAGTTATATGCAATCTTACAGTCAGGCATCAAGCATACAGGTGCAGGAGATAACTTCCTAGGGCAACCAGCTCACAAGGGCAGCTGAGACATGGCCTGAGGCCATAGACCCAGATCACTACACCCTACCACCACAGAATGGTAGGGGCTGGAAGGGACCTTCAGAGATCATCTAGTCCAACCCCCTGCCAAAGCAGGTTCACCCAGAGCAGCTTGGACAGGACTTGCATCCAGGTGGGTTTGCAATATCTCCAGAGAAGGAGACTCCACAGCTTCTCTGGGCAGCCTGTTCCAGGGCTCTGCCACCCTCAAAGTAAAGTTTTTCTGCATGTTCAGATGGAATTTCCTGTGTTCCAGCTTGTGTCTGTTGCCCCTTGTCCTGTCACCGGGCACCACTGAGAAGAGCCTGGCCCCATCCTCTTGACACCTGCCCTTTAGATATTGATAAGCATTGATAAGGTCCCCTCTCAGTCTTCTCTTCTCCAGGCTAAAGAGCCCCAGCTCTCTCAGCCTTTCCTCATCAGAGAGGTGCTCCATTCCCTCGATCATCTTTGTAGCCTCCACTGGACTCTCTCCAGTAGTTCCCTGTCCTTCTTGAACTGGGGGGCCCAGAACTGGACACTCCAGATGGGGCCTCACCAGGGCAGAGTAGAGGGGGGAGGATGACCTCCCTCGAACTGCCGGCCATGCTCTTTTTAATGCACCCCAGGAGACCATTGGCCCTCAGAAAAACTGATCATTGGTCAGAAGAACTCCAGGCTCTTTCCTCTTTGAGCAACTCAGGACCACATGAGCTCACTCTGCTGGTGCCCTGTGAAAATACATTATCCTTGCCACAAAATGGACTTCTACCTGCACCTGAGAGATGCAGAGCTGCAATAGGTATCTGTCTTCCCAGACTGTGCATCAGGCATGCTAACTCCTAACACCACCATAAAAATTCAAGACCCGCCTCTTCATGCCATTCAGAAAGACACCGGAAGCTAATCAACAAGACTCTGGATTGTTGTTGGTAGTTTATTCACTTTTTTTTTTTTTTTTAAATGAAGCATCTACCAGTCTTGCCTGTATTTTCATATTAACAAGGATCTTAAGAGCCAAGAGAACAAGAGTATCCTCCTCTGGATTGCTATACCAGACCCACATCCCCTCCCTAGCATCTTCTCTAAGGGGAATAATTCACTCAGGATCCACCTACTGTACCTGGGATCTCATTACAACTCTAATAAGGATTAGTGCCACATTACATCACCGGGATACCCATGTACACGAAGTGATACAAATACATAGGTATAGACTGTTTAATTAAGAGCTTGTTCAAACAACCAACAGAGCACGAGCAGAGTGAAGTTGCCTTTGGGTGGAATACGGCCAGCACACTCATTCGTGCAATGAACAGGGTTACTGGTGTGAAACGTGGTTAAGCTCCAACGCCATAGACCTGTGGTGGAGGTCGTGGGCATCCCCATAACACTGCTGGTTTCTCCACACATCATAAGCCAGGAAAAACAAAACCCAGATACAATGACATGAACTTTCAAATGAAAGCCAATACAGAATAGGTATTTAAAATCTACTCTGAACAGTTATATCCCCTCTTCTAAATATATTCTCTTGGGAGGTTTTTAATTTAAAATTGTACAGAACATACTTAATACCATGAGGATACCATATTTAATACCATTAGAAGTATTAGAAGTGTATTCAAATGACCCACAGTATTTTTTTCTTCTTAGCAGTGACCTGAACTGTGTCCAAGCTCTACTCATTTCAGATTGGGTTTGATGCCAAAGTTACTAGAGACCAAACTTCCTCACTTCTGATCCTTCAGCCAGCAGGAAGGATGAATTATTTAACAACAAAAATCAGAGCAGACTGCTGTAACATGTATCTCTGATCACCTCAAGTCATCACCACCAACTCTTCTGGCAGCCCAGAACCACAGAGGAAGAGAGACCCTGTGGGTATTATTCCCTTCTCTGAGGAACAACTCTGACACAAGGACAGAAGTCAACCCTACCTGAGCTATCAGGATGCCCCTGCTCCTCCCAAAGCTCCCCGATCAACAAGAACCCCCAGTTCTGCCAATGGTACCACTGCTCTGTGCAAGTACAGGCAGTGTTGGCATCTGCTAAGCTCCTGTCGGATATAAAGCTAAACAGAAGAATGCAGATTTCCCCACTTCAATTAAAATCATAGTTTATATCTGAGTGGAATTTAATACAAGTACACCAAGTCCAAGGAGTGCCAGCTTATTCATTTTAATATTTGGCTTCCCTCAAGTCTTCTTTACTTCAGGTTATTACTTCCCAATCAAAACATATACTAATTTTCAGATCAGGAATTAACTGTCAGATGTGCTTCCCAAGATCATACATTGCAGTCCACCAAGGAACCCAATGAACGCAAAGCATGTGGGTAGCCTTGAACGCAGAACACTTCAGGAGCGAGTACCTCAGCAATAAAGGACAAGACAACTAAGGCCAAGACACAAAGCAGGGAGGAAAAAGAAGTTTGCCTGATCTGGACTGGCGGACTGGCACACAAAATGAGCACAAAACCAAGTCAGATGAGCGTAGTGGGGTTTGTTGGCTTGGTCTCACTGCAGCCCTGTGAGAGCCCCAGCACGGCAACACATGGGAATGAACTGCAAGGAACAGCAACCAACGAAGCACAAACGTTTCCAACTTTCTCAAGCAAAGCTCAGCTAAAAGCAGGTTGGGAAATGATGATACACACCAAAGCTCCAGCAGCTGAACCATAAAACGATGCACGTGCCTCCAGGCTGCCTTCTTACACTCACAGTCACTGTATCAACACTTCACCGTTCCAATCATCAATGCGCTGATCTTACTTCGTGGTGAATCCCATCCCTCACACTTGCTAGGTTTACGAGGAGTTAACCTACAGCATTGTAAGAAACTGCTTAATGTTCTATTTGCTGCTGTCTTGGTTCAATCCTCACACTTGACAATAAGAGGAAAAAAAAAGCATAATGTGACTAAGCTAAAATGCTAGAAAAAAAAAAAATTCCTTGAATTCCCCTTCACTAGAAAGAACACCAGCCTTCTGGATGCTCAGAGCTACAAACTACAAAACGAAATCTCGCTCGCTGCTCTTCTCACCCCTGCTGTAACCCCAGGCTGTGAGAGCCTGCGCACATGGCTGATCCAAGTGCCTCGTACACCCCAAAACCGACAGCACAGGGTTGGGGTGGTAGGAGCTCAGCTGCCCCCACACCCTCACCAGCCACCCACCAACCACCTCAGCCCTAAGGCTGACCCTACGACCAGAAGAAGAGGTACATTAAATAAATGACACCCCTTGTAAGTATATGGAGGAGACAAAGTCATTCTCGCTTAAGGAACAGTTGGGTCAGAAAGACATCTAATTAATTAAATGTTGTATAATTATCATAGAATCATAGAATCATCCAGGTTGGAAGAGACCCTTGGGATCATCGAGTCCAACCATCTACCCTACACTACAAAGTTCTTCCCTATATCATATCCCCCAACACCACATCTAAACTTCTCTTAAACACATCCAGGGATGGTGACTCAACCCCCTCCCTGGGCAGCCTCTTCCAGTGTCTGACCACTCTTTCTGTGAAAAATTCCTTCCTAATGTTCAGTCTAAACCTACCCTGTTGGAGCTTGAAGCCATTCCCTCTCGTTCTGTCATTAATTACCTGTGCGAAGAGACCAGCACCAACCTCTCTACAGTGTCCTTTCAAGTAGTTGTAGAGAGTGATGAGGTCTCCCCTCAGCCTCCTCTTCCTCAAACTGAACAGTCCCAGCTCCTTCAACCGCTCTTCATATGATTTGTTTTCCAGGCCCTTCACCCTCCTCTGCACTCGCTCCAGCACCTCGATATCTCTCTTGTATTGAGGTGCCCAAAACTGGATACAGTACTCGAGGTGTGGCCTCACCAGTGCTGAGTACAGGGGGACAATCACCTCCCTACTTCTGCTGGTCACGCTATTTCTAATACAAGCCAGGATGCCGCTGGCTTTCTTGGCCACCTGGGCACACTGCTGGCTCATATTCAGCTGCTTGTCAATTAGAACCCCCGGGTCCTTTTCTTCCAGGCAGCTCCAGCCACACTTCCCCAAGCCTGTAGCGCTGCGTGGGGTTATTGTGGCCCAAGTGCAGAACCTGGCACTTGCCCTTGTTGAAACTCATGCCATTGATTTTGGCCCAATGATCCAATCTATCTAGGTCTCTCTGTAGAGCCTCCCTATCCTCCTGGGAATACTTCCTCCATTTCATACTTGTGCAGCAGGAACAGAAGTGAGACACCAACCCGCAATATTTTTATTAATTTGTAAAATGCTATAAAACATAAAGTAACGATAATTCAATTATGTACTGAGCACTGTCAGTGCCTTTGGATCTCTGTTTTGAGTATCTACCTAATAAAAGGACAGAATCCGCAACATAAAGGCATGCCCTTACTCTGAACAAACCAAGGCAGTTCCCTATTCTCCTACAGCCACCTAAAGCACTGGACGATGCCACATCAGCCTGGGCCTTTCCCGAGATGACCCTTCCTTAGGGACAGCACCTCCAAAGAAAGCAAGGAATAGCAAACACGAGCGAACACCACGAAACGACAAAAGGAAGAGAGAAATTAGACTCCCTGCTAAATCCAACCTTTTTGAAAAGCTCAAGACTAGGATTTTGTTCCTGAGAGTTTTTAAACTGGTACGTGCCATACTGACACCTCTTAAAGGCCCCCATAATTATTTTCCCCCAACCTGAAAAAACAGACAGCAAAACCAACCTAGCAATCTTCAGTAAGCTCTGATGTTGGTGTTTCTACAGTGATCAGGAGGAGATCACCAGGACTGTGGCTAACGGTAGCAATTCAGGTTTTAACTTGCCAGTGCTGGGATCTGAAATATTAAGAGAAACATCTGCCCTCCACGGCCAAGGCGGTCGGTGTCATCGGGCAACAACCTAATCAATCCAAAACCAGAAGGCAACCATCCCTGAAATCATTGTAACATGGCATGGTCAGAAAACCCAACAACTCCGAGTCTCCGCAAGTGAAGAACCGCACGGATAATGCCAAGCCTCCCGTAATTACAAGAGCACCTGTTCATTAGCAGCTGTAAAGCAGGCTCTCCTATCTCTTTATACTCCCTAAAATTGGTGTCCACCTGCAGATGCCCACCTGCTTGTCGCTTCCCGTGTGGAGGGCACGGGCAGCACACACCAGCACCACCATGACCACCACCACCATCATCAGCACCACCATCACCACCACGAGCACCACCATCACCACCACCACCCCCTGGTGAGACCCCGGCGGCGGGAAGAGGGAGCACCGCCCGCAGCCGGCCCGGGCGGCGCCGCCAGGCCTCATTAGGGAGGAGGAGGAGGAGGAGGACACCCCACACACCCCTTTTCCCGCCCAGCCAGGCCCGGCGGCCCCGGCTCAGGCTGCGGAGGGTCCCCTCAGGAGCAGCTCCGCCGGAGCGGGGCCCGGTTTCACCCCGCCGTGCCCGTCCCCCGCCGCTCCTCCTCAGCGCCGCGCTCCCCTCAGCCCGGGCCGGCAGAGGGAAAGCCCCTCATCCTCAGCGCCGGGCAGGGAAGGGCGCGGCCGCCGCCTTCAGCCCCCTTCCCGGGGAAGCCGCCCCCGCCCCGGGCGCCGCCCGCACTCACCCTCCGTCGCCATGGCCGCGGCGGCGGCTGCCCGGCCTCCCGCCCCTCGCTACCCGATGGCGGCGGAGCCCGGCGGGGAGGCGGCCCGGGCCGCCGCCAGCGAGGAGGGGGGCGCGCTGACCCGCCCGGCGCCTCCCCGCCTCGGAGTGGGGAGGGTCGGGGGGGAGCCGGGGCTGCGGGGAGGAGCGGCGCTGCCGTCTGCCCGCGGCGGGGCAGCGCCGGGAGCTGGGGAGGGAGCGCTGCCCGGGGGTTGGGGGCTCCTGCTGGAGAGCAGCTCCGAGGAGAAAGACCTGGGAGTCCTGGTGGACAACAGGATGACCATGAGCCAGCAATGTGCCCTTGTGGCCAAGGCGGCCAATGGCATCCTGGGGTGCATCAAGAAGAGTGTGACCAGCAGGTCGAGAGAGGTCATCCTCCCCCTCTGATCTGCCCTGGGGAGGCCCCATCTGGAGCACTGGGTCCAGTTCTGGGCTCCCCAGTTCAAGAAGGACAGGGAACTGCTGGAGAGGGTACAGCAGAGGGCTACAAAGATGATGAGGGGCCTGGAGCATCTCTCTTATGAGGAGAGGCTGAGGGACTTGGGGCTTTTAGTCTGGAGAAGAGAAGGCTGAGGGGGGATCTGATCAACACCTATAAATACTTAAAGGGAGGGCGTCAGGAGGATGGGGCCGGTCTTTTTTCAGAGGTGCCCAGTGACAGGACAAGAGGAAATGGGCACAAACTTGAATCTAAGAAGTTCCATCTAAACATGAGAAGGAATTTCTTTCCTGTGAGGGTGGCAGAGCCCTGGAAGAGGCTGCCCAGGGAGGTGGTGGAGTCTCCTTCTCTGGAGACATTCCAAACCCACCTGGACACGTTCCTGTGCAACCTGCTCTGGGTGGACCTGCTTTGGCAGGGGGTTGGACTAGATGATCTCCAGAGGTCCCTTCCAACCCCATATCATTCTGTGATTCTGTAAGGCATGAAAGGCAGCTGCACCCGCGGGCCCAGGGGAGGTTGTGCACGGCCCGGGTGGGAGCCCGAAATTTCGTGGAAAAATCCAACTCGGGGGATTAAGTGGCTTCATGCCACCTTCCAGTATGTTGTGCCGTCTCTTCTCCCAAGTCCTCAGGGCTGTTCTGAAATACTACCACTGCATACAGTCGGCAGTTCTAAGTCTATACTTAACTATTACTTCCATTTTACATCTACATAATTTATAAACAAATTAACACTTGTTTTCATAATATGGGAGGCATCACACTCACAGGCTCTCGTACTGTTGGAGAACTTCAACCACCCCCACATCTGCTGGAAAAGTAGCATGACGAGGTGTAGGCAATCCAGGAGATTCCTGGAGTGCATCAAAGATAACTTCTTAAGCCAGGTGCTAGACAGCCCCACCAGCGGGGACCTGATACTGGACCTGATGGTCACCAACGCATGACTGGAGGCAGCCTGGGCTGCAGTGATCACACACTGGCGGAGTTTACAGTCCTGAGAGATACGGTCAGGCAAAGAGTAAAGCCATGCTGATGTGCAAATCATTTTCAGAAGCGTGTTCAGGAAGACTCAGGTCACTGAATATCAAAAATCCTGAAAAGTTCTCCTACTTGGGTCTTGGGATAGTTCAAAGACACAAGGAGAGGCAAACAAGATGGTCATGTTATGAAAAGTGTCACTGCAGGGAACAGTATTAAAAGTATTCCTTAAACATATTAAAATAAACTCATTCCATATATATTGAATAATTATTTAGCTGAAAATAGCCTGTTAAGAAAATGAAAAATAAGTTTTTGCAGCTGTGTTTAATCTTTAGTTTCCTCAAGAAAGACACCTGCAAGTTGGAGGGGAATAGAAAAAAAGAAATAATTTTCAAGTTTCCTCTTCAAGGGAAGAGCCCAACACCATGCAGCTGGAAGACCTCGCTTAACCTCACTGCTTAGAAACAGAGGTGCTGTGAAGTTCATCGTTAAGCAACTTCCCAAGTGAAGAAACTCTTACTGTGTCTACAGCTTCACATTCTTCACGTATCTCCTACAAAGCACTCTCCCTCTTCATCTATTACCTTTCTTAGCCATCCAGGGGTTTACCAAGAAGAGAGTCAAGTAGTCCACTGCACCTTATCTCCAAATTTAGCCAAATTGCTCCCCTATTGCACCTACACTGCTGTCCATCCCCTCCAATGTGATGACACCAGAAAGCTGCTTTGTCAGCTGCGTGCCAACACCAGCAGCTGGCAGCGACCAACCTGACAGATGCAGCATTAGCAACAGGATCCTAACTGCATTGAGATGAGCAGACAATTTTTACCAAAAAAAGTCTGGTTTTCTTCAAGAGGTCTCTTTGTCTCTTGCATCTGCTCATCAAAAATTAGGAGTAGGAAGGCATAGAGTTTGTGCTGGTAACAGAATATTCAATTGTTCGGTTTACTACACAGTAAGGTTTTGGCTTTATTACAGGGTTTCCTCTTTTTCCATTACCAAGGTTCTGAGCACAATACTGGGACTTCCTAGTTTTTCCAGTGTCCAACCTGTTTATCATTCAGGCCCATTCCTTCTTACCATTCAGGTCCATTTTATATTCAGATCAGTTATCAGTTATCCATCAGTTAAATGGAATCACTATTCCATTTAGTGTTTCTTCTTCTAGATAAAGGCATTTCAATTCCTTTGGCCTTTGAGAGTCATTCTACCAAACAAATTCTCTCAGTTTAAGCCCCTTTTATAATCAAAATCTTTCCAATTTCTATTTTATATTTCTTCTTGTAAGAGAGGACACATCCTTTGGCCTTTCTTGATAGCACAGCTATGATCAACTGGAGAAAATACCAAGGAGAATAACTACCCACATTCTTCTTGAACTGTCGTGCTCAGAAGGGGGTATTTAAGGCTCTACCCTTGCAGGGCTGAATGGTGACACCAATTCTAGTGCTTGTTATTGTTTAGAGAAAATACCCCAGCTTAGGATTCTCAGTCTGTTGGCTTTTTCTGCCGTACTGTTGACTAGCAGTAATTTTCCCACTCCACACCTGTACTCAGTAATAAGCTTCACGTTTATTTCCACACCCACCTCTTCCACATCCCCTCTCCAATTTATAATCATAGAATCATAGAATGGTTGGGGTTGGAAGGGACCTTAAAGATCATCGAGTTCCAACCCCCTGCACTGGGCAGGGACACCTCCCACCAGGCCAGGTTGCTCAAAGCCCCATCCAGCCTGGTCTTGAACACTTCCAGTATTCCTGATTTTCCTCCCTGACATCCCCAGCACACTCAGATCCTGACTGAACACCAACACTCTTCACTCAGTTCCCACGAGGGCCTCAGTTTTGCCTTAAAATACACCACCACTCTGACACGAAGCGTCCCGCGAGCAGGCTGGGTGTTGCCGCTGGATGATCCCAGGCCCTTTTCTACTCCTGATTTATCAGGACACTTTAATAGGAAAACTTCCCAAGAGAGATTTGGTTAATCCTAGCCAGTTCTGCACATTAATTTCTCCGCGTGTTAATAGCTGCAGAACTTGTACCAAAAATAGTAAGCTCTGCACTGATAATTTTACAATAAAAGGGGGAAGAAAGAGCATTCAGAATTTAGCAATCCTCACAGCAGAGTTCAACACTAACACACCAACGCTAGGGATAACACCACTTTTCACACCCTGCTTTCAGCCTTCTACCTCCACTCTATTTTCTAAAGCATTTAGAAAGGAGATTTACTGAGACTAATAATAATTTACTGAGACTAATAATAATGAGACTAATAATGATCACTTTGAATTCTAGTCCTGTCCTTGTACAGCTTAGGGTCATCCGGTGAATTAATAAGTACACTTGATGCTTCTTCATTTGAATATCCACTGATACCAGATCTGCTGGAGACAGAGTACAGCACAAGTACTGTAAAAGGCTTATCGCCAAGTTCATTTCCCACACCTGTGGGATCAAACCATGATAAACATTGCTGAAATTGCACACTAGAAAACAGAGCAAGTAAACTGTGAGAAATAATTTATTGTACCCATTTTAAAGTCAGTAACCTTAATTTTATGTTCAAAGATAATTGATTCCAAACATGTCTCATACAGGCAAATATTTTGTGAGCTGCTCTTTCAACAGTCTCAGCTAAAAACATCGTTGCAGATCAACATGAGTTCCAAGTGATAACTCACATTGTACAAACTAAACACAACAAGCAAACATCATCTCTTTCTATCTCAAACAGGGCACAGCAACTTTGTCTCCCACAAGAAGCTTTCACTAGGTGAATAAAGGCATCAAGTGCTGTACCGTAAGACAGCTATGGTATACCAGTCACTACCAGTATTCCAGCATCACCTGTAGTTCTGGTCCCAGACACTTCTTCTTGTAGGTTCAAAGGCATCCAAAACAAGCACTTTGTGTTACCTCTGACATTTACATTTTGTCATTAAATTCATATTAGTGCTTCTCCGACTGAACCCTCTAACATCTTCTTTTCCTCTTGGGGAGAGATACTTCTGAAAGGAAATAAAGAGATTTTTCTGCCAAGCTTTTCAATCTATCTTCCCTTATGGGAATGATTAACGTAGAATTAATTCTGCCCAGCAAAAGAAATGAATTAGATGAGCTCATGAGATGCCCTCCCAATCCCTCTCCCCGTGGTTTTAAATATGAAAGAAAAAAAATAAAAAAATAAAATCTTTCCACACTCTATAGCACACTAGCATTCAATACCAACTAAAATTCTATTGATGAGCAAAATACTGTACTGCAAAACTTATTCAGTCTTGAGAGCTTTCTACTCCTCATGAACACCTTTAAGATTTCATTATGAATTTGAAAAATGGAATACTCAAAAAATTAAGCGCAGAATACCTGAAGAGATTGCTTATGGGTATTTTCAATGCTTCAGAATTTGCTGAACAATTCTGAGAAATGAAGAATGTTCCTGATTTAGAAAGAAACTTTTTGTCCACAACAACTCGAAGGGAAAATAAGTAAATAAAGTACAATATTAAATGCACCATTGGGCTTCCAATCTGATGATCTAAAAATTGAATGAATTCACATTGTCTACAACAAAGGTTATCAGAGAATGTAATCTCATTTCAGTACAAGATGCTCTTTTGCTTTTAAAAAGAGCAAATATGTGCTACCTCACTATAAATGTATTTTAATAGTTATTATGCTCCCTTGTATGAAATATCCTTCCATTACATACAGTTTTGAATAGTAAATTAACTCCAAAAGATATACTCCTCACACTCATCTATGTCATTAAAGCTTTCCAGAAGTTGTACTTAACCCCTTGCTATCCCTTTAAGCAATCTAATTACATCCTACTCTTTCAGGTTAAGAACCAGCACCTCTGGTCTATCAAGTCTGCCTTTTGCTACGTAAGCAAGGCCCATCAATCTTAGACCAGCTGGAACTGCCAGTGGAAATCACGCCTTTAGCTGGCCAATTCCTCTCCTGGGAACACTACCCCATGTTTGAGGGATGGCAGCAAAGCAGCACGCTGGACTCTTCCTAGAGTGCAGCTAAATAAGGTACCTCCACAGGATGCAATTTTCTTTGTACAGTGTCTGTTCCATGGTGCGTATGTTCTCCTCAAAGGATACAGAAAATAGACCCTAAAGCTTCTGAGTTGCAGAGCAGTTCAAAATCATCTAATATCTCAATTTGTACTATATGCATTTGATGCTTCTGTAGAGCAACTCCACCAATCAGCTTTGAGAAACCTGCTTTACCATTGCTTCCACCTAAAAATTACATTACTTCCAGTAACATGAGCGATAGCAAAGTCATCCACTCTTCTGCCGCGGTTCCCAGAATCCCACCCCAGCTATGTCAGACAACTTCTAATATAGCAGAGGATGCTGTTACTGGACCCCGATACTGGAACTTAATCCTTGATGCATTGCCCAGCTGAAACGAAGGCTAGGCGGAAAAATTCTATGTCCCTTCACTTCCACAAAGTTGAAGGCAGCAAGGGATATTCTAACCTCAAGCGCAAATTACTAAGTTCCCAGAGCTACTAGAACAGGTATCTTCTGTATGTGGGAGAATGACTGAAAAATCACTTTTCCCTACACGCTGGAACTCTTCAAGCCAGATTTGTGTTACAGAAGAGTGAGTCTCCTTTGAACTGGACCAATTTTAACTCTGAACACACTATAATGAAATCTACATAGAAAAACCACGACTCTCAGGATTTTGTCACACAGGAGTGTGCTCGTAACGAAGTCTCAGAGCAAAGCTTCAATTTTCATGTAACCATTTACAGGCTAAAAACTAACCTAGCTTCTGCAAGGCAGCAACACATGGTCCAAAACATCAGCTTTAGTTTCAAAAAAATACAGCATAGTAGAGAGCTATTAAAAAAATAAGTCACCAGTTTGTTAGAATTTCAATTCTACCTTCTTCATCTGGGTTCTCTTCTTCTGTGATTACAGGCATCCCAATATGCCGAGTAACAGTTTCCTTTTCCAGTTGCATTTCACCTGCAGATACATTTTTAGGAAAAACTGTCAGCTTTTGTAAGCTTACGTAAGCCTTTGCAACTTTGAAATTAAATCATTGCTTTCAAAGTAAAGTTTATTCAAAACTATTTTTCTGTTCAATTTCATTTAACCTTTAAATGAACTTAAATGGCAGAGCAATTTCTATCAGTTTAAAAGCTAGATATCAGAAAGATGATTTCCTTCAGGAAAGTTATTCCCCATGTTTTTAGAACTGGGATATAAAAAGATCTAAAGAGTGTCTTGGATGACAAAAAAAAAAAAGATGCATAAATAGGGATGTACAAATACCTGGAAAGTACGTGCAAAAAATTGCACCAATCCAGGTGACATAAATGCTATGAAAGTGAAACAACTAACTAACTAAATCACTGGTCAGTTCAGATACGCCAAAGATCAGTAACACCAGATAGGATCTCTCCAACAGAGACCTAAGATAGATAGCTGATCTGCCTTTCCCTCCTCACCTCCTCTTTTGATCTAACAAAGAACCCTCACACCAGGTCTTACATTAAACTCATGTCGAAACTAGTCAGACCTCAAGTTCTGAGACTTGATCCCTTTCAGAAGAGATATGGAAAAGATATTCATTTAGGAGCTTTGGATCAGGTAAGTAATTTTTTTTCCAAAACTCCTCCTCTGAGGCAGAAAGGAGCTCCCAGTCCAGTTTTCTTTTAAAAATGTTCACCGTATCCTCACTTGTTCATTCCTTCTTAAAAGCATTTTCATCCACATTCACCCAGTCATTCTTGTCACTCACAAAATTCTATTCCTCCCACAGGATTCAACGGGAGATTACAGGCACACGCATTTAATGTTCCATAATATTTCTTGTTAGAAGTTTGAAGTCTTTTTATGACTCCATTAAGCAAGGGCCTTCACTGAGTGCATACAGGGGCACCCCAATGCTTCTTATATCTTTATAAATAACCCAGAACTGTATGAAATACAAGCAGTAAAAACTATTTCCTTCCAGGGTGCATTTTCCAGTTAAGAAAAAAGATCCCAGAGACTGGACTTAAGAACTCTGTACCTGCTTTCAAAAAAAAAAAAAAAAAGGTTTGCTCCTTAAAATTGTTTTTATTCCTAGCTGAAATGTCCATTATCAGGAAAAATAAAATAGAATTACAGAACAGAACCAGAAAAAACAAGTCACAGGAGTAAAAAAAAAAATCTTGTCAAGAAAGTAAAAGTTAAGTCTAGCTATAAGCTAAACAAATCTTACCCTATCAGAATATAATAATTGCAATAGTGGGATTAAGAAAACAATTTGAAAAGAGGTCTGAAACTGCATCAGCTGTTGACAAAGTATTTGAATTCACATGAAAATAATAAAAATGTCAGTAATAAAAGAACGAAATAAGTAACAAGTATCAGATGGAGGAGAATGACTGATGGAGGTACCAGCCTTACAAAGCATTGTCATTAAGACATTGATAACATTTTCTTTTCAGAAATATTAGAGGATATTTCTTCAAGAGCCCAGGAATAGAACAGAAACAGGCAAGGTTTACTTTGGATTTCATGGAGATAGCTTCTATTTTTGAAGCTAACTTTTTGGTGGAAATCAGCCTATCTTGTAATTTTGATAGTTAATGCTATCTGACAAAAGACGAAAAAGTTAGACACACATCTTAATCTCTGGTATGTCTGTTATATGGCAATAGGAAAACCTAAGACACTGCCACACAGAACATGCTTTTCCAAGGGCATGATTTTCCAGAGTAAAATTCGCAGGACTGCGTATAAGACTTCAGATTAGCTATAAACTGCATGCTCTCATGTTGCCTTTTTACCTGACCAGACTGTGGAAAACAGAAAGGTTCAATTACGATACTGGTATTACAAAACATCTCTTTATTCTTTTACCTCCGCTAATCAAAACTGAGATTTAACCCAGCTGCCTCAGCTAGCAGAGCAAGGGATAAACTTTTGCAGTCTCCAGATTCACAAATACAATAGAGAAATACCTTTGATTTCCACAGCATCTCTTGTCCTTGCTGGCTGTGGTCTCCTACTGTTTTTTTTACTCTGGCTTGGGGATTTCCCGTAATTTGATCCTGATTCAGAAGATTCTAATTTTACTTGACGATGTCTTCTGGATTTGGAAGCCTAGACCCAAAACATACACAGGAATGATGCAAGAAAGCTAAAATGCTACAGCCACATATTACTGTACGTCACCCAGTACGTCACAAGTCAGCAAGGACCAGAGGCATCAACTTCCTCATACGTCAGGGTGGAGAAAGCAGGGAGAGAGAGAAGGAAGATTCCCACTAGCTACTTACTGTTCTTCAGTTTAACAGGACAATGCCCTTCTATGATTTAATGGATGTGTCGCTTAAAAACCAGGTAATGGAACATTCCTTTATTCTCAAACCACCCTCTGTTGGCATCAACCTGCCCCGCTGTGTGCGAGCAAAAGAACACTTTGAAAACCTGCGGCATCACAAAGCTTCTTTACTATCATATTTTGTTTAGATGCCCAGAAAACATTATCACTGCATACTGACAAGTCTGGAGTCTTGTACATTACAGAACTCTGTTTTATTTAATAATGCATTTTCCAATAAGATATTTTAATAAACAAGGAAAGACGTAACATTTATCATAGGCCTGCTATAAAAAAGAAAAACGAAAAATACTTTTAAGGTAGAAGTTAAGGAAATAATGTTTCCAAGAACTCCCATCTGACTCCCAAGCTCTACTTTTGCAAGCACCTTCAGAGATTCCAATATTTAAGCTTCAAGGAATTTGAGCAATTAAACTCACAAGTATTTTTATTCCATCTGTTTAAAATTCCATCTACTTAAAAAAAAAAAAAAAAGAGTGTAGACATTAAAAGATACCTTGTACATTGAACTCCCCAAGCATAGACCATATCTGCATTGTTCCCATAAATCTAACAAGAATAAGAACTTCAGGTTTCCCTAGTGTTAGGGAAACCAGAACATTGAAAGGCTGAATTGCAGAGTGCAATTTTAACCCATTCCTTCTGGAGCCATCGTTTACATTAAACTGGTATTTATTTTTAAATAAATATCCCTAACTAAATATCCCTATCAGCAAATCTTATACCTACCTCAACAACTGCAGAGTAAGACCTGTATTTGATTCTAGCCAACGCACTTGCTCTTTCAGAACCCTGCAAAGAACCAGAAGATCAGTAAGAAAATGTTTCCATGTTCTATTATAGCAATATTGAAATGTGAAATCAGACAATTACTTCAGCAATATCTCACTACAGCAGTAATTATATAATTAGAGCTATATTAGAATACTGCCAAACTGATACTTTAAAAAAAAAAAAAAAAAAAAGAAGTTTAATTACATTAAAAAGACAGAGCATAATTTTGGTTGCCTTCACTAAGCCCAGGACAAGAAAAATCAAATTTGAACTTTCACATCTTACTCAAATTTGAAATTGAAATGAGCAGGTAAATAAAACATGAGAGAATTTTGTAGCATTAAAAAAAAAAAATCACTATTGCATTTAGTTGAAACTCCAGGAGGAACCGTAAGGGAGTTTGGCCAAGAAAATACAGCTATTTCCCCTCCTTATGTGAAAGAGACCATGGCTTTTTATTGCAAACATCCAAGAGCTATCACGGCTTAACCAAAACCAATGCAATTTAAAACAAAAAAAAAATTCCTCAACCAACCCAACCCAACCAGCTATTCCAGGAACTTACTTTGACACTATTATCACGTTTTGACATACACTGTTTAGCCTGTAATCTGAAGTCAAAAAACTAACAGATTTTGCCTGCATAATGTAGCAAACTTGTTCGTTTTTCTTACCTCTGATTCTAGTAAAGCCTGTTCTTCCTTTTTGCTTGATACTTCATCAGTTTCTTTAGCATTTTGGAATAATTTCTGAAAAAAGACCCACAAAATATTTTTTAAGTGTCTGTCACACACAAGGCAGCTAAAATCCAAGAATTGTGAAAAACAAAACAAGTATTCACACATGTGCCCATTTTGTTTATCAGTCTTACACTATGGCCTTTCCTTGATCCAAGGATAAGCGTTACAGAGGTATTTCCTATGATCGTTCTAATACATAGAACCATAGAATAGTTTGGGTTGGAAGAGAGCTTTAAAGGCCATCTAGTCCAAACCCCCCTGCAGTGAGCAGGGACATCTTCAACTAGATCACGTTGCTCAGAGCCCTGTCCAGCCTGGCCTTGAATGCTTCCAAGTATGGGGCATCTACCACCTCTCTGGGCAACCTCTTCCAGTGTTTCACCACACACAGCGTAAAAAAATCCTTCCTTATATTTGGTCTGAATCTACCCTCCTTTAGTTTAAAACTATGACTCCTTGCTATCACAATGGGCCCTGCTAAAAAGTTTGCCCCCATCTTTCTTATAAGCCCCCTTTATGTACTGGATGGCTGCTATAAGGCATCCTTGAAGCCTTCTCTTCTCCAAGCTGAACAACCCCAACTCTCTCAGCCTGTTCTCATAGGAGAGGTGCTCCAGCCCTCTGAGCATTGTTGTGGCCTCCTCTGGACCTGCTCCAACAGGTCCATGTCTTTGCTGTGCTGAGGACTCCAGAGCTGGACACAGGACTCCAGGTGGGGTATCACCAGAGCAGAGTAGAGGGGCAGAATCACCTCCCTTGCCCTGCTGGCCATGCTTTTATTGATGCAGCCCAGGATGCGGTTGGCCTTCTGTGCTGTAAGCGCACATTGTTGGCTCATGTCCAGCTTTTCACCCACCAAGGAGGGTGGAAGACCCTCAAGTCCTTCTCCTCAAGGCTGCTCTCAATCCCTTCATCCCCCAGCCTGTATTGATACCAGGGGCTGCCCTGCCCCAGGTGCCAGACCCTGCACTTGGCCTTGTTGAACCTCATGAGGTTCACAAGTGCCCATTTCTTGAGCCTGTCCAGGTCCCTCTGAATGGCATCCTGTCCCTCAGGCATGTCAACCGCACCACTCAGCTTGGTGTCATCGGCAAACTTGCTGAGGGTGCACTCGATCCCACTGTCTATGTTACTGATGAAGACACTGAACAGTACTGGACCCAATACGGACTGCTGAGGGACACCACTCATCACTGATCTCCACCTGGACATTGAGCCGTTGACCACTACCCTCCATCTGGATATGCCCATGTGGATACTGCCCATAAATTACACCTTCCAGGGCTTACCTCCCAGCAATCACTTATGCTATCACAGAGGCAGTAAAACATACAAGTCCATGTCCTTCTGCCCATATCATATCTCTGCCTAGGGTTTTACTCATCCCATGTCTTCAGCGTTACAGTTCCTTCTACTTACGCCTGAGATTCATGAAGTATGCACAGAGGTAACTACACTAAGACAGTTCTTACACATTCACACAATCTGCTAAATTGCCACAGTGTAATGGCTGGTATTACCTACCATTCTATTCTGTTGCCATTCCTGATGTTCCAAAGTTATGTCTTTAAGAGTAATTACAAATTCATCTTTTATCAAGCTCAGGGCCTTGTCTGGCTGGGATTTGTCAGCTGAAATGACACACTTCATTTTCTGATAGTGATCATGAATATTCATCAGTTCCTAAAATAACAAAACAGACTCTTTTCAGCGAAAAAAAAGATTCCAGCCGTAAAGCAATATTAGTGCTCAGTGAGCAAAACCAGGGTTATACAAACCATTCCGAGGAGATCATTGAACTAGCAGGAGTGTTAGAAACAGATTCTGTTTGTTTCAGAACAGTTTTAGGGATCCTAGCAATACTGCTACCTAGCATTGTGCAACCAGTCCACCAAAAAGCAAAAGAAAAAAAAAAAAAGAAGAAAAAAAAAAAAAAAAGAAAAGAAAAAGCAAAAGAAGAAACAGTATCATTCATTCTTTAAACTGAGAAGGAAGTCCCAGTGATAATCAGGATCAGTGTTGAGGTTTCATTCTGATATGGTGGCCTATTTTCATCTCTTTGGAGGAAGAATTGTAATTCCTCCTTTAGGGGAAGGTCTTCTCACCCTGTCATTTCACAGATTGCTGATTTTTGTACCTTTGTAGACAACCTTACTGATGATGCATATTTGCTAGCAGCAACTAGAAAAACCTGTAAACAAAGATCTATTACTGAGTCATAATGAACAATGAAAGAACCTATACCTGGCTTCAATGATTCCAGTATTTTATAAAATGTATTACATATTAAACAAAACCAAGCTTTAGAAGGAGAAATAAGGGTTAGAGAAGGCTATAAACCTGCAGGTCAAGTCATATTACCACAAGTGCCAAGCCTCCAGCTGCAACCTGCAGACACATCAAAACTAACATGCTTCCCCCAACCTGCCATTTTCCATTTTTCTCTGCCTAAGTGACAATTAACCATTTATACCCTTCCCTTTTTACATCTTACTGAGGCAGAACCACAAAACATTAGAGCATATTTCAGTACTGAGAAAAGTACCACAATTCTTCCAAAATAAATGTTGTGTTTCAGAGTGTTCAATTAACTTGCTGGCACAGACTATTACCCTATTCTGGATCCCAGAAGAAGACTTACAAAGGACAAGACTGTGCTAATTAGAGAAGTTATAGCTCTTGGACAACAGAATAAGAAAAAAACCAACCAAACACCACAAAAAACCACAAAGCAAATCCCAGTAATTACTCTGTAGTTTAAAAGTTACTGTACCTCCAGTACATCATTAGTGATGAGGGTGTTTACTCTGTTACTTGGGTCCTTAAATTCTTCTTTAAATTCGTTTTCCTGAACCTTCTTCTTAGTTCTGTAGTTTAGCTAAAGCAAGAGACAATGTTTTGTAATCTAAAAGCAAACTTAAAATGGCACCTCCTCTTCAGAATTCTTACTGCATATCCAACAATCAAGAGATGCTGAAAGGCATAAAACCATCTCATCAACAAAAGCATGCAGCTTCACTGTCAAGTGCTTGGTCAGGATTTTTCAAAAATTATTCCCTAGTCAAAAATTTAATGCAGCACCCAGAGTCATTTCCACAAATGGTAAGACATCTCAAAGCTAATAAGAACATTAGATACCGAAAAAATATTTTCAGGTGATAAGCACACTACATTCAAACATCCTCTAAGCTTTACGTCACACACCTAGCTACATAAAGCAAGACACGTTGTATTTCAACACAGCCTCAAGGCTAAACTAAACATGAGTGCTTTTGAACTGTCAGCCACTGAAACCTGAAGAATATTTATTAAAAATGGTAGGTCACAATGTAGTAACTCACTAGCTTTGGCATTGCTGTGAAATGGAACGCTCTCGCAAGCCGCAGTGCCCTAAAGATGTACGCTGCGTCATAATGCTGGGAGTCTATCAAATCCTGTTGAAATTTCATGATTTCAGGCCAATCCTTGAGTGCGATTCTGATCTGCAACAAAACAGTTGTATATTGTCATATGGACCTGCGCTTCTCAGCAAATAAAAAATGGATTCAGCTGACTACTGTGATCATGTTATAGTACGTGCAGTACTCAAATGTCTAGGGTGTAACGTCACACAATCACAGAACTATAGAAAGGATCCTACTAAAACATTTGTCACTACTATCAAAATTTTATGCAGATAAGCTTATTATATTGTTGTGTTAAATATTCTCACTGCAGTTACTTTCTTTGACAGTGACATGGAACACAAACCCTCTTTGACATTTGAAAAAATTAAGCCTTCACATTCCAGGATGCCTGAAACAACACACACCTAGGAGACTTCCACTGACTAGATGATGACAAAATAATACTCATACCATGATTGGCTGGCAGTGAAATGTTAATGAAAGTACCCCTAACTTCATGCTTTCCTTCCTCTCCCATGTACTCTGCCCACTTCGTTTTCTCTCTACCTAAGTTAGCTGCTTTGATAATTCCTCCCTAACAGTTGCTATGCAGCAGGGGTTTTAAAATTCCTTAAATTCAGCTCCATAAAAGGTATTGACTCCTTTGAAGTTAAGATACGAGATGCAACATCATGGCTGCAGAATACTTGAAACTCACATTTCTTATTTAAAGAATTTGGACTCAACATACATCACATAGTTTCCAAGTAAACCACTTCTACTTGCACTGAGTTTCCAAGTCTTTTGTGCACTGGTCTCCCATCCTAAATGCAGCAAGGAGACTTGTCATTCACACATTCATCCTTTCAACATACTTTCAAATTCCACTTCTTCTGATTAACAGGAACTGGGAATAATTCAGCCAGTCTTCACTCTGTTGAAACCTAAGGACTAATTGGGGCTGTAATGGCATTCACCCTACAGCTGATGAGCACATTCTCTGTTCCCATTTTGAAAGCTAGGCATCTTCATTTTTGACAAGAGAAAAACTTCCTATCTGGCAAACAAGACTTCTGAGACCACAGCTACAATTTAGGAGGCATAAGCAATATTTTAGGCACTGCCATGTAAGTTCTCAAACCCTCAGGTGTTTGAAAGGCTGCCTTTCCCAAAGGGACCATCTGGTTCTAAGTATGTTTAAGAAAGCCCTACCCATTTATAATGGCAAAGTAGACAGAGGTACACCATGTATCTTACATCTAGTATCTCCTGAGAATAAAACCACAAAAACAATTACCTTTTGTTTTGGCTGGCAAAGCTGTGTACTGTAGAGCCCGTACAAAAGGTACAGAGCACCGACTCGAATCTGGAAAGCGTACGGGGGCAAGAAGTACTGCTGTGCCAGTTCTAAAGTCTTCTTTGTGAGCTTATTCCTCTCCAAAGCTCTTATTCTACCACTGAAGTAAACAAAAAGGAAGCACGTTGAAGCAAGTAAATATAAAAGTGCAGGCTTCAGAAAATCCACAATGCAGAAACAAGCTTTAGGTATTTTAAAACATATTATCATAGGGTTCAAGTTCTGCGAAGTCTTCCAAGACAGACAGACCTTAAGC
The DNA here is from genome assembly GCF_964106895.1 of Numenius arquata. NCBI lineage: Eukaryota > Metazoa > Chordata > Aves > Charadriiformes > Scolopacidae > Numenius > Numenius arquata. The sequence continues at coordinate 32,574,901 of NC_133581.1, forward strand.
TCTCACACAGTACTGCGTGAAAATCTATTTTAAATTAGACCCAAAGTGAAAAATGCAGTGTCCTACAATCATATTTTTTAATCTCATGAGAATTGCATCAAGCTCCTTGCTATGTCAGTGTTCAAATCACATGCCTTACTAATGCACAAAACGAACTAATAACTGCTTTTCAGTATTACACGGGGACCGATGCTTCACTGCCATTTAGAATCATAGAATCGTCCAGGTTGGTAGGGACCTTTAAGATCATCTAGTCCAACCATCAACCTAACTCTGATAACCATCAACCGAACTCTGAAAACTCTAACTCTGATAACCTAACTCTAGGTTTACCTACAGACCGGCCAGGCAAACCCTCCCCAAAAGCCAGCCTGAAGGGAAACACGGCTCACCGGCACCCCCCTTTTAAGGTCCCCTGTATAACCACGGGGCGGGCTCAGCAGCGGCTTCGGGAGGGGGAAGACGGGCTCCCCGAGGCTGGGCACGGCCAAAGGGGCGCGAACGGGTGGCCGAACTCCCTGCCTTTCCAGCGGGCCAGGCCCCTGAGGAGCCGCCCGGCGGCGGGCGGGCCGGCCAGGACCCCTCACTCACTAGTAGATGGTGTGGAACCGGCGCTCCCGCCACAGCTCAGCGAAGCGCTCGAAGCGGACAGTGTCGGCCTCCTGGAAGGCACCGAGCAGCTCCTCACAGTCCGCCTGCAGCCCCGCCACCGAGCTCATCCCGCCGCCGCCACACCGCGCGCATGCGCAGCCGCTCCACAGCGCCCCCGCGGCGCCTGCGCAGACCCCCGCGCATGCGCAGCCTCCCTTGCCCCGGAGACCCAGCTTGGGCTTCTGCCTGAGGGAGCGGGGTCGTCTCGGTCGTCATCGGCCCGTCGCTGACAGGAGTTCCCTCCGTCCGGCCCGGGGGCGGCTGTTCGCCCTGTTACCTTGGTGTCCCCTCGCCCTGGAGGGCCAGCTGGGTCTTTGGCCGGCCCCGGGTGGCCGTCGGGGAGCAGCCCGAGGGAGGAAAGGGTTTGGGCGGGGAAGAGCGGCCGGCGGGCTCCGCTGGGCAGCCGCCGCCGTACGGCAGCCCCAGGGAGGCTGGAGATGCCGGTGGGGCGTGGGGCTTCGGCGTTCCCCGCCCCTGTTCCCGCAGATGCACACACACACACGCCCCTCCGCTCCCCCCTCTCGGCCGAGCCATCTGGCAGGAGCGGGAGCGGCGGGGTCCGCTGAGAGAAGAGCGGGGCTCGGCAGCGCCGCGCTGCGCCCCCCACCGCGCTCCCCGCGGACGTGAGGCGCCGCCACTGTCCCGTCCACACGGGCCGGGCGAAGGGGGACGCTTGCAGGAGGCGGGGAGCGGGCCTCGCCGGCTGCGGGGAGTCCCGCTTCCGCCTGAGCGAGAGCGACGGGCAGGGGCTCATCCGGCGGCCGCGTCGTCCGTCCCCCCCCCTCTGAACTGCGGAGCGGCGCGCCGCCCGCTCCCCGCATGCAGGGCCACACGTAGGCGGCGGCCGGGGCGAAGCGGGCGGGCGGGCGGGCGGGGAGGGGGCCGCGGCTGCGGAGCCGCACGTAGGGAGGGTGGGCGCGGCCTCGCCGGCGGCGGGGGCTCTTCCCCCTCCCCCCCCCCCCGCGCGCACGTAGGGGCCCGGCGGCGAGCGAGGCGGCTGGGGAGAGAGGAGCGCCGGCGTCCGGGAGCCCCCGCGCCCCGAGTGAGTACGGACACTGCGGCGGCGGGGTCGGGGCTTGCTCGGTGGCAAGGTGTTTTCTCGGGGAGTCGTTTGTTGGGTTTTTTTTGTTTGTTTGTTTGTTTGTTTTGTTTTGTTTTTTTTCCGGCGCTGTCTTCCCCGGGAAGTGCCGCAGCCCCTGCGGTAAGTTCCCGGGAGGGTTTAGGGACGAGGGCCGGCTGATGGTTTCGGGGCGTCGTTGCTGTGATGGGCGGCCGCCGGCGGGATGGCCCCCGCGGCCGGGGCTTGGCCGGAGAGCGGCTGCGGGGCCGGGCGGCGGCAGCTGCGCTGGGGAGCGTGTCCCCAGGCTGGGCAGGAGAGCGCCCGAACGCTGCTGCTGCTGCTGCTGCTGCATCCCTGGGGGTGGAGGAGCGGGGGCTGTGACCGCAGGTTGTGCGTGAGCAGAGCCCGTGAGCCGCGCTGGGGGGGCCGGGGGGCGAGCCGCGGCAGTAGCCCTGGGACGGTGCGTGGCGTGCCGCCTTCAGGGTATTTTAAACCTGCAGGTGTTTTCGCGCCGTCCCCAGGTTAAAAATTCACTTTTCGCTTTCTCAAATAATCCATCGCTTCAAAATTTTAAATTCCGCTGGCTCCGGTGCTGCGATGCCCTCCAGTTCACCGTTAGTACCGACTGATTGATCCAAGGGTCGCTCCTTAAAAGCTAGGCACTTCAAACTGTCAGCTCCTACAATGACAGTAGCTTCCACAACCCATCAGGCACAAAAGCATCTTTTCCGTGTTTTATTATATTTCCCCAAAAGGTAGCTGGAATCCAACCTTTAGCAGCTTGTGTAGGTGAGTGGGAAATGAATGGCCAGCAGCTAAAGAGGTGCTGTCTGAAAGCACCACTGATTTCCACGGTCATTGATTGTAGGAGCAGAAGCAGCACGAGCTGCTAGCTATGAGCTGAGCAGGTTTTAGCAGCCACAGGGGGAGAGCTGCACCTGCTGGGGTTTGGGTTGGCTTTTTTTTTTTTATTATTTCACACACACACACACACGCAAAAGACATTTTCATCTCTCGTTTGAATTTTTTAATTTTCATCTCGTTCGAAGCTGGTGAAGGGCCTGGAAAACAAATCATATGAAGAGCGGTTGAAGGAGCTGGGACTGTTCAGTTTGAGGAAGAGGAGGCTGAGGGGAGACCTCATCACTCTCTACAACTACTTGAAAGGACACTGTAGAGAGGTTGGTGCTGGTCTCTTCACACAGGTAATTAATGACAGAACGAGAGGGAATGGCTTCAAGCTCCAACAGGGTAGGTTTAGACTGGACATTAGGAAAGAATTTTTCACAGAAAGAGTGGTTGGGCATTGGAATAGGCTGCCCAGGGAGGTGGCTGAGTCACCATCCCTGGATGTGTTTAAGAGCCGTTTAGATGTGGTGTTGGGGGATATGATATAGGGAAGAACTTTGTAGTGTAGGGTAGATGGTTGGACTCGATGATCCCAAGGGTCTCTTCCAACCTGGATGATTCTATGATTCTATGAATTGATGTTTAGAGCCATAGGGCAGCGAGCCCATTCACCCAGTATGCGACCCCGTCATCAACAGAGCGTACCGATTTTGAAACAGAATGCCAGCGCTGTTGGGAAAAGAGTTATAACATGCTCCCCCCGCAATGGACTTAAGGATGCAAAGCACAAGGAAGTTAATAATTGATCCGTCGTGGAGTGTATCAGTAGTCTGTATCTGTAGTTCCAGGTCAAGCCAAGCCCTGCTTAGTTACAGGAGTGATCCCATAATCTAAACAGAGCAGAGGAGCTTGGCTCTGGAGTGACGCCGAATTTGTGAAGCTTGAGTGTGTTTTCTGATTTCTGTATTTCGTTTGTATTTTTGAGTGTTGTGATTTCTGAGAGGTGGTGTTTCAAGAAACGCTAGATGGAAATTTCTGGGTTTTGGTGGATTTTTTTTTTCCTAAGACAAATGGGGCAGCACGTCATGACACTTTGTGTAATAGTGTAGCGTGCATTGTGTAAAATGTAATGAGGATGAGGATGATGTGCCCACACGTTAACATGTGCTAAGTCTTTCCTCGCAGAAAGTTTGACTGCAGTGTAAGGAATGAAAATGCAGAGAAATAATTTAAAAAAAAAAAAGCAGCAGGGTGTCTTTGTAGAATTTGCCTTCTGTGATGTATACGATGAAATACAGTGTCAATTTTTTAGGCTAATTAAGACTTCTTGATCAATTGTGGTTTTGTCTAGTGCTCCTTCAGATTTTTCATTAGTACATTTTAATTCTTAATAGGCTGCCTTCCAACCTAAAATAAAACAAAAATAAAAATTAGATGATATAAGGAAGAGTGTGCTGGTTGCTGTATCTTCTTCGTATTCTTATTTAACTCCAAAACAAATGGATTAAGTCCTGTTTGCCCTGTTAATTCCTAGCTTATATGTTGCAAGTTAAAAAGCCATTTATCCTGCATAGATATAAATAACGGGGGTTCTCCCATTGCACATGGCACAAGACAACTCCTTTTTTAAGAAAAAAAACCCACCCTTGTATTAGAACACATTTTCAAATTGAAAACATGGAAATCATGTTTTAATGGATTTTAATGAAAGTAAATCATGGCTGTATTTTATTAAGTAGTTATTATATTTATTATTAAATTTTTATTTACTATTTATTTATTACATTGTTATTATATTTTATTAAATAGTGTATTCATACTTGCGTATGTACAAACCCATCACTAATACCAAATAACAGGATCATACTCTGCTGTGACAGCACTTGCGTGTGCCTTCTGCTGTCAGACCTTCCAACCCAGCAAAAACGTTGCAGGTGTTTTTAATCTGTGCCGCAGGAAGCAGTACTGATTTAACAGAATGGCAAGAGTCAGAAGTTCTTGAGAAGTTATTTGCATGTACTGAGAGCACCTGAATTCACCTGAAGACGTCGCCTTGGATTCAAACTAGTTTGTTTTGTTCCAAAGGGCATTCTTGATGTGATTACTGGGAGGTTTCGTTTCCTGTCCCTGGTTAAATTGTACGCTTAACCTCTTTTGTTCGTGCGCGTAGCCTGCTTAATTCAGGCGGGATAACCGTTATGTCTAAGGTGAACGGGATCCAGCTGTAAGGGCACGAGAGAATTTATAAAGGCTTTTGGAAAACAGACCCTGTGTCTGCTTAGTGTCAAAGTTTCTGACTGCAGTGGTAGGTAAGTCAGACCTCAGACAAGGAAGGAGTTTTAGTTACGCTGCGTTAGTGGTTATTTCATTGACTTTAGAAAGCGGTTTTGCCATCTGCCACCTCCATCTTTTACAACAGGGATAACAGATGAACAGAAAGATCACAGATGTCGCAAATTAGAAACAAACCCTCTCTTTTATTGAATTTTATACCGTTAACACAATCAAAAAGAAAAATACAGTCACAAGTATGTCAAAAATGTTTCAAGAGAAATATCAATTGCAATACGTTGTACTTGGTTCCGAAAAAGAATTCCATTAAAATATACCACTTTTTCATGAGAGAATACTGCTATTATTCACAAAATACACCATACTGTGTAAGTCCAGTTGCAAACTCTCTAACTTTTTGGTAACGTGGCAAGCCTTGCTCAAGGTAAACAGGGAAGCAGAAGAACAATGACAACCTTTCTAGAATTTGGATCAAAAAATCACAGTTCTCCAGAATGGAGCTTTCCAGGGAATCAAGTACCTAAATTGCTAATGGTATTTTTAATGAAAGCCGGATACCCAAGTTCCATGACTTCCTATGAAATGGTGTTCCTACAAAGTATTCCTGGCCTGTGAAATGTTTATTTTCATGCTGGACAATTACAGTTTGAATAACACGCATAAGCACAGCGACATCTGAGTGAGATGTTGCATTGACCTCGGGCACATCCCAGCGGTCGGGTACTCGGCACCCTTTGAAGGAAACAGGTTCATTTGCAGTCTTGAAATTGCCAGCAGTACTAGGTGTAAAGTTTTTATCGTCCTTGCTGGCCTTAATTTGTGATTCTGCAATGCATAATTACTTGGAGAGAGTTTAATAGCAAATTGGTTCCGTTTCAGCCCAAGATTTTTCAAAGCTGAACATACAGCCCAAGCCTGTCTCACTGCACAGGAGGAAGGTATGTTAGAAAGGTGTATTTGGATTCCAGGCTACCTTAATTCACTCAGCACGTTACACCTAAGCTCAAATTACTGGACAGTAGACTTAAGTGATTTCTTGGGAGCTACAGCTCCCAAATTAACTACTTTCAGGTAAAGGAACGAATGATGTCATCATAAATACTGGTTTAATGCCTTTTACTTTTTAACAAAATCATCAGCGTTGTTGATAGAAACATCTATTAGAATCCATATGTAAAAATAATAATTGTTCTATGGCACGAAAAAGGCATGGCTTGACTACTGCTGGAGTCACACTAACCTTCTGGAAGCAAACTGTTATTCTCGGTTTATCATTTCTACATAATTGAACGTATTTCATAAAAAAACCTGTAGGTAAATATAATGTTTCCTTCTGTTTCTTTACTTCTGGGAAAGAATAAGTGCTCTGATGTGGTGCCTCGACATTTTAAAAAGTAGCAAGTCAGCTAAGAAATTATCCAGAATCACTAAAAAAAAAAAAAAAAAATTTAGAAAGTAATGTGTGCTAGAAGCTTGTCCATCAAAGTAGGTTTACAATCAGGCTGATTTAGAATCGGGCTGTGTGTTCCTAGAATCTAAGGAAAAAAACCAAACAGCAGCTAAAAAGTGTACTATGTTTTGTGAACTGTCATCTGCGTTTAGCAAAGCTCTTACAAGGCCGGAGCAATCAACTACTGTTACTTTTCCACGCTTTCTTGAGTGGCTCTAGGAGGTTAATTTGGTTTTGTTCTTGGTGGTTCCCCCCCCCCCCCTTTGTTTTTTTCCCACAGTAAACCAATAGGGCTGCTCCAGTTCATTCCAGTAATTGCTTGTTTCAGTCACTTTTACCAAGAGAATAACAAGGCATGGCATCTTGTTTACTACGTATAATAAAAAGTGTGAGGGTTGGGAATATTCTTAGATGAAACGGCTCATTTTAATAAACAGCTTCCATCCTTAAGACCAGAGATGATTCCAGGAGGCTCATAACCATAAATCCCGTGGGACACTTAAGTCTTCCTCCTCTTTTTAACACGGATTGTTCTCTATGAAAACGTACAGCCCTTTTAAGGTAGACTGAAGAGGAACTGACAGATCCAGACAGGCTCCTCCAAAATAAGGTCAAGAGAGTAGCAGAACAACATCAGGCAGGAAGGTATGAAGTTTCTCTTGGGAGAGAAAGACCCATAACTCACCAGGCCAGCTCAGAGCTCGCCAGGGCAGTAAGAAAAGCAGAACACGCTTTACTTAAAGGGTTCAACGGTGAAGTTGCTAAAGGCTTAACTGCTGACAAGAGAAAGAGATGCCAGGGGAAGAATGCCATCCCAGAGCCCTCACACAGCAGGCAGGTAGCAGCTCTGCTGCTTTTATCCGGAGAACTTTATAAGCTTCGTACACTTAAACGCTGCATTAAAAAAAAAATCTCTAATATTCTGAAGCAGCTGTAAATATTCAAAAGGGTCCCTGCATAAAGCTTCAGTTCTAACTTAGCGCACCTATGTGCTTTCTCCTCTCTTTGTGAAACTTCTACTCCAACTTTAAGTATGCAGCGGTATTCCGCTACCGGTGCCCCATCTTTCGTGAGTTGGCAGCTATAGTCTCCAGTTCGCGTAATACAGGTGTGCCAGTTTGAAAAGTGCAAACGACAGCAAAATAAGAAAAGTCACCTAGTTAAAGTCACTACATCAACAGCACAAGAACATAGAACAAGCTTTGTCACAAGTACGATCTTAATTTTTCAATCGTGCAGTTTTGTGATAAAAAGCCATGTTTTAATTGATCGCTCTTGCGAATTTTACTTTCTCCTGCTTTCCAGTGTTACCTTGAGAAAGCTTCCAGAGACAAGCCTTTAAGCTGTTCACAAGGAAGAATCTTTCCACCCTGAAGTAACACAAACGCGCTGTCTCCTCGCTTTCACGTTTGCCAACTGGCGTGAGAACAGATTTAAAGGTTTAACATCTTTGGCGAGCAGTAGTACAACGCTGTCGAGGAGATTTCAGTACTGAATAAGCTCAAATAATTAACGCGGAGATGTTACAATCAAAATAAGGGAGCGGCGAGTTCCAATCAACTCTAAGTTAAAAAGGGAGCACGGATGAACAAATAACCACTAACAAAAATATAAATTATCTCGTTTCTCTCAGATAACACACTCCCCAAGGGGGCCTGGTCCACATATAGTTTATTGATGTAAGAAAACAATACAGTTAGTGTTAGATCCAACCACATAGAGCAAAAGAATGAGTGAATGAAGGTTTTGTACAGTACATATAGGAAAATAAGATGTTTGTGACAACTATATATTTCTAAATAAAAAGGCTTCTAAATATACTCAAGTTACTGAAATCTACATGAAAATATACGGATGTTAATAGCAACAAGGTGCATAAAACCAAAACATCAAAATATTGAGCAACTCGATGTACTAGATAAAACTTTGCTAATAATGCAAGATGTTTTACAATCTGCTTGAAATATCACCTATACCACACAGGGTAAGCTGAACATTTAGATTTAAGATTCATACACAGTATTAGCATTAACTTCAACAACTACAGGCAGGGAATTTTATTTTATTTTTTTTTTTTTTAAGCTGGCAAAGTGACTACTTTAAGAACATCAAACTCTCTCTAAATTGAGAACGTATCCAAATAAAATGCTGCTAGCCCTTTCCAGATAAAGCCTTTCCTTTGCCTAACCACACTCATTGAAGTCAAAAGCATAAGACAGCATTTAAGAACAATTTATGTTACAACGTGACTAAAATAATGACATAATCCAGGTTTAAACATGATTTCATAGGCAAACAAAAGAAGATTCGTTTTAAAAACTAGTTTTTATAAATGCAGAATATATTGCATGAGGAACTGCTGGTATTTCTTAAGAAAATATATTGTGCGATTGTGGCTACAATGCACTGCTGCAAAGCATTGTTTCTTATAAAAATTATTAAAATAAAAAAAAACCACACTTATCTGAACATAAAGAGTAAGAGAGCACAAGTCTTCCAACTACCTATGAAGAGCAGGGTGGAAGTATTGCCAGTTTTTCTTGTGTTGACATTTTACTAATGATAAGTTTTGGTGACCGACTCCCCAGCCCAAAAAATAAATATTTTTTTTAAAGTCAGGTGCATATTTCAAAGCTGCTATTGCGAGTGTATTTTAAATGTAAGGACTTAAAAGTGTATGTACCAAAGAATTATAAAAATGCACTATAGTTTGAGTTATTGTTACATAAAGAACATAGTAAAAAGACTGTCAAAATAAGTAGAAAGGGGATCAAAACTGAACTAACTGAATTAGTGCAGTACTGTAGCCAGGCTTCTAAAATCAGATATAGAAAATATAAATAGACTGCTTTAGGTGATGATTCACCAGTGTCCAAAAAAGAACAAGTATTGGGAAAGCTCAGTTAACTTGATCCAGAGCTCTGAGCAGTTCTTCACCCTGTAGCAGGTTTCTGTTGCCTTGTATGGGAGCGTTTACTTCGCAGTCGTAACTGGTGAGCTGGGGAAGTCCACTTTCATCCATCGACTGCCCTAGGAGTTTACTGGCTATGTCTAAAGAGGGAGGGGAAGGAAAAAAAAAAAAAGCGCACTTTATTCATCATGCATAACCTTTCCCCTGAAATTGCTCGCAGAGGAGGTACGTTTGGATGGGTTTGTCACTCGGTTCTCTGTCACACGGTCCCTCTCCACACCCCACTGCGTGTTTCACAAAAGCCAGTACTAACCAGTTGATAGTAGAATGATTGTCTTTTGCTCCACTCCACTACGACCATTTGTTTTGCATCCCTTCACACGTTTCCAAGCAAGCGATGCGGTTCCTCCACGGTCACCTGGCTGCTGGAATAAAGACCCCTATAAAGAAATAAAACAAATCTTTATCAAATACTCTATCTTTCCAGCCCTCCACATCCCTCTTCCAAACTAACAGCTCCCGTCACCGATTACTAATGTAATTAGTAATGTAGACATTGCTAAAGTGGACTTTATTCGGAACTTGGGGAAAACATGTTTCCAAGTACACTGGCCTTGGAATTTAAAAGAAAACTCAATCAGATTTCAAGACCTTACCTCCCTTACAGAAAACAATCTCTAAAGCCTGGTTATCATCATTACCATGCTCGTGTACACACACACCCCCAGTTAATACCACTGCTCGGCTGTGAGTAAGCATCAGGTTTTCACTCAAGTCTCTTAATGGCTTTCTGCACTGGAATTAATAGCCTAGAGAGGAGATTCAGGAACCTCAGGAGGTCGACTCTATCGAAATTTAAGATGTAAATTCTGCTTGCGCTCCAGTTATTGTCACCAATCCATCTGATCTTACTGTGTCCAGTTCTGGGCTCCCCAGTTCCAGAAGGACAGGGAACTGCTGGAGAGGGTACAGCAGAGGGCTACAAAGATGATGAGGGGCCTGGAGCATCTCTCTTATAAGGAGAGGCTGAGGGACTTGGGTCTTTTTAGTCTGGAGAAGAGAAGGCTGAGGGGGGATCTGATCAACATCTATAAATACTTAAAGGGAGGGCATCAGGAGGACAGGGCCAGTCTTTTTTCAGAGGTGCCCAGTGACAGGACAAGAGGAAATGGGCACAAACTTGAATATGAGAAGTTCCACCTAAACATGAGGAGGAACTTCTTTCCTGTGAGGGTGGCAGAGCCCTGGAAGAGGCTGCCCAGGGAGGTGGTGGAGTCTCCTTCTCTGGAGACATTCCAAACCCACCTGGACACGTTCCTGTGCAGCCTGCTCTGGGTGGACCTGCTCTGGCAGGGGGGTTGGACTAGATGATCTCCAGAGGTCCCTTCCAACCCCATATCATTCTGTGATCCAAGTCTTGTGAGGAATGTAGTCCTAAGCCATTCTACTGCAGATACAGCTCCTTACCATATTTTTTTTGACATAGAAGCAGCATAGAAGATAAGGAGATTACAAAGGTTTTAAGGGCTCTGTATAATTAGGATAAGTAAGAAGCGGCTGCCACTGAAATAGATGTGATGGAAGGAATAAAGTGCCATCTTAGTATCAAGTTTGCTAGCAAAAGCAGTCAAATCTGCAAAGTTTTGTCTTGTTAGTAGTACCGACTGCTGCAAAAAGAGGAGGAAAAGGTATTTGAGAATGCTGCCATGATCCCGAACGCTTGGAATAGTAAAGAACCTATGCTTTCGGGCTATAAAACATCCCTGCAAGTCGAAAGGACAGTTGTATATTAGGAGCTATAGTTCAGCAACTTGGACGCTGCATTTCACAGTAACGTCAATCACCTACATTGGTGCTGGTTTGGTTGGGGTGTTTTTGTTTGTTTGTTTTGGGTGTTTTTTATTTGTTTTGGGGTTTTTTAAACTGTGAATGCAATACAGCCCTTCATATTAAAACAGGCCTAGCTCATCTTTTTCAATTTAATGGTTTGCATCACTGTTTCATAGCCTTACGATAACACATCTTGCCCTTGTCTAATACTCCTGCTTTCTAGAAAACTAAGGTAGTATTTTCTTTTTGTCTTCGCTTATTTTCACTCTTTGCAAAGTCCTGCTTTCTTACAGCTAAGAAGTTGTAGCAAGTTTTTTGCACAAATCTCAGAATATGATGTATTATCAGTCTGGATTTAACATGGTTTTTCTTCTGCGCCTGCGCAAGGTCTAGTTCATCCACTCAGAAATCTGTTGCGGCTAAAGAAGCCAAACAAAAGTTGCTTGAAGTAACATCAGTAAGGTCCAGCTACATGGAAGATTCAGCTTCTGACTGCGCAGAAGCCATCACAATCTCTATAACACTTTTGTCAGATACAGAAAAAAGAAAAAGGTTTAGCAAAGGATGAAGTTTGAACCTATAAGCATTGAAAAGGCACTAAGCAGAGAAGCCTGAAGATTATAGCAGCTAATACAGATCTGATTGTGTTCTGTGCATTTAATGACATCCATTCTTTAATTTAGATTAAATTAAATAATAGATTAAAATATTTTTAATATTTTATCCGCAGCACTGTGCCAGCTGCAGCACCATCACATGAGAAAGAGGCAATGAAAAGCAATAAAATCTCTGGCAGAGCTGTGAATTCTCACAGAGCTACTGGAAGCAACAGAACACCACACAAGGAAGCGTAAAGCATTTAGCAAATGAAAACAATAGCATAAGTATGCTTATTATTTTTTTTAAAAAATGAAGTCTGCTTGTCTCATAGTAAAAAGTGGAACATAAGAGCTTTCTCAGCTCTTCTAGAGGAGAGCAATGATAAAGATGGTGTACAGTGATTTGTGTCATGCCCAAACCAGAATCCTAATACAGGAATATTTCATAGTTCAGCACAAAAATAATCCTGCACTGTAAGACCTGACAGTTGACTACACCTAGGAGATGGACCACTAGAAAAAAAAACAATCTCAAAGGCTACATTGTACTAAGAATTAACTCTGCAAAAACCAAAGAGAAGTGGGAATTTACAACGAAGGCAAGAAGAGAGGTAACAGTATGTAATGGCAAAGCTCAAGATTTCAAAATATTAAGAACTGACAGTAAGAGACAAAGATTATGGAGACAAAAATACCCTTGCAGAAAATAACAAGCTGGATAGAGCCAATTAAGTGACACAAATCTAAGAGTATCTAAAAAGTTTATTTTGAATAGCTAGGACAGGTGATTAACAGCTACTTCAAGCCCACACACTAATACGGGAGAGAATGTGCATGAAGTGAAAGTGAAAGTGAAAGAACATACATTTGCTAGGTTATATGAATTCTATTCCCTTATGGTTCAGATGGTCTTGTTATCTGATCGAATAAAGCAGTCTCAGACTCGATGGAAAAATGAGAGCATAGAAAGAAGCATAAGAATACTATTTCCAGTATTGACAAACATGACAATTGCATTTGAATTTGGAAGTGAAATAAATATGGCAATTATAAATTTAAATGTGAAGTCTTATATTGGTGCACATCCTACTGAAGGACACGTATGTTCAACAAAAGAGTATCTTCTGCCTATTTAAGAAAGGTGCTTGGGTAAAGGGCACTTTTGAAACAGCTGACAGTAAGAGAACGAAAATCAGAGTATCTGCATAGGTGTAGGAATTTCATTATCGAACAATTCTCTCTGATCCCAAGATTTCACTGCTTACCAACAGCTAAACTCAGGAGTCTGCACCGATGCCTCATTTCAGAAATTGCAAGGTTAAGAGTGAATATTTTAAAACAGTAAAACAAAACTCACAATTCCAACTGCCTGAAAAAGTGAACCATCATGTTCCATTTTTCGTTTTCTCTGAGCATTATGCAAAGCTAGCATCTTTGGATTTAGTTCTTCATCCACTGCAGTAGATCTAAGAAAAATTGATTCAGGCTGTTAAGACGTTTCTACTATCCTCGAGCCATTCTTCTTTTGTGAACACTTATACACAATATCACAGAACTGAATTTATGAATTATACTACTTCTCTTATTATAATTGACTCAACAATTATTATCTATAAGCATAGCAAACGTTAGCTTTTAATCTTGCTGTGAAGCACAGAATGAGTTATAACAAACTTTTTTTTTTTTAAGTCTTGGCAGAAAAAACCCAAAACCTAAAGCATAAAAGTTCAGCAATTCACTTTCAACAGAAAGGAGGGAGGGAAGGGTGAGGAAAAGTCTGTTCTTAATATTTCCCTGTACAGATAAAGCTGCTATTTATCAAAGGTCTGATGTCTGACTTTGTAGACTTTTCTGTCATGATAAACATCTACTACAAATACCAGAGTCCATCATTAGGGAAATGCGGCTCGCTTTAAAAGCGATGCGTGTAGTGCACAGGCTGTAGCTGCCTCTTACCTCATAACAAAGCGGCCAAGAAAAGCACCAGAAATATTGTGTGGGTGTAAGTACTTGTGAATTGCCTACTGCATTCTTTTAAAAAAGGCTGCACATCAGATACAAGAGCAGAACAAAATCATAAACACAGTTTGCATACAGTAGCTGCCTATTACAGAAGATGTTTATGTAAAAGCTACTGCAAAATTAACTTTAGGGAAGCTTATTATCCAAAAACCCAAAAATTGTTTGAAATGTCCGAATTTAAATGTATGAATTTCTACTTGGAAGTAGAATGCCAAAGGCAACATAAAGCAGACAGTAGTCTTTTAAAATGTATTATATCTAATTCCTTGAACAGATACTAGGGTTTAAGCTTTGCTTTTAAAATACCTTTTATTCAGAGTGACTGTTAGCAAGCTAGGCACTCCTGGACAAGGTTTTTCCGTCTGATCCAACGTTCCTTTTCCTGCTCTGACTGGAGACGCAGTTCGACTCCTGTTCCCACTGTAAGGTGATGCTGGGGCACTACTCGTTTCATTGATTATGTGGACAGGAGATGAAGGAACAATTAGTGTCTTCACATCATCCACACGTTCTGTCACTGGTTTCATTTCATCAGCAGTACTTGATGGTGTCTGAGTCTGCTGAAATATGGTAACGGTGGCTGCATTTTGAGAGCCGGAAGAACTGCTTTCCAGCGGAGATAGCTGATCAAATGATCGCAGCTGGAAGTCATCATCCATTGGGATGTAAGGAGCCAACATCTCCAAATCTAAATCAGTTTCCTGGAAAAGACAAGAGGTAGAAACTATAAATATGTAAGAACATCCCAGCTATAACTACATTAAGGCTATTCCTTTTACCAAATCCTTACAATATTTTTTGCAAAATATTTTAATAAAAATGTTACATAAAAGGGGAAGGAGGTTCCTGAAGAGATTCTAAGAGAAAGAGAAGCACCGTGAGAATAAATACTAAGATGATACAGAATTTTAAGTTTATGTACGTTACCTGAGTAGAGAATGGATTTTTTGCTTCTGTATCTATCGCAAAGAGTTTCTCCACTAATTCCAGTTTGAATTCATTAGCCATATCATTATCCACATCAAAGCAGTAGTCATTGGGACTACTGGGCTGTGAAAACATTTTGAGCACAGTTTAAAGTTTCTGTCATTACAGCATTTTGTGTTGTATCTACAGATTCTTGGAAAAAAATGTTCTAATTCCAAGCTATAGTTGCACAAAATTAAAGCAGGAAAGGAAAACACGTTTATCGGTATGCGTTCACATTTACCCCACTTGGGGAGCACACATTAGTTGGCGCCTCTACAGTAACTGCAGGACAATTGTAACTCATTTGCTGTTTAGACAAGTTGTCTCTGAACTCTTCTAGAAAGACCAATCCAGGCCCTTCTTATTTCTATCAGGTGGTACTGCATGGATTTGCAAGACTCACTTTAATGAAAAGAAAATGCTCAGTAAGAAAATTTTGTCTTTTTTTCCCTCAGATCATGGCACGAGCTTAACTAAGTCCCAACTTAGAAATAATTTTCGATTCCCATCTTGGCTGCATCCTTAACCAGATTCGCTCCACCAGGCCCGACAGCACATACATTTTAATGACAGTGTATGCAAATTGCGCAACTAACCTCAGGTGAACTTTGGCTGGTACTTGCGTCAGAAGGACTGGTTGGTTGCTCTTGCACCTGAGGCATGGTAAAAGAAAGTTCGAGTGGCTCCGGGTTTGGCTCCAGCTTTGATACAACTTCTCTATTGAGTGCAGGATCAGCATTGCTACGAAGTGGCTTTGTAGTTTCAGAGGCAGGTAGTGGGGACATTGCCATATTTATATTCTGCAATTTCTCACTGGATGAGGGGAGCATTACATCGTTATACAAAGGAACTTCATCACATTGTTGTTCATCAGACTCTATAAAAATTAAAAGAAACCATCAACCTAAGTAACAATACCGTTCATGTCTACGGACCTCATTAAATTTAAACAGCGGCTGAAATACCTCCCTAGGTAAGTGATACTGGGAGGTTATTTTTCAAAATTTACTGTAAAATACTAACTTTACTAATTAGCATGCTCTCCAATTTAAACACACACCCACCATTACTGCTGAAATCCAGAGAGATAATTGTGTCTCCAGCTGCTGGGGCCAGCACAGTTAAAGCATCTGGTTCCTGTTTAAGTTTTTCAAATAGGCTGTTGGTATCATCCAGGTCATCTTTGCTGAATATTTTGGTCATTTTCATATCAGGAGACTCCACTGGTTTCAGCATACACTCGGTTTGTCCAAGGGAAAAAATCAAGTCCTTCTGAACAATTCCACTGTGAGACAGAGAGGAAGATGACTGTTAAAGAACAGCTTAAAAGGAATAAATTCCTTTTGCAAGTTGAAAAAAAAAAAAAACAAACCAAACAAACCCCAAACAAAACAAAAACAAAACCAAACCAACCACTACCACCTCCAAAAAAAACCCCTCAAACACCACACCACAAAATTACCAGGATAGGAACTTTAAAAATTCTTTTTTTCTTACTCATTCTTTCCTCAAATGTAATAGACAAAGCAAGTACTAATTATGCCATCCAAAAAAGTAACAAAAATAAACATGCTTTTCTGAGAGCATTGAGAAAGCAAGGAAAAAAGAAAAAAGTCAGATATTTCTTAAAACACTTTGTTTTAAATGACTGTGCAATATGTTGATAGGTTGACACTGGTACATTCACTAGAGTTTTGAAAAACTAATTTAGGGCTATTAACAATTGCAGAAAAACAGTCAACAAGTCTGCCTCCTGTTGAAGCTTTCAATTAAGAGAGGAATTCTAAGGAAGAAAAACATAAATGGGATTAAGAAAGACACCATTACTGATGCTCTGACTCCATGACGAAAAGTTATTAGTGAAATTAACTGCTCCAGACTGCAGACAAAGATTAGAGAGTTGTCTAGAACGCACACAAATTCTCAAATGCTTCCACTGCAGTAAGAGACTGACCCAAACTACACTCATTTGCCTGCAGAGATCTTCCCACTGACATCACTAGATCAAAAAATTGATTTGTTCTCAAATACAATTCCTAACCCAAGCACCAGCAGTATTCTAAGCAAAATTTAATCACTAGGAAATAATAACATCATAACATAGTCAACAGAGGGTCACATTCTCAGTGAGATGAAAAAAAAAACCCCGAGTGCTATCTGATGAATTGTCTTCAATAAAAATAATAAAAAAGAATAGCGGTGTCCACTCGACTTACCTCAACACATAGTTTACGCACACGATGCACTGGGGCTGAGAATTCTTAGTGTTGTATATAACAGTTGCTTGAGTTTCAACCCAGACATAGCCACCCTGTTTAGCAAGCATTCTGTACTGCCCTGTCGTCACCTGCCCTTTTGTGAACACTAAAAGCAGAAAGGAGACCAGCTTTAATTACAGATAGAAAAACCCCAAACCATTTAAAATAAGTATTCACTGCAGATCCGTATCTGCAATTAAAAGAAAGCCCCCCGTTCTGTTGCTGCTTTCCCCCGGTGCTGTATCTCATCTCTTGTAGCTGGAGGGCTTTAAATACATCTTTTCACTTACTGTCGTGGTGGGTTTTGGTCAAATGGTCAGAATCCAGCGCGTGATAGTACTCATAGATTGAGCGCCCCAGGAGCTCCTCTGGCTCGTACCCCATCAACTCTGTAATTCTTGAAAACAAGAGGGAAAACTGCTAAATAAAAGCAGGCATGGACTAGCACAACTACCAGAGCATTTGGATGCTTGCACATCTACAAAAATCCTAAGAGTCACTTCCATACACATTAGCTACAATTTCGGTTTACTGGCAGTTTTCATTTTGAAATAAATTGCTATTTTTTTTTTATGCTTATGAGAGCGTTTTATGCTTTATGGGAAATTTCAGCAGGCACAGGATTTTCCTTCTCATTGAATATTTATAAATCATATCCTGTGGTGGACAGGATTAAGTAAATCCCTGCTTTGTAGAGTTGAGGGGTTTTGGGTTTTTTTTGCTTAAAGGTAGACCAGCTACTTATGGACTAGAATATCCAGCTTACACAAATACGAGAATTTAATAAAATAAAAAGACATATTTCAACGGCTTTAAATCTGCAGCTAAAAGAAATTAGGAATCAGATTTATTCTGCATTCTTAAAGAAAATAGTTTCTTCAGCCCCTAGAGGGCAGTGCTAACCAGGGGAACGCTTTTACTTTGCCCCATTCTCTGTGCAGAATGACCAGGTAAGTACCTTCTATGTGACACCATCAGTCCTAGAAAGGTAAAGTTACTGCAGAGGACAGAAAGTTAACCTGCACTAACATCTCCGTGCATCTAACTGCAGCAACTAATTAGAAGTTCGTTTTTGTTGTAAAGAAAAGGAAACAGGCAGTAAGAAGTAACACCTAATTAAAAACACAAACAAAAAAACCCAAACAAAAAAAACCCTCCAAACAAAAAAGCCTCCGGCCAATTATTTCCTTCACTTCTGCCTTTCAGATTTGTCAAGCTAAGTTTCCAGAGGACCGTAAGAGCAGTCTTACGTATTTGACTACATCCATGATTCGTAGCAGAACACAAAAATCTCGTTTTCAACAGCAGATGTATTGCATTAAAAGTACAGCTGAATGTTCTGGGGGGTTTTTGGACTAGAGAAAGCAGACACTATCTCCTGAAGAAGGGAGAGGGGGGAAGTGGTAGCAATAAAACGCATCTGACAAGCATTACACCAAATTGCATCACCGTCTTTGACAAACCTAAAATCCTTCCTGTTTTTTCAGTCTCCAGAAGAATCTTCTCATTTCAATTTAATTGCTACCACTACACTAAAGACCAGTTTGAACTGGCAGTTAACTGCAGGCAAATGATTTATTCCAAAATAATAACTCTGCACCCTCCTTAGATCGAAAAAATCTGGCTTTTAAATAAGACATCCTGATCAGTTAGTAAAAGCCAAAGCATCCCAGTGACAATTCCATTGCGCAGACAACTCAAGCTAACAAGTAAGACTATGTAAATGTACAAGGCCAACATTAGCCAATATGTACCAACCATGCAAATCCTTCAAATGAATTCTTTTTTAAGTACTATATATATATATGTATTACCTTTCGTCACAATAGGAAAATTTCATATCAAGACTGTGACGGCTGAGGAACGTTTTACTGTCCAAGGGGACCTCGATGTTTGAGGGATGAGGAATAGGTTCACAGATCAACACCAGACACGTCATGGGGGGCTTTTTGTAGCCACAGTGAGTTTGGTTCCCGCACGTGTCGTATACACGAATGTGTCCAGTGCAGTGGAGTACCTATGGGAAAGTCGCATTTTAAAAAGAGAGCAAGTTCTCGTCTGTCAGCCGACACAACTACTATTTCCATTAGCACACCCAGAGCCAAGTCCTTCCTCTCCCCACCCCTCACCGCAAGGGCAACACCAGGAAGGCGGTGGCGCTTGCAGATGGCTGGCTGAAGGAGAGCAGCGGTTCTCACGCTGCAGGGGCTGCCACGAGCACACAGGCTGCCAGCGCTCTCCTGGCGGGTGCTGGCTGACACAAGGCTAGGCATTTCTGCATTTCCGTCAGCTGCTCTTTGAAAGTTACATCAGTGACAACACGGATAAGCAATTGCCTCAGCAAAAGGTATCTCGCTATTTAAATTTGAAAGTTACGGTAACACTATCAACCTCCGTTTTAGATCTTCTGCAGAAGGGATGTTACAGCTCAATATACAGTCTTCCAGAAACAAGAAGTTTTGCATTTTGTGTCTCTTTTTTTAACCCTTCTGAAGTAGAAATTGTTCAGACAACAGCAAAGAAGAAAGAAGTTGTTTGATCAAGAATAACTAAATTTAAGTTAGAAAGGAGAATTGTGAGCCATAATACCACTCAATACAGTAAAAAGTTACTTTTTGTCCAGGGGAGAAAGTGCATTCACTGCAGAAAGTTATGAGGCAGTGCTCTTTTTGTTCCAACTGTTACAAAAGTGATAGCCAGCAGCTTCAGAATGAATGGTACTGAAGTCCTTCAGAGATCTCAACTGTCACATTTACAGTGTCAAATCAAAAGAAAACAAGTATCAGCATAAGTGGTGTCAAGTTGGTGTTGTTTTTTTTTTCCAAAGGCGAAGGCTTTATGCAAACATTCAGCAATTACAATTTCTAATAAGTAAACAACCTCTAATTTTAAATGGAGACTTCATTAAGAGTTTTGAAAAACTAGTTTTCAAACATTGTTTGTTACCCTGTGATGCATTCAGCATTACAATTCAGCATATTGAAGCACAATCATTAAATTAGTTAAGTATTTAGTGAAACTCAAGTTCATTACATGAAGCAAAAACGTTGAAATACAGCGTTACGACATCTGAAGAGGAAGCTGCCAAACTATGTAAATATTCCTTTGCATTAGTTACCTTCCACGTAGCAGACTTTATATTCACTGTTCTTCCCCTGCTAGTCAACGTGCACTTCATTCTGAGAAAAAAGCTGCGCTCTGTGTTCTGCTCTTTACCTTTTTTCACAGGACCTAGCAAAAGCAAATAGTAAAACCAGTTCTTAAGCTCTTGGATCATCTTCCAAAGGCATTAAAAAAAAAAGTCCAAAACCCAAAAATGTTATAGAACTCTAACACTAGGGGAAGACCCCAAAAAAATAATTTTAAAAGATTGATAAACCTAACAGCACTTTTGATAGTAACTTTTTTCGGAATGAGTTTTACTGCGAGGTAAGCAAAAAACTGAAGCTTCACTTTTTTAAGATCAGTATTGTATTTGTACACTCCCAGATTTTGGGAGAAGGGGTGGGAAAAGGGAGAGAGACTGACTGAAAATTTAACAGATTTTAAAATTGTGACAGAGGGCAGGAAAAGCACGTGCAGAATGAGAAGTACTACTGAGTTGGTTTCCATTGAAATGCATCAGTAACTCACTGCATGGAGGTGCAAATCAAATACATTTTGGGGCCATAGCTTTTCAGGACTGCAGTATTTTAAGTTTTTAAATTCAGAATTCACAATTCTGCTGTTTATATGCATCCTAATATTTCCACAGTGATTTACACTCTGAGTTAACAGGGACCAAGTTTTTAAACACATTATTAGCATTCTTGGGGAAAAAAAAAAAAAACAACAAAGAAGTCAAGAAATTCTAATACAAATTAACATTAGCAGCACTAATTTTTTAGCCTTACTTGCCAACAGCAGGCTTTAAGACAACAGCAGGGAGAACCTTTCAGAGTCAATAACTAACTAGGCTATTCTGGGCAGAGAAAATGCAAACTGATCCTATCAAGAGAGCTGCGAGCAACTCCTTGTGTGTGGAAGGACGAAATAAAGCACCTAGGAATATAGAGCAGTGGAAGAGCGAGTTTGCCGAGGCATGCTAAGAAGTGAGGACCAAATCATAGCACGGGCTGGAAGTTTTGAACACGCGAGCTTACTTCTGATACAAGTTTATACAATAGCTCGCTCTCATCCTCCACAGACAATAGTAGCTTCACTGCACTGCAGCTACTAGTTTGACAAAATTAATTAGAAAAATATTAAAGCCCCTACACTACATTGTCTATTACTTCTAGCAGAGGCAAAGACTAACAGGGACAAGCCTACTTTATGCCACATCAAAATATCCTCAATAAATCAGAGGCAGGGGGTGGGGGGAGAACCCACAAAAAACAGAGTTCAGAGAAGCAGCCAGAATTCAGTATTTAAATTTAATTCAGTATGTTTTCAAAAGAATCAAAGCAATCTAGAAAATCATAGTTGAAGATCACACAACATTATTTTTACCAACTCCTGATGCTTAAGCCTCTGTTTTGAGAAGCAACTTTAAAAGATGGAACAGCTAGTCGCCAGCTTTGAAAGTTTAAAAAGCAACTTCATAAAATCAGAATGCAGTTCAGCTTCTGCCAGTCACATTTGTATTCGTTTGCACCTGTACAATCCCAAAGGGGAGTCTTTAATACTCAATTCAAAACCAAAATAATTCCACTGACGTAAGAACTGCAGCAGCAGAAAGCAACCTGGGAATACTAATAAATATAAAAATGTACCATTATTACTGTAATTTAGACTTTTGTCTGCCAACTTCATTTGCGAAACAGATTTTGTAATAATGCTTTCCAGACATCTTATTCCAGTCCAGTCAATTTAGACAGTTGGCTTGCATGAAACTCAGTAATACGACATCTTGAAGAATAAGCTTTTGCAACAATACCAGGACCAGCTTTTACACTGCCTTAGTGAAGTTGTTTCGCCACCTCTCCCGTGTGCATGACTGTATTCCAAAGGCGGAGTGGGCGGGGGGGAGTCTAACACAGCCTTAGATACGTACTTCAATATTAAGGGCAGACAAGTTTAGAAAAATGCTTACAAAATGAAAGTTGGGGCACTTTATGCTATGGTATCTTATCAGGTTTCCTTCCACTGAATTAAACTGAATAACAACATAAAAGACTTCTGATTTACAGTGCTCGACAAAAGCAGAGGTCAGGCTTGGTAATTTATCACTATCTAGATTCAGAGTCCATATAACCCTTATTTGATGAAACAGGAATTATTAGACATCTAACAACTGAGTAAAGCAGATTTGTTTGGAGGCATGCAGGCTGCCAAGTCTTTATAGTCATTAACAAACCTTTAGAAGACATAAAAGCAATAATTCATGGGCATTTGTTAAATTCAAAAGCATACAGAGTATGTGAACACAGTGTTCTTCCTCAGACGGAGAAAAGAAGAGTCAGAAATCTGTGAAAAGATACCAATTTCATGCACCAATTAAAAGGTGCAGAGAAGCATCAATCCCAAAGCCCTTTTGGGGGCTGTCCAAGTATTCTCCGATTAGTTTTTCGGTGTCCAAAATATAGTACCTTTGTTTTGTATCTTAGGTATACCACCACAGATTTCTAGAAGAAAGCATTTGCTTAAGTTAAGTTGTCCTGAAAAGACAAGCCCAGACCAAGACAAATGCACTGATATAACTTCTCCATATCCTTCTCTAGCAATCACTTAAAATAATTCTCAATCAATCTACCTCTAGTTTTATTCCTGTAGGCACGCTAATTCTTTTCACCCTCAATAACACCATTTTAATCATTAGTTTTGTTTTAGATTAGAGAGTACTAAGTCTCATCTTTCCTACAGTTAGGATATTGCCAAAACATTCCGGTTATTTCTGTTGTTAGTATCTCTGAACAAGGTTTATATTGAGATTTAAGCAGCAAAATATACTAGTTTGTTCTCTCAACACCTTTTTCTGGTGGATATCCAACTGTACTAAAGCCAACAGGAATTTTCCGTAAGTAAATGAAATAAATTTTGTCTTCTCACCATTTCTGTGTGTAAGCATTTCTCTCAGCTCTTCATGGTCGCACGGATGAGTGAAATCAAATACACTGTGCCCCGTCAATTCAAACTGGGGAGAAAAAAAAAAAAAAGAGGTATATGGGTGTCTAACTTTACATACACAAAACTGCAACAACTTTCACAGATTTGAAACAGTCTTAGGAAATGTCAGTATTTCACCTGAGTGAGTCCCATACACTTGTTCACATTTTCAGACATGTAAATCATGTCTCCATCTTCGGACAGAACCATGACAAATCCATCAAGAGCTTTCAAGTAGAAACAGTTCAGTTCCTTCTCCATTTTGGCTTCTGTCTCCAGCTCACCTACAAGCAGCCATACATTTTTGTTTAAGTAAATATCAGCCATTCTTCACTTGCCATCAGGAATGACTTCTGGCACCAGTCTGCAAGGAGTCAATCCTGCAGGACTGTTAAAAACCAGTATATTAATTAGATAAGTGATCTATTAAATTCTTCAAGCTCTAGTAATTGTATCACAAACCACAGAAAAGCAGAGGTTGAACGTCTGTGTTTTTACACATAAACCAATAAACTTCCACCTTAAGCAAAGTCTGTGTGGGAGAAATATTACCATTTATCCCAAAAAGGCATTACAGACTTTTCTCAGGGGCTTCCTAGGAGACATTTCAGAGTACAGCTACCAAAGTTACTCCTCCATACAGTATAGGTAGGCATGCACGAGAACAAATAACCAGTACAGCATCTCTGGCCTACTGTACAGATACTGGCTCATAAACTAGCTCAGATACTCCTGTAGTTGTGTGGGGAGGTGCACCTGCAGGCACAGAGACTCAGCTAACTTCACCTTCAGTGGAGAACAATTACCAAAAAAAAAAAAAATATATATATTCTTGCAGTTTATATTGACAAGAAACACCTACAGTTCGATAAACCAGCCTGGCACAAACCTACAGTTTGGTAAAGCACAGTCGGAGCCACCAGCTCTAGGGGGAGAAGGAGGATGAAATGAAAGAAATTAACTTTGGGACGAGGGTCAAATAACTGAGGCTGAAAGTGGCACTATGGCTGCGATGAGCCAATTGGGATCACCAGAACAGAAAGGGAAAAACAAAAGTCTCGTGAACAGTGGCCATTTTTCCTGTGCCATCACCAATAGCCTATTTCTACTGTAAGACCTTCCACCTTTCTGTAGAAAGGATGCAATTATAATTAATTAAATTTTTAACTGCTGATAGGATTTAGAAATAACTTCTTCCTCAATATACCTCCAGCCCCTTTTCCAGATTTTGTCGTGTTATTCCCTTACCAGCATCTAGGAGCTTTCTCATGCGCAAGTAGCTGATGGTCAGTCTCATAATGGATGCCTTGTCCAGGTGTGCGCTCACGGTATGGGGCAGAGGCAGCTGATGAGCAAGCTCGTAGAATACTTCCGACTCCTTGCTCCTTCGGCACCGGGCTGCATCTCTTGACTTCTCTTTTCTGCGTTCCGAGCTAATCCTATTTAAACAAAATTTGGGGTTAATGTAGGAAACAGAGTTCTCTGTGAAAGCTGAATTTGAAACTAAGCTGCCCAGTAACCAGTTAACCAGTTATCAAAGTTGAATAATTTAAAACTTCAATTTAAAAGTGTAAATTCTGTGTATAAAGTTCTGCTGGGGTTGGGCTCTGCCAGAACTAAATTCAAACACATAGAAACTTCCAACAAGATCAGTTCTTCAAACAGACTTCTACATACTCAGGACCACTCCTGAAATGCTTATCTCATACCTTGACTGCTGCCCCTCTAGCCTCCAATTCCTGTTTTCTTCTTCTTTCCTCACCCCGTAAGACCATTCAAAATACTAAAGCATAAGTTATTTCCAGCTTGATGCTCCAGTGCTAATGTGTACACTCTCCAAATTCTTCCCTTTCCACCATCCTTACAAAGCCCACCGAACAGGTCAGATAAGCAAGGATACACATGAAGCATCCTGCTTTTCAAGTGATCCAAAAAGTCCCTTTCCCAGCTCTCTTTCTCCAGTACAGTCCCTTCCATAGACTCCCCTATAGTGGAAAACAGCTGTAAAGAAAAAGCCACGTTCTCCTTCCATTGCCTCCCTTAGGCTCACCTCCCCCAGGGCACATGAAATAAAGCACAGCTCACAAAAAGCAAGCACCAAAGCAACCAGAACTCTGTCAGTTGGTACCGTGGATGATTCTCCTTTTGCCCAGTACCCACACTGGTTCATGTTTGTCTCACTCATCTGTCACAGAGTTTGGAACTAAGCATTTTGAGAGGGGCTCTCCCAATTTTTTCTTATATTTGAACAAGAACTCAATGCTGCTGTGGTCCCCGAGGAAGTTATGCCACTGCAGTTAAATGTTCTTTTATTTTTAAAGGGATGATACAGAAGTATACAGTACTATTGTCCACTTTTTTTTATATACATTTTTGCCTTCTGAGGGCACCCTATCTTCATTTTGCATATACCTGAGAAACAAAAGGCAGTTGCACTAATCTGTAAGATCACCTTTTTCCATTGACTTTCATGGAAGTTGTAAGACAAACATATGCCTACAAACATTGCTTTTGTAATTCGAAGTTGCATGCCTTTTAATGTTATCATAAAGAGATTAAGCATCATTACTTGCAAAAGACAGAAAATAAACCACTGCATTATTTACTACTACCAGTTTAGGAATTACTTTTTTCAAACTTTACCAGACTTAAAAGTGACATACTACCACTGCCAAATTCATGTTGCTAAGTCTGCAGATCTGTGCTAAAGCACTTTTTAATTAGCATCCATCTTGTGGGAGGTGCCACAGATGATAGAGGAAAGTGCTTCACAAGCTGATATTCCCTGAGAAATAATGAACCAGGTTTAATGTAAGCAGTCAAATACATACCCGTTTTCAGAGACGTTCAAAGAACACGTTCTCAGTCCTTTACTTGATGTGCTACCCACAATAGCCAAAATCCTGCTCAGTTTGTGCAGAAACATGCAAGTGACACTCTTAAGGCTGACACTGGAAGCATGAATGCTTTGAAACACCAAAGAAGTTTAATAAGCTCCGATAAAGACAGAGTAAGCCCTCAGAATTTCTTCTGTGATGCCCTTCGTTTTTTCCAACTTCATAAAGCTATACAATGTCTCCATCCCCCCCCAACCCCACCATCCTCTCCTCCTACCCCCTGCCACTGCCAGCAGAAAGAAGCGCTAGGACTTTGATTTTCAGAATCATAAGTTTTAAAGGCTCCTAAGAGCTAAGAATAGGATTATGTTTTCTCCTTTGGTGGCAAAATCAGGCTACTAGATCACAGAAATACTTATTTCTATGTAATGAGAAACATTAATAAATCAACATAATAGTAATGGAGATATTTGGAAAACTAACTTACTGGTCTTATAGCAGTAAAAAATTCTGGACATACAATAGCTCTGTCTGATTCTGTGAATATAAGCTTGAGTTCCTCAGAAAGGTAGCCTAAAATATCTGATTATGTTTCCCATCTTGCAGATTTCTTCACATTCAGTTTCCCTGTGACAACAGATGTTCCTGCTCCAGCCATGGATACTGTGGTCTGAGAAGCTTGAGGCTCCTGAGGTACACGTATATCTGGAAACAGCCATGACAAGAAGTCTGACTTTTAACAATACTGGACAAATATTTTAGCTATATAACCCGATTGATTAAACATCTCCTACTGAAGACAGGCCTCAAGTACCTCTTCTCTTGATGGAAAACCAAGTGCATAGGTAAAAGAAAAAAAAAAATTCCGTGTTCTTTTTGTCCTTTTGAGGACCACAGATTGCACTGACAAAGGTAAAACAAGTAATTACGCTGTCCTGGACAGATTCACCTTTATACCTCTGATTTTTCTTTGTTGGCTACTCATTCAAGATTCCTTCACCTGCGGAAAGTTCCTCCTACACTTTTAAATTTAAAAAAAAAAAAAAAAAACACACAACAAAAAAACAAAACCAAAAAAAACCCCCATGCTTTGGCAATAATGCTGTGCACTTCAAGTCTACGAGATTGTCAGGCCTGCGTGAATCACAAAGGACACGTAGAGAAAGACAACACAAGTGATGAAAATATATCCTAACCTCACAAGTTGTCATTTCAGCCCTTTCCCTTGTTTTTTCTTTCCGAAAGCCTAATGTTCTTGAAAATATTTTTGTCTAGTTTCCAGATTTTTGCCCGGTTTCAGCACACTTAGCAGCAGACTTCAACATAAACAGTCAAAACTTGAATTATTAATTATGAATTATTATTAAAACCACTGAATTATTCATTACCAACTGAAACACTCCTCAAATCAAGCTCGCGATGTTACAATTTAATCCCAGAGTAAGGGAATCAAGCGCTGCTTGACTTTACAATGGGCAAAACTCAAGTGCAACGTTGGTACCAACCGGTGCCGTCCGAGCAGCACAGGCTCCTCTCCCTCTTACTAAGTATTTCCTTTCTAGAAAGGCTCCTACTATAGATAGATATTTAAACTGTACAGCACAAGCGCTTCCTATTTTTAGCTGCTGTTTAAAACTAAGCTGTAACCAATCTGAGTAAAACCCAGCAATTTAAATAGGGAGATTAATTCCCAGCTTCAAAGAGTGTTTCTTTAATGGATCAAATTAATGGGGAAAAGGTCACAAATGAGGTTTAATTACCAAGTCAAGTCAGAGTTGCCTCAACATGGGATGCCATCAAATAATAATAATGAAAAAAAAAAAAGCCAAAAAGAAATCCTTTACTGTTGCAACTACTGTAAGCTTTGTTCCTTCCAGTTGCACAAAGTAGATGAAAAAGCACGCAGTCATTGTGTGGACCTGCCCACAAATTTCTTCATAGTCAAATAAAGGATACTGAATTCCTGTAAAGAAAATGTATTTCTTAAGTGAACTCTCTCTCAACGAGAGAAAAAAAAAAAAAAAAGAGGAGCTCAAGGAAAAGGACTTTTAACAAGTCATGTAATTTAAGAGAGATTTTTCAGAAATGCCTGTGTGTAACACTCATGGTCTTCACAACAGAAATACTGTTCTGTAGGAACAACAGGAACCCACACTCCATTTAAAACAAACCCCAAACTTAAGAGCAGTATTGCAACCTTCTGCCACCAGTCTTGCACAGAAGAAAAATACCTAAAGACTGAGAAGAAAATCTCAGCTGAAGAGTGGATTATACGTGCAATGAAAATATCAGAAATTCCAGTGCTAGACAGGAAATTGCACGCATTTTCAGGTCTGATGTTTCCTGCACAATTTCAGGGACAGACATTCTTTTCCATTATGTATTTCTGCCACCAGAACACAGCAGCGGAGAGCAATGCAAAGCAGATTATGTGCCACAGCTCACAGAAAGTGGTGTTTCAGTGACAGTTTTAAACCCACTACGAGGCCCTTTTTATATGTAAGAGATGTTTACATGCAATAGCTGAATAAACACCTGAGTTCCCAAAGATATCCAAGCTAGCAACCCACAGCAAAAAGGTATTTCACCACCAGGAATTCACTGCAGCTGAACCAAGCATTCAGCTAAAAGGTATTACCCAGGCTCCCACTCACTGCCTCAAATCAAAAAGGCTTTAAAATACAGCAAGGTGAATATAAACAAAGTTTTACGGCAGGCTTTTGCAGCAAGCCAGAATTGGCCCAACAGCTTCAGGCCAGCAGCAGTCCCATGTGGAACATTCACAGATGTTAACACAGCCTCTGCACTCGAACGTGCAATTCCTGTCATTACGGTCATATGAACCGTTTGGGCCACAGCATCTCAAACGATATACCGGTCTCCATACTATCCCAAAGACCCCTCCGCCCACCACTACATATTTCTCCAATGATTCCCCCATTGTCTAAACACAGCCCACAGTTCATCTCCTCAAATGTAAAACTAATCAATAGCCACATTTACACCTAACTTGTTCCAGCTTATTTACCACCAGTAACCAGGTCCAAAAAGAACCCTGGAAAATGCCATCAGTAACTGATAAATTTCAATTTAAAATTACTAACTAGATTAAAAATGGTCAATGGACAGATCTTAAAACATGCAGCAAGTCCACTTTGTCTCCTTCTAAATCATCATTCAGTGTCAAGGGAAATTTTACATTGTCTACACTATTATATTAATACAATTAATCAGCTGGAGGTTTTTTCCCCATGTATGTTGCTTTACTGCTGTGTTCTATTTTCTATCCTTTCTCTCCTTCTAACTTACTGTTTCTCTAATCAGGTAGATTTTTCTCTAGGTTTCAGTTCCTATGTGAAACAGCTATTGTGCATGTATTAATTAATCCAGACTCATCTTCCTTGATTCAGGTTTTGAGCACATTCTAAAAAAAAAAAAAAAAATTATAAGCATCCTGTTAGCAATTCACATTTTTCTCTTTGTAATTGTTTCCTACAATCGATTGGCTTTGTATTTATCATGGGATCTATTCTTAAACAGAAGTATACCATAATACACTTCAAATTCAGTAACGGTTCTGACATTAATTCCCAACATTTGCCAGCACGAGATCGCGTACACGATACTTCCATATTAGATACAACATCTCCTCAGACTGTAAAACTAGTACTAGAAATATCTGGCTCGGGAATGTAGTCACAAAGACCGTATCCACTGTAACGCTGCTTCAGTTTTTATTCATTACGCAAAAAAAAAAGATACAGGATGTAGCTATTGCCATACTATAATACATTAACAGTAGATGTCATCCTTGATGGTACTGAACTTAGAAAGCAGACCTGTAAGGGGCCTGGTATTTAGCTTTTAAGGTTGAATTCATTCCTGCAGTTGGTACAAAACTTGGTTTTCTTTTCCTGCCTAGCCTAAACCAGGTGCCTCTGCCAGCACAGCCGTATGGGACAGAGATGCGATTCCATAGCCCGTTAGAACACCCTGACACGGGTACCATTACACTAGTGTAACACGCGGACCATCTGAAGAGCTTAACCCTGGGCATGTCCACCTCAAACAATCGCCTACAGCACAACAGTACACCTCAGCCAACAGAATACCAACTGGATACAAACTCACTTAAAAGATGCGGATGCCAAAGAGGGTATTGCAACAGAGCTCCACTCTTTAGACTGCGCTGAACATGCAGTCATTGGTTTTCTCCACTGGTTGTTAGACCTTTATTTTGTACAGAGCTGCCAGCCACAATATTTACCAAATTCTTCTTCCACGGAAAGAAGCCCCATGCAAGCTCAGCACTTACCACAGAGAAACTAAAACAGTGTAAATCAAATTCCCTAAAGACAATTTCATACCAAAAATGGGTTTATAATGTAAGATAACTCCAAATCCAGTTATTTAAATATACGGTCAGCTAATGATGAAGGGATTCTTCCAAAGAAAAAGAAAACCAAAACAACCCACGCAAAACTCCCCAAAGAACCCCAACCAATACGCAGAAGCCCCTCATCTTCCACCTGGCATAGATGGAAAACATGCCAGTTAGCCCCCTTATCCCTTTAACAATACTTTTAAATTGACATTGATCAACTTTGGTTAGGGGCAACAGAGCTGCAGTGTTAACACCATCAAGTCCCGAGACAGACCCTCCCAAAACATGGCTCGGAGTCACACGCAGCTGAGACATGGCACCCCCCACCCAAGATGCAGCAGCAGGGACTGCTCCTCACTTAGCAGGCAGAGAAGAAAACAGGTTATGAGTAAGGGCAACTGGGTCCACTACAGTTAGTCTTGTGAAGGAGCCCCAATTTTTCCTATTTAAACCTGAGAAAATGCAGGGTGGGGAGGAAAGGGGCCAGAAGACCAGCTTCGCCGCATGTGCCAGCTTCCAGGGCTACTCGTTTCTATCCAACCGCTCCTCCCAACGGCTGGGGAAAAGACATTTCAGACTGTGCTCCCAAACACTTACTGCAAAGTCTGAATTTTCAGTTGGATAGGCAGGCTTTCTGGGAACTGTAATGTATTTGCAAATTCTCCATAAATTTTACTTTTTTTTTTTTTTGGGGGGGGGGGGGGTTAGGAGGTGTGCTCCTCCCTTCTCTAGCTGCCTTGCAGAATTAGTGCAATCTCTCAGCACCAGTTCATGATGAACTCCAGGTTACAGCTTTGCCTCTTCCTGCTCTCACGTCACATTCTTTTTAAGCATTATTGCTTTCGCCCTTACAGCCAATTTTATTTACCAATTCTCATTATTCTGTAGTCTGTGTAGAGAGTTCTTGTGAGGGAAATACCAAACAACAAAAAAAAACCCCACCACACCCGAATCTCACGTATAATCACAAGCATGTGATTTTCTAAAAGAAAGTCTTGCTCATTATGAATTAATGAGCATTACAGCCCAGTAATCCAACTCAGGAAAAGAAATCAGAAATTCCTTACGTATATTAAGAAAGACTTATTTAACTGCAGAAACGAGCATAATATCCCAGCAGAGACAACACCTCTGTATGTAAACTCTTAAAATTCATTGCTTTGTACGTTACCTTCTCACAAAGCAGTTTATTTTCTTTACATGAGGGTAGTTACAGGCATTTACCATAACTTGACTACCACAAAAAAAAAAAACCAACCAACCCTAACTGAAAAAAACACTAATGAATTAAGAGAGCAAGCAGGCAGTTCAGGCTGAATTAGCTACAACAGCACAAACTTTCCGAGCTAACACCAAAACCCACTGCCGTTTGCAAAATGATAGTGGGGAGAGGCAGCGAGAAGAGACTCCACTGAGCCACGCGTTAACTTACAAAATCTTTACTATCAAGACCACGAAATCTGTATAAACAGCCCTTATCCAGCCTGGTAAATTATGACATGTAAGAGCCAGCAGCAGAGCCTGAAACTCCTGAAGCCAGCACAGGACCACACTGCCAAGATTATCCATCACCTGGATTTGGCCTTGAACTGACCTGAAACCCCAACTATCACCCTGCTTAGAAAGTGTGAGTAAGAAGGTAAAAGCTTCCAAAATTAATATTTCTAATTCAGAATGTGAAGTGATACTGCTGTGTCCTACTACAGAATGTAACCCGCTCATATTTTACCTTTGCATAGTAATTTACTGTTTTAAAATAACCATATGGCATAGAGTGGTTGTACGAAAATTCTTAATTTTTTTTTCAAGTAGGCTACTTGGCTTTTTCCTAGAATACAGCATTATTTTTTTTTAATTAGCTGTGCTCTGCCCTTCGGGATGAAAGATACACGGTAATTAAATTGTATTTATTATTACAGAAAAGCCACAGCAATTCAAAAGAGCTATCTGGATACGGGCTTGACAGAACTAGCCACGAAGTGCTCCCCTTCCTTCAGCCCTTCTGCTTTTGCTTCTACCAGGCTCACAAAAAAGATGCAAAACATATCCACAAGACATCTGTCAGGCTACTGGTTAACAACCTTTTAGGTACAAACTGGTCTATCTTCAGACAGATGCAGACTCTTGATAAAGTGACTAATTGTAGTTTATATCATGGCTTTAACGTGTATCATTTATGTCACTGTATTCAGGTTTTCCAGACTGGAGGCTGGACATTTCCCCCTCACTGCTTCCATCTAAGATTCATCCCTTCACCTCGTGTTCCTCAACTGCTTTCAGTTAACAAGGTATTTCATGATCAAAGGTTTTAAGAACTAAAAAAACAATTAAAAATAAAACCCAAACCAACAAACCAGAAGAGAAGTAGGAGATATAAAATTTTATTCTTCTGTATGAATAAAGAACAAATCAATCCACGAAGCAGTCAAGAGTACCAGAGTAGAGCTTCTCATTTCTTTAGCTTGGCTAGTAGAGGCTGCAGCTTTTATATTTGATGTGGATTAGTTCAAGTCTTTTGTTCTTTGAAGCATATTCCCATGTGAGCAGGAGGCACACGTAAGGAGGTAGCTCTCTTTCTAGCGTAACAATCTATTTCCTATTCTCACTTGCGAGCAGCATGAAATAGTTTCCCAGAAAACGGGAGTCCTGGCCTCAAATTCTTCTTGAAATGCAAGAATTTTCATAAAGTAACACCAATCTGATTTTAGTTTAGGACTGACAGTGAAACAACTCATTCTGATAAATTAAATGGGTCATCTTTTTCAGGAAACACTTCCAGGATTATTACAAATTAAGCCAAAAACGTAATTTAATAAGTTACTTGGTAAAACCTCCCACTGTTGTAAATATAACAGCACGGTCAGTGCTGCTGATTCAGTTTCCCCAATCCTTCACCTGAAGTTCAGACTCCATTTAAATGAAGCGAGTTATAAGATATGTTGTAACATTTTTCCTCAAAATGCTTAACAAGCATTCACTGACACCACACCAAATTAAACAGAAGCTGCAGTGTCTCTCCTAACACACACAAAGTTTATTATGGATTAGATATCTTCAAGGAACTACTAATGGATCTTCTCAAAGCACCAGTTCTTCAGTGCCAGCAGAGCCATTTCAAATGTCTTAGTACTGAAATATCTCAACATTTTAAAAGGCTAGATTTTTGTACAAGCCCCAGTATTATCAGGCTTCAACAGAAAGAAATGACAGATTATGCTTACGATGAAACTCCTCTTTATCAATGCACTTACTCTGAGATCTTGGACCAAACCCCGAGGCTGGTATGAACAGGCGTAGCTTCAATGAACCTGTGCTAATTTACATCCACTGAGGCTATTATGGCTCCACATCAAAGAACCCTGAAGTGTTCATCACCTACATAAACTGTATTTAAAAAAATATACATATGCTGGCATGTATTCACTTGATTTCACGTTTGTGCTTCTAATAATTCCAGAACTTAATTTTCAGAGAAACTTTTACTCTAAGCTAAATAGCAGAAATCTCAGTAGAAGAAAACTTTAATAGCCTTCATATCCAAAGGTAATTTGGAAACCTGTATCTCTCCTGAAATTTCAGTCATTAGTTAAAGTAAAAAGGCTCACCTTCTCTCCTGGGACATTTTTGTAGTTCCTAATGCCATAAAAACCCCAACCATCTACCATTTCAGATCAGTACTCAGTGGAAACTCAGATTCTCCTGCACACTCTTCTGCCTGCTCTAATACAAAGGAGGTTTGCCAAGAAAGGCTCAAAATGCTCAAACTTTCTCAAATTCAAAAGAGAAAGGGCTGTTGTAACATGAAAAGATGATTAAGGTCCAAGTTCTTTTCATGCATTACCAAAGTGGTTTTTTTGAGGCATGTAAACACCTGCCTATATAACTGTATGTGAAGATAAAAGGAGCTGATGACTTGTAATCTGGAACATTCCTTCCTTTTGGACATCAGCGAGCTAGAAACAGGTTACTACATCTTCTTGCTAAGGTTCTTGTGAGATTTGTTTTTGTTTTGAAGCTGTTTGTTTTTTAAAGAACACATATTGTAATCGGATCAATATTTGCATCTCCTTGAAAGAGCAGTATCATCAGGAAAATCTAGATGCTCTTGTGTACCACCACTGAACGTCCCCTGGGGTTTACTTAACAGTGCACGCTCTACAATCATGTAGGAATTATTTTGTTGGCATATCATAACACCAAGCTCTTCAAGAATAAATTGAGATAATGCTGCCAAATTCTTTTCTGCAGTACAAAAAAAAACCCCACAAACCCAAAACCTCAAAAATCAGTAGTTTCTGTCATTCAATATCCCCTTTAATACCAAGAATTTCACACAAGGCAACTTGAAATCCAGCCTTTTAACATAAGTTGGTGCAATGTTACTATTGAACAACATGAACACATCCAAGAATTTAATCCACTGTGTTACATAGGCAAGACTCTTCAAGCCTTTTGGGTCAGAAGCACACCAAAGTGAACATGCACACTCTTAAGAACCTCAGAACGGTTTGGGCTTACACCACAACACTGCTGACATTTGCTAGTGTTATTAATATTTATTGACCTTTTTCCCCCCCAACACTTCACATCAGCAGAGTCCTGGAAAAAGCCTTACAAACACCACACGTTACAGTTCAAGGATAGAGAGGAACAAAGGTCTACACTGCTTTTATAACATGCGGAGCAGGAAGCAAGCAACCACAAGTAAATGCTGTTACAGCGCTGACTGAAGTCTTACACATGAGAGCAGGACGGTCTTCTCCAGCCTCTCCTCTGCTGGCAGTAGAAACAGTGCATGCAACTGTGCTTCTCAGCTTCTAGAGGCTTACAGAGGACATACTTTAACGTGATCTTTGCCTAACCTAAATAAGCCCTTGATGGACGTTTCTGAGAAGAGGGAAACCAACAAGAAAACGGGGATGGCAATTAAGTAAGGGAATAAAATGGATTATCCACTTCACGCTTCCAATTTTAAACCAATAGTTGACTTATTGCCAAACTTAAGTTGCTGATAGCAGTATGCAGCCACATTTGTTCCTCACCCTCCCAAAAATGTTCCAGGATGTGCCTTCAGAGACAGTAGAAAGGAAGAGCATTTATACAGAAGGCAGAGCTGCTAAAAAAGCTTGAAAGTACTTGAAATAAAAACCTTTTACCATCCCATCACACTGTTACAGACCGCCTGACAACCTGGACCACCTGATCACATCTACGCTAGACCCATCTGCTAAGTGTAGACCAGTTGGTGGTATTTCAGGCATGCTAACAAAGAGACCCTGACCGGGAACCGAAGACACTATGTTTTAAAAGGGCAAAGCAAGCATGACTGTAAACGAAAACCAGAAAACCCTCCCGCTGCTTTCATCAACACACTGCCAAATACTCGGACCTTCACTGATAAAAGGCAATCAACACACCAACAGTGCAAAATCATGGAAAAGACCTGTAGTAGGCAAATCCTCCACAGCTATTCTTCCCTGATTTTCAGTGCCTTGATAACAAGGAAGAAGGGGGTAGCAGTATGCTGTTGCCTTCATCTCTAGTAGGCACCGGTAAGTAATTTCTGATCACTTTTATTGAAGGAATTCAAAACTGTTTCATGATTGAGCAAATGGCAAAGAACTGACAATACAGGCAGTATTACCACCAGGTAAGCCGTATGGCAAGGCAAACAATCCAGAAAGCAGTAAAAACACTGTTCTGTAGGCCAGAAAACACCCTGCCCTCCCCGTCCCTATGGAGGGTGTCTACAGGAGATTTACTGAAAGATTTTTCTGAAAGATTTTTCCTCTTCTTTAAATGTGTAGAGAGGTACAGTTAGGGTATATACAAAAGGGTTTTGTATTCACTTTTGACTCTAGCAATGGTGGCTCAGTTCCACCAGTGTTGAAAGAAATTAAGAGATAAAAAGCAATGGCCCATACAATCCTAAAGACCTCACACAGGTTTAAGGCAAACCAGCAGTAGCCACTGCCCCTCACAGCCAGCAGGACAGGACCCAGGGATCTCAAGCACGTCTTGGAGGTGGACCTCAGGGGCAGAGATCTGGCAGCAAAATCCTAGTCTTTCAAATCATGCCCTTAAGACACTAGATGTTGAATTTCAAGCCCTAACTCCGAGAAACCGAAAAGCTGAAGTTTTTCTGCAAGACACTCAAGTTAGTATAAAACAGTGGAATTTAACATCCTATCTTAAGACTCAGACTGAGCACTCAAGAAATGACTTTTTTAAACCCTTCCGCTTCTCCTTTTTATTTAGCACTCATACCATTAAAAATACGTATTTTATACTACAAGTGAGGACTTCAAACAACCCAAGATTCATTTTTCTGGTTTATCAGTCAGCT
The DNA here is from genome assembly GCF_964106895.1 of Numenius arquata. Lineage (NCBI taxonomy): Eukaryota > Metazoa > Chordata > Aves > Charadriiformes > Scolopacidae > Numenius > Numenius arquata. The sequence goes on from NC_133581.1 coordinate 32,611,446, forward strand.
GAAAGCCACTACCAAAGTATCCAGTAACCCTAAATGGCTCATTTACTTTAAACAGTGCAAGAATTACTCTGCTAATAGTGAGGTGTCACACCATAGACCTGGGGAAAAACTTTTCATAGCATCAGCCATCTGCACACTAGAGTTTGTTCAAAGAATATGAAGAAAAATCAGCATATGTCTCAACAAAAGCCTTAAATTTGAATCAAATTGAAGTCGATAAGCCAAGCTCCCAACAATGCCATTTTACTCACTCCATGCCCTGAAATAAACTCACGCCTAGTAGCACATGGGGGGGGAACCCAGAAGCACACCAAAGTCATGCAATTACTGATCAACAGCTAGACCCCAAATAACTCAACACCTAATCATGTTGCCAATACTTTGTTACTTATGGAATCCTGAGCCCTGTATGTATGTAAGTTTAGGACTACATCAAAGAATGGATTCAACAAATCAGTAACTGAATCCATACTTCCAGTTACTATTATGACTAAATTTCCATTATGCAAGACTGAGACACACACTTGGTCAAATTCCATAATTTCTGCATATCACAGCACATAATTAAGCAAACAACAAGCTTCACTTTAACTATCAAGAGTTAAACACTACTCAAATACAGGCACAGGGAGGGACAAAGAATAAAAGGATCTTAACACATGCCAAATTGAGGTGCACTATATATACAGTCAGCTTGAGTTTTATCATCGAAGAACACGACTAGAAGACCTTCTCCCTTAAAGGTATTCTGAACACGGACACTGTCAAACCTAAACCCTTCTAAAACAATGCAGGTTATTGAAAATATCAAGCGTTTCTCAAGAAGTTCTCTGGTGAGCTCACATCCTTCCTTTTTTGCTTAGCCATCTTTGCTCAACTGCACATTCACAGCCCACAGAATGAGCATACCACAGATACAGTTCTATGTTTTCTGTTAAAACGGACCCGACAACAGAAGTAATCCGAATATTTCTTACTGTTTTATAAGAAACATTCCCGACTTTGAATTCAGTGTACAGGAAACAGAAAACAAATTCTTAAGCCCTGCCTTTAGGAAGGAAGGATAAGCTTTGCATACCAATTCTTACATTCTGAAGAAAGCAGATTATATCCAGGATAAGGAAATTGCAAAAAAAAAAAGTACCCAAGTACCCAGAATGGTAAGTAAAAAATAACAAATGCTCAAGAGCAAAAAAAAAAACCAAAAAAAACCCCACACACCACAAAAAACCACAAACACCAAAACAAAAACCAGCAACAGAAAACAACTCAAGTCCAAGTCTCAAACCCCCTTTCTAGACCTGCCACTAAATTAGGGCAGCAGAGCAAAGCTTAGAATAATCATTTCTATTGCAATGTTTTCTCCCAGGCTTCTCAATAGCTATTAGCTTCGAGGAGAAAAAACAAAGGTTACAGAACTGGTGCCACCCCCAGGTACCTCACCGTACGGATTTCATCAGACTAAATAAAATCTGCTTCTCCCCACCACCACCGCTAACAACTCCAAATTATCGCCGAGATGATACTGTCCGGGGGGGAGAAGCTCTCCCAGTTCACAAGCCCAGCACCCTGCACTCCCAGCTCAGCACAAAGCTCACCATCCATTTTAAACGCCAGCCAGTGGCCCTTCCCAACACGACTTAGACGCTTTAATACTTATTGCGTTTAACCTACTTAGATAACCGTTTGAGAGGCGAGCAGGGGGAAAAAAAAAAATTTAAAAAAAAAAAGGTATCGATATTAACATAAACAAACCGTGTCTTCTGCAGATGGCGATTATGGCAATTAATCCCTTCACAAAGCAGGCAGTGGAGCACCAGGGCAGAAATCTGGTCACCCAAATACTCAAACTCCCTAACTTCACCGTCTAACAAAGGCTTTTAAAGCTTTTATTTCCCCCTCCTAATTTGAGCTAGCAATCCTCGGTGAATTATTCATACTCCTCAATTCACATTGCCCAGCCGCCATCCCTTCCCCCCCCCCCCCCATCCCCCGCGCCGGTTTTGGTGGGGATTTTTTTTAAGCTTAATATTTCCAGATTCCAAAACGGCTCTTTTCCGCACAAAACCTGAACATCACAGGCTCGCTGGCCGCCTGCAATAGAGCACAGTCAATTCCTACCCTCTCATTTTCAGAAGGGAAGGCGGCCCGCGGGTCGCACCCCGGCCGAAGCCCCCCCTCCCCCCACACACACACACACTTCCCCCCGCCCGGCTCCCCTCACTGCCGCCGCCGACACCCCTCGGCCCCTCCACCGGGCCCGCTTCTCCCGCTTTCGGCCCGCAGGCCAGGCCGCCCGGGCGCGACGGGCTGAGGGCGCGGGGCCCACGCAAGGCCCCACGGGGGGGAGAAAACACGACAGGTTCTCCCACCCGCCGACCCGAGCGCCACAGCGGGCCGGGCCGGGGCGGCGGGACAGCTCCCGCCGCGGGAGAGGCGTCGCACCACACGGAACTACCCCCCCCACACACACGCTTCCCCCGGCGTCGGGGCCCCGGCCCGCTCCCCCCGCCGACAAAATGGCGACGTGGACAGCGGGGAGGCGGAATGAAAGAGCGAAGCGCTCGGCGGGCTGAAGGAGCGCAGGGAGGGCACGGGGGGACGGAGAACGGGAAAGGGGCGGCGGTAACAAAGCGGAAGGTGCCCGGGGGACGGCGCCGGCAGCCCCCGGGAGCGGAGGGGGGGGGAAGGAGGGAGCAGGCCCCCCCGGCCGGGCGGCGAGCAGGGATCGAGCTGCCGGCACCGGCCGAGCCCCGGTACCGCGGGCGGACGATCTCGGGAAGCCGCGGTGTCGGCCAGCGGTACCTCTTCTTGTCGGTGACGCCGCCGGGGCTCTCCATGGCGGCGGGCTGGCTTCTCTCGGCTGCGAGGCGGGCGGCTCCCAACGGCCGCCACGGGGCGCGGGGGGGAGATGGCGGCGCGGCCGGGAAAGGGGCCGGGTCTGGGGCCGCGCGGGCTCAGAGCATCGGGGCAGGCTGCGGGGAGGTGCGGGCGGCGAAGGGCGCAGCGGCGGCGGCGGCGGTGGGCTGGGCGCGGAGGAGGAGGAGGCGGCGGGGGCGGGCCCGGCCGGGCCCAGTCCCCGCGCTGCGCCAGTGAGGAGCGGCGGCGCGGCCCGGCCCCTGGGCCGGCGGGGTCAGCTGAGCGCTCAGCTGGGCGGGGGCCGGCGCCTCACGTGCGGCGCTGTGTGCGGGGCGGGCCGGGCCGCACTGCCGACTCCCGGCCCCCGCGTCCCGGGAAGCGGGTAGCAGCGGGGAGGGGGGGACAGAATTCCCCCTCCCCCCCCAAGGCGTGGTCTCTGGTTTTCACGCCCAGCACCGCCGCCGGTGCGGATCGTGAAAGAAATCGCCCCCAAAAATGAGCCCGCCACCGGCGAGAGCGCGGCCGCACGTGTATGGGCGTATCGCCGGTTTTTATTATTTTATATTCTTTTTGAGGAACTCTTCTCATGGCTCCTCTCTCTTTCTCCAAAAGGCTTCGTAGTCCTAAAACCCGGATATTTCCAGTTAAAGAGTTCAAAACCCCGATTAAAGGGAATAGGCGGCTGCATGGCCGGGCGGGCCAGAGGGATAACACACAGATAATTTAGCGCCTTTCGAGCAAGTTTTACAACGGGGGCTGCGCGGAGCCCCTCGCTCCCGCTGCCTTCCCTCCCACCCCGGCAGGCCCCTGCCTCGCCGCCCCAGCAGCCGTTCGGGCTCTCCGCCCGCAGCACCGCAGTCCCTACCCAGGAGCCGGGGGGGGGGGGGGGGGAACGTCCCAGTCCCTGTCCCTTGCCGGTCCCCCGGGGAAGGAGGGCGGGCGGGCGGCGCTAGGACCGGCGCTGCCCCGCGGCGGCGTTGCCCCGCGCTGCCCCCGCGCCAGAGGCGGCCGCCAGGGGGTGGCAGAGAGCGGCCGCCCGGCGGGCCGGGTGGGCTGGGGCGGCGGGACCGCTCCCCTCACGGCGCGGCAGGGCCGCGGGCGACAGCCCCGAACAACCCCCTGCGAGGGCGGCGTGGGGCACCGCTCGCCCGAGGGCTCTGGGGTCTCCTGCAAAGCTTGGCCGGCGCTGGAGACTCGTCACCGGCGGCTGTGCAGGGGGCAGGAGAGGGTCTGTGCCGCCCCAGGCCTAAGCAGCAGGCCTGGCGTAGGCACGGCCGGTGCGAATGGCTCGGGAGTGGCCCTTCGGAGCAGGAGCCAGGCCGCAGCCGTGGGGGCCAGAGGGAGGAAAATTGCGGGCAGAGCCAACAGGTTTAAAATGAAAACCTCCATAATGGCCTTAGCTATGAACCCTGAGTGACACGTGTCCGGGGAGGCAGGAGAGGGCCAGCTCCAGGGGGAGGGACTCCACAGAGCTCAGAGTTTCCTTTACATCTTGTCGGCTTCCTCCAGCGAGGAGCTTAAGTGATCATACGAAGCTGAATCTTACCAGACTACTCCATGCGCAGCTCAGAGGTAACGATACCTTTAAAAAAAGCAGCTTTGACAGGCATAAGTAACATCCTTGTGCCTCTGTGTGCGCGTGTGATGTTGTAAGAAACACCTGCAGGGCAAAGTGATGTTGGTTCGGTACTGCACCTTCCTAACACTTCTGCGGTGGGTTCCCAACTTCCAGGTTTTTGCATACGACCATGGGTGTTTTGTGGGTTTGGTTTTTTTTAAATTTCTTTTGAAGAAAAAGCAATGACCGTGACATTTAGAAATCACAAGTAGTTTCTGTATGAAATGAATTGCTTCTGGCCACAGCAGCAGTCTGATAGAAGAGGTACGGGTGCTATAGACTCCTTTTATTCCTTTAAGGTTTCTCATCCAAATGCTGACAAAGGCCAGCTTTACTTAGCTTATGAGATGTGACAACACAATAGCCCATGGCAGTGTGGCTGTGGACTAATGGTATTTCTGTGGTTCTGCGCTCTCTGGAGCCTCAAGAAGAGAACCAAAGCAAGACTTAAGCTTAGGTCTCTCACATAAGTACCAAGAAGCCCTACATAAGAGCTCATGGACAACTTCATCTTTCAAGCTGAGGTACAGGCAGTTAAAACATAGGGACAAATCCACTCGTGCGTGGCAACCACACACTATTTTAGTCCAATCAGAGAGTCACCATAACAGCCCCTCAGGAATTTCCCTGGTGAAATGGGGGGGATCTCCTGGCAGGTGCAGAAATAACATACCCAGCTCAGTGCCACCTTCCCTATCAGAGTCCCTGCCACGGAGAACGCATCGGGGGAGTTTCGGAAGCGGTGCTACTAGAGGTACTTCCCATGCCTTGGAGGAAGCTGGTACAACCCGGAGCAACAGTCGCAGCTTCTGTAATTTGAGTGTGAAGTGGTTCCTGGTTGGCCAGCCAGACTCGGAAGTGAAAGCCTCTTTTGCACTTCGACTGCAATCTCAGTGCTGACACTCCCTTCAGAGAACAAGTAGCACTGATGCAAGCCAGACCGGGGACTGCCTCGCTGCAATGCTGCAGAACCCAGCTTATCCTATCCAGCAGGCTCTTATTTTCAATCCTACAGATGTCACTCCTTTGAATGACGATTTTGGTGCCCATAAGCATTGACGACTTAGGATCCACTTGTGCACCTTTATTACCATCATCCAAATTCAAATACTGTGCAATACATCCAAAGGGTTCCTTGTTGAGTATTTTCACGCTAGGTTCTGATCCTTTGAAATCATTCAGGCACAGAGGCTTCAGATGTGTTAGCAATCCCTGAGTGAAAAAAAAAAGACACTGCAGAAAAATCTCAGTATATAAATTACTAACACTGCTTAAGTTAATTGTTCAAAGATGTTAGACCTCTCAGCGTGAACTGGCTGAGGAGCTGTGAGTAAGTGTTGTGGGTTCCTTACTAGACACATTTCTTTCATGCCAAGCATGCTTACCCTAAGCTCATAATAAAGAATACTGCTTCAAAACCCAGCTGTGTTTCAGGAGGACGTTAGTGGAAACTTTTCTGCAATTAGGCAGTAGAGCAGCTCCAAAGAGATGTTAGGCAAACACTCTCTCACACATGCATCCCCCCCCCTCTTATTAAACCTTTCATAGAATCATAGAGACACTTGGGTTTGAAGGGACCTGAAAGATGATCTAGTTTTGCTTCACTCCACTAAAATTCTCTATGTAATTTATCTTTGCGAGTGGCTGATAACAGAAACTTATTACAGGATATAATGCCTTAGTCACTTTTCTTGACCTTTATTGCTGTGCTAAGTTCATACTCCAATTTACGTTAAGAGAACATAGTGTTTGTGTATGACTAATTAGGGCAAATGCACAAGCTGATGAGTCAGCAAAGAGCTTGGTGAGGACAGTGGCAGGGATTCAGCAACAGAACAAACCAGCATGAAGATGTGAGATATGCTCCTGCCTGTGGCTTCATATCTATCTGCTGATGGGTCAAATCTCACCATGGTGGGCTCTGTATTCATTAACTCTCAGCACCCAAACACATCCCCATCAGTAACAACTGGGAAAACTACTGACCTCAGTGGGAATAATATCAGGGGCTTAATTTTCTCAGGTATCTTCCCTTCAAAGAACACTTACGATTTCTGAGCATGGACCTCCAGGTGGAGAGTGCTAAAGAGAAGTAAGGAACTCCCTCCGTTTATCTCACTTGAGTGGGCAACTCACATCACATGGGATGTCACTGTAACAACCCATCCGCAGCACTGGCTTTCCTGAGCTTTTGCTTTGTAGTACGGCTCCTTACATTTAGGGAATTAATATTTGTTTATTTAATAAATAAGCATGGCACTGTAATGAAGGGCACATACTAGCTTATTGATATTTGACCACAAAACTTGGTCAAAAACCCCTGTGGAGGCATTTACTTGGAAGAGAAGTGCCACAGGGTCTCTAACGCTGTGCAGAGCTGTGGCTCTGCTCCACAGGCTGCCAGCGATCTAACGCTTGTTACTACGACTAGCTATGCTTGGCAATGCAAGAAGCTGAGATCTCTGGTATTCAATTCATTTCACAATAGAAAGGTGACTTGAAATTTGAATCAAGTTCAAATCAAAACGTCAGTAGTGAAAGCCTAATGCTGCCGTTTCTCAAATATGAAATATTGTTGGAAACAGGGTACGTGATGGGAGACACAATCTCTCTTTGGCAACTGTTCTTTTCTCTGGTCTTTTCTAACCTTAGCACTTCTCCTCTTCTTCTTGTGTCAGAATCTTACTTAATTTTCTTTCTTTGCGTTTGCACAATCCACATTTTTTAAACTATGACCATCTCTTAAAGCCTGCTTGACTCAGTGCACGTTTAGACATTTGGAAATACTCTCTTGACTGCGTTTTCTGCACAGAGGCGTACACCAATGTGGGTGACAAATTCTGCAGTGTAATAAAAGCACTCTGTCCGATTCATTTTAATTAGATTGGGGGGAAGGATTTTTCTACTCATGAAAGGAATTTACGGGATGAAAGCATAATGCAAGCAGGCACTCAGCAGGCTATGCCATACAGTTTCACCAGGAGGCTGTATCCTGCCAACCTCAGGCCGCTCCTGAGCAGATATTGCCAATTGTACGGTGGTTTTCCTCATGTGGACAAAAAGCAGGATGGAATTTTAAAATTGTCCTTACAGAAAAGATGGGTTTGTGGTTGAAGCCCTGAACGGGGACTAAGGCAGCTGAGGTTTGGTTCCAAGCTTCCTGTGGGACGTTACACAAATCACATAGAGGAAGGCTTTCGGATTTCAGTGCTGCAATCCTTTGCCACAGCACCGAGCAGTTGTTTGCTGCGTGTCGGGTGTGGAGTCCGGTTCCCCATGCGTTGCACCGGGAGATCTGGGACTTGAGCAGGAGCCTCAGAAACCAGCTGAGAAGAAAGTGACTGAGACAACCACGATGGGAACGTTGAAAAAAAAGGAACGCTGCTTGGACCCACCGCCAAGGGGAACCTGGAACCTGCCAAGGCCAGGTTCAGTTTTTGGCCTTCAAGATACTTCTCTATGCTCGGGATCCTCAGCTAGCAGCTCTGCCCTGCAGCTAGGCACAGCAACGGGACTTGGAAAGAGGAGCCAATGTCTGGGGGGTAAAGTACTCTCTTGGAGGTCAGAGATGCTTGTTCAATCTCTGAAGTGTCCAGCTCAGACCGGGGTTCGGTACACACATGGGCGAAGCCTTGCTTCTTCTCTCCTCTGGGAGCTCTTTCACTTTAGCTCCTAAACTACTGTTTACAGAGAGGCTCTTGGGGACATGGGGGAGCTGGGTCCTCCCTCCAAATCAGGCAAAACTGAGATTTGGCCACAAGTTTGCCTACTCGGCATTTGGAGGGTGCAGGGTAGCTTAAAAAGCAGGTTTGGTGCTCCTCAGCTGGGTCCTGAGTACCAAGTGCTGGTTTTGTGGCCATCGGTCTTACTGTCCGAGACAGAGACACAAACACTTCCTTTGCCCTCCCCTTGCCTCTGCTCACACACTCCAAGCACGACTTTCTCGTGAGGCTGCGGTGACCAGTGCAGCACGGTCTGTCGTCACACCAGTAACCAGGCCACTGGCTGGTTTTGCTGGTGACCAACAAAGTGTTTTTAACCTACATCTCTGGAGCCAGCAAGACACTCCCAGTATGCCAGTCAGCCCGTAACACCTCATACCTACCAGGCTCGTTTTACTTTCTTCTTTGCCCGGCTTCCCTTTTGAAGGTACTGTAAACAGAAGTGAAATGCTTTGAGGACAGGTAAGGGAAACCAGACGAGCAGTCGGCAGACGCAGTGTGAACTGCGCAACCGTCTTTGCATAACTTATAACCTAAAGCAGAGGGAAAATACGTTTCCCAGAAGGAGACGTGGTTTCAATTTCATGCAGATTTGTGACTCCTACAGCTAAGTATGATCCGCAGGAACGGTCTGAAAGAGGTTGCTTTTTCCTTTTTTTCATCCTTTTGGTCCCTCCTACCAAGCCCTTTGTTATTTTACAGCCCGGACCGCAAGTTTGTCTCATGGAGAAAGACAAAGTCTGTAATAAATCGAAAGATGAAATTAAATGGGCTTCACTTGTAACTAAAATGTAAAGGGGACCAAACTATTTCACCTGGCCCAAAATTGAGAACTGTTTAAAATTCTGTGGTTTTTTTGTTGTTGTGGCATTAAAACACACAGTCTCTCCAATGATACAATTTCTTAAGTGTTTCTACTTAACATTTTCCCAACTTGGATCTAACTAAAACACAAAGGGCTTGAGGTTTTATATATTTGTTTGTTTGTTTGTTTTCCCACAACACATTAGAAGATGCAGTGCAAGCTTTAATGACTATGTCTGTTTTAACATGCCTTTTGGAGGACTGTAGGCATTTATGGGGGAATGAGGTAATTAATATATTACTTAGGCGTGTGAAAACAAGTTAGAAACAGCTGTTTGTTTTCTCTTGATATGGCAACAAAGTCATTAAAACAATGGGTTCTTACATCTTTTTTTCCTCTCTATGTTCACAGACTGCTCAAGTTGCTTGTTTAAGTCAAAGTTTTAAGAGCTCACCTTGTATTCAGGACCGGTAATTTCGCTCTCAAACACATTATGCTCTCTTACTTATACGAAGTAGCCAAATAAAAATCAATATCGCAATCCCTTTAAGGAAATGTTGGTCTTCAAGTAAACTCAAGAGCTCCCCTGTTCTAATTTCAGCCTCTAAAAAATTATTTTTCTAGTACCTCCATTTCTCTTCCAGACTCAGTTTTTCCGCTTCTTAAGCTAGAACCACAGACTTCACAGCTGTGGTGACAAGATGTGAGTTTAGCTGATCCAGCCAGCTGTAAGAGGTGCCAGGTACCCTGGAGTCTGGGATCTACAAGCGGATGAAGGAAGGATCAGGTCACGTTGCTTCCTGCCTTGCAGAAAGCCAGGTGGGTAGGTGAGGGGGGATGCCTAACCCAGTGTTTCTAAATTGCAGGGTCAAGGAACTGATCATTGCTCTAGGCAGAAATAAGCACTTTGCCAGCTTGATAACAACGGAGCTGAGACACAGATTACAGTTCCTTTAATTTTCTTCCAGTTAATTAAATGATCAATTGCAGTATTGGCTCTCAGCCATGGCAATGCCAACCGAAATGAGCTCTCCAGTTTATGAGAGGCTAATCAACAGGCATCATTTGCCGCAGTGATATGGGTTTTTATTTTAAAGCCAAATATAAAAATGCAGAGACAAAGTACTGCTGTTATTCACAGCAAACTGAGATCTTCTCCTGCCCCCGAAAAATCCCAGTGAAGGGAAAAACGACACGAATAGTTACAGCTTTAGCTTGGGTTGTGTTTTCACGTCTCTGCTTACCGTAGACTTCCTGCATGACCACAGACAAAACACTTGGGGCCAGATATGCAAAAGTATTCAGGCAACTGAAATAAAAATCAGTTGGACCTAGATACATAAAAAGTTTGTGGATCTGGTCCTTTGGAAGGGAGACTGGATGCTCTATCTAGAATGGGTGCTTCCTAGCAGAACTGCAACAACTCCTGTCACGGAAGACAAAGGCCAAGTAAGAGGCGAGGAAAGACAACAACTGAACACCTCCAGGGCATTTGACCTCAAAGCAGCATCTGAACACTCTGCCCAGAGTCTTCTTAGTGCTACTCACCTTGGTCAGCAGTAACAGAGACCAATGTACCCTTTGATCACTTTCAGCTGTTTTTTGGTTTAAACTCTCAATTCCCAAGGATGTCAGCTAGAGAAACTGTGGAGTGCAGGAAGGGTGAAGTGTGGGGCAGTGAAGCAAGGACAACCAGCGCTGGGTTGTCAGGGCACTTTGGCACATGGGAAAAATAAAGAACTAGTTAAGGTATATAATGGATTGGGGCCATTCCTATGTTGTTGATGAAGAATTTGGCGATCTTGGCAGGTTATGGTAGCAGTTAATAAGCAGTGCACTCCAGAGACTGAGAAAACCCTGGGTTCGTATGTCAAAAGATGTCAACACATGATGGAAGGAGTTTGCCAAGGAACTGAGTAAGCAAAATTCAGAACCATAATGACAAAGTTGGTGCATCAAACCTCTCTTTGCTATCTGAGATCACATGCTAAGTAATGAAACTGTTTATCAATAAGAGGCAACTCGTGAGCGTGGGAAACAAAGATGTCGTAGGAACTGGATCTAGATAAGAATGACCACAGACCTCATCATTTTCAGAACCAAATGAAAATTTGTTTATGCTGCCAGCTTTTTGCTCACTGCAAGCTTTTAGTACATTCACACACCCAACAGAGAGAGACACACACAAGCTAACAAAGTTTTCTTTTTCCTATTGTATTGGAAAGGAGAAAAAAGTTAGTTCATGGATATGATTTCCATTTTTAGACAGCTGGGAAGCCCTCAGTTCTTCATGAAGAAAATAGATCCCCAGAAAAATAGACAGCAAGGACAGAAAACCAGTTAAATTTCATCACTGTTTCATGGCTGCTACCTTTATCAAAAAAAAATAATGCAAGAGGAGTATAGCAAGAGCATCTCTACTACTCATTTATACTACTAGAACGGTTGCACAAAACAGAGAAGATGGTACTGCCCGCAATCTCCCCAGGTAAAAGCAAGCGTAGGCCTGAGTACAGCAACTCATGGATTATTGATAGGACTAGCAGCTGAACATTAAGCCATCTTCTCCCAAAGAAGCAGCGAAAGAAATCTAATTGGCAGAGTAGAACATGGTTTCTGGAGAAGGAAGAATTCATTCTGGTGTAACAGGGACACTTTTGCAGGGTCTAAATTGATTTAAGCTTGGAAACAAAGAAACAAAAATCAACCCCTTAGGTACCAAGATTCATAGGAGACATCATCAGGGTGAACTGGGCCAGGAATTCACAAGCCAAAGAGTCTCAGTAGTTATTAGAGGCATATGTATCACTATAACTGATTTACTGGGCAGGAACGCATGCCCAGCTCACCTGGTACCCTCAGTCTGACATGTCCAGAGCACTGCACCCTCACCCATCTGCCAAGCATCCCTGAGGCTCAGGCAGAGAGAAAAAGGTCTGAAAATAGTAGATTTAGAGGGAAAGAAACACCCCATGATATCTCAGGCTCCTCTATAGCCAGCCTTGCTGTCTGAGCAATGCCTCTCACGTTGCATCTTGGCATCCTCTTCAATATATTCATCAATGACCTGGTTGAAGGGATGGAATGTACCCTCAGCAAGTTTGCTGATGATACAAAACTTGGAGGGGTGGCTGACACACCAGAAGGCTGTGCCGCCATCCAGGAAGACCTGGACAGGCTGGAGAGCTGGGGAGAGAGGAACCTGATGAACTTCAACAAAGGCAAGAGTAAGGTGCTGCACCTGGGGAGAAATAACCCCCTGCACCAGGACAGGTTGGGGGCTGACCTGCTGGAGAGCAGCTCTGAGGAGAAAGACCTGGGAGTCCTGGTGGACAACAGGATGACCATGAGCCAACAATGTGCCCTTGTGGCCAAGAAGGCCAATGGCATCCTGGGGTACATCAGAAAGAGTATGGCCAGCAGGTCGAGAGAGGTCATCCTCCCCCTCTACTCTGCCCTGGTGAGGCCCCACCTGGAGCACTGTGTCCAGTTCTGGGCTCTCCAGTTCAAGAAGGACAGGCAACTGCTGGAGAGGGGACAGCAGAGGGCTACAAAGACGATGAGGGGTCTGGAACATCTCTCTTAGGAGGAGAGGCTGAGGGACTTGGGTCTTTTTAGTCTGGAGAAGAGAAGGCTGAGGGGGGATCTGATCAATGCTTATAAATACTTAAATGGAGGGTGTCAAGAGGACGGGGCTGGTCTTTTTTCAGTGGTGCCCAGTGACAGGACAAGAGGAAATGGGCACAAACTCGAATATGAGAAGTTCCACCTAAACATGAGGAGGAACTTCTTTCCTGTGAGGGTGGCAGAGCCCTGGAAGAGGCTGCCCAGGGAGGTGGTGGAGTCTCCTTCTCTGGAGACATTCCAAACCCGCCTGGTCATGTTCCTGTGGGACCTGCTCTGGGTGGACCTGTTTTGGCAGGGGGGTTGGACTAGATGATCTCCAGAGGTCCCTTCCAACCCCATGTGATTCTGTGCTCTTGCTTCCCCACAGGTCAGCACAGAGGAGGGAGCAGAGGAGAGCCCGCACGAGATGCCCCAGTGCATCAGGCTGCAGGAAAGGCAGGGACAGACAGGCTGCTCCGACCGTGTGGCTTCTCAGTGGAAAACTGGAAAAATAGAAACATAGCCACAATAATAAAACCCAACAGCAAACACCCCCTCCTCCCTCAAAATACAGACAAGCAGGCTTGGCTCAATCCGAAAGGTTGCCAGTCCGTTGGCTTCTTCAAGATCACGTAGGCAACCAGTCAGCTTCTCAGGGATACATCCCAAGTTTCCAAATTCACAATTCTGCATGGTAACCACTAATCTTCCTGGCAGGGACTTTTTACAGACAAAAAAGTCCCTCATATGTTTTTACCCCATCAAGAAAAGACAAGTAGCTTGCATCATACAACTTTTATTATTTTTCCCTGCAAAGAAAACTCAACTTAAAAAATGGGCTGAAAATGACTTAAACGAGCTGAAAACTACCCAGAGGCAATTTTTATTTTGCAAAACATAGTTATCTCATGTCCAGGAGCCCTCATTAATTTGAAAAGTTTCCGCATGACCTCAGAGTTTCTGTAGCGTGTGTGAGCGTCCTGCAGCCTCTGCTGCATGGGATGGTGAAGAAATCGCTACCACAGCCCCGTGGAGAGAGTAATAAAATTCTGTCTATCATGTTTGAGACAGCACAACCAGTTCATTTTTTAAAATAAATTATAAAACTGCACATCTCAGCGTACATATTTAACAGGTGCATATGCATGCTCACCTGAAAAACGCTGCTAAGCGGAGGTAGCTGCTGGCAACAGGGTTACGGCCCGTGTGGGACACACTCATGCTTCCTGAGATTGGATGTGGCCAGCTTTGAAGAGCTGGGTGTCAGTGAAATCAGGCCAAGCTCTTGCAGGCTCATAGGAGGGGTATGAGGAAAATAGTTCCTGGAGTTAGCTAACACACCTGACCCGAGAAAGTCAATCATCTCATCGATTCGTATCTCTTCTTCTGTTGGCCCTCTCTAATCTCTCCTGCCTGGGCAACTCCTTCCAAGTGCCTCATTGCTAAATAGCTGTTAAAGCACAAATACATTAGCAACTCTGTATTATAAATTCACTCACAGGCCACACGGTGCTGCCAAGCCTGGCCATGACAGTGGGACTCTGCCTCATTGCTGGCTGCTTTCCCGTGCCAGGAGTATTGATCAGCCGCTCTGAAACAACATTGGAGTTTGCATCCCACAATAACATGTTTGTGACCTTTACGAAGCGACCGCAGCCTCTGCGGGGTGTGCACTCTTAAATGGACCGGCTTCAGGTGACCATCCCTGTTCCCTGCTTCCAGGCAGCTCCTGCCCCAGCAACTCCTTTCTTCTCTGCTTGACCGGGCCAGAAGTTGTCTTTTCTCCTTTCAGATGAGGGGAAGTGTTCGTGGTCCCTCATACGTGCAATGCCATGTTGCACCTTCTGGTACTGGTCTCTTCTCACAGGTAATTAATGACAGAACGAGAGGGAATGGCTTCAAGCTCCAACGGGGTAGGTTTAGACTGAAAATTAGGAAAGAATTTTTCACAGAAAGAGTGGTTGGGCATTGGAATAGGCTGCCCAGGGAGGTGGTTGAGTCACCGTCCTTGGATGTGTTTAAGAGCCGTTTAGATGTGGTGTTGGGGGATATGGTGTAGGGGAGAACTTTGTAGAGTAGGGTTGATGGTTGGACTCGATGATCCCAAGGGTCTCTTCCAACCTAGACGATTCTATGATTCTATGAACCCTCTGCTTAGCTCTCGCTGCAGCACCCATGCAGGCACTCAGTGTGCTGCTTTCCCCTCCAATATTCAGCCTATCTCCAGGAACAGAGGGGCCGGCTGTGGAAACCTGTGCCTCCGGTTACCTCCCTGGGTTTGGAGGTAAGCAGCAGTTTGGAGTGGGGTTTTTGTGAAGCTGAGGCAAAGGGATTTTGATGGGAAACCATCATCTGCAGTGCCCGGGGAGGGAACCAAGCATGATACCCGCTGCAAGAGCGGGGACTCTCTTGCTGCCGCATTGAGGGGGTGCCCATGGAAGAGGGGAACAAGGACGGGCAGCAAGAAGGTGCTGACTCTGTAGTCCCTCCCTCACACAAAACATCCCGGCTCTCCCAAGTCCTCTCTGTGACATTTCGCCATGGCAGCTCATAAGCAGCAGTCCCCCAGGTACCAAATGGGACACTTCTCCAAAACACGTGGAGTTTGAGTGAGTTTGCCAACGCCGCTGAGTGCACAAGCTTCCAGGCAAGCCGTTCCCCCTGTGATGCTCCGTTTCTTCTGCATACCAGCACAGCCAAGTTCACTTCCCTTGCGGTGAAACGAGGAGATATTTTAAAGTCTTGGAGACTTTTGTGTGAAGAGCAGGGTGAGGGCCTCCTCGCTTGTTTACACACTGTTTTGATGAAAAACCGAAGAGGTGAGTATAGGAAGAGGGAGGCTTTCCCGGAACGTCCTGCTGAGCTCTCCTTGAAGGTCCCTGATCTCTTAAACCACAAAAGGGATGGGTAGAAGGATGGAGGTGGCTGGAGAGCACGGGGATGGTAAACGCATGACTCGGGCATGACGTGGTTTCAGCAGAGGGCTGGTAATGTACAAGCGATAAAATGGGAGCTACCAGCACAACATTTCCTGTTAACCACATACCAGCCTTGCTCAGCTTCCCAAGGAGAAGATACTGGGGAGAGGAAGGAGGGAACTACCGGGGAGCCATGGCACAGCCCGTACCAAAGTGTTACCCTGGACGTAACAGATGAGAAACCCCCGTCACAACCCAGTGAGGTCTGGGTGCGCACGAGAGCTGCAGCAGGCAATGAAAAATAAATTGGGGGCAGAAATGGGGGCAGCGCTGGAGTGGAAAGCCTGCGGGCTGGCAGAGGGCTGGGGATGGGCAGCTGCCTGCTCAGGGTCTCTGCAGGACTGGTGGATGGGGCTTTCCTGGGTGGGCTCCGCTTGGTTTTCCTCTCCAGAAAAGAGAATTTGCACTGGAGCAGGTATTCGGAGCCCCTCGCTGTGCGCTGCTGGTTGTGGAGCAGAGCTGCTGTCGGTGCCATCAGGAAAGCTGGCCAGGTGGATCTTTAATAAACCCCCTCTGCAAGCAGCCTTTTAATGGGCTCTTTTGCCTCTGGAGGATGTGACGTGTGGTAACAGTCTGTCTGTAGAAACACTTGCCCGTCTGTCTGCAGAAATAGGCCAAACACAGAGTTTTCTCCTTATTCACACACAAAAAGGTGTTTTTTTAACTTAAAAACTCGCGTGCTTTCACAGAGTGCAGACACGGTGCCATCAGCCGCTGGGGGAAGGCTTTTCTCTCCGTCACACGCAGCGGGATCTGCTGCCAGGCTGCCGGATAGTGGCTGCTCTGAGTGCCTCTGCTTGTACTAGTGGAATATATTTTATGCTTCCCAATGCGTGGATTTACTGAAGGCCGGCACTTATGGAAAGCCACCGGATATTAAAAAAAAAGGTGCTGGGATTAAAACCGTAAAAATATACACTACTAATGACAGCACTGATTTTTAAAAGAGTTAACATAAGTAGAAAATATAGCTGACCGCTTTTCATAACTGTTTAAAAGATGAATGGTGTTTTGTGGCAAAATGCTGCTCTCCGTGACAGGTGGGGAGGGAGCATCTGGGGCAGAGGGACTCAATGACATAAATTTGTCTTCCTGTGTATTTTGGAACATGATTTCATTTGTGTTCATTGAAATGACAGCTTTTCTGGTCATTTCTTCCTTTCTCAGCAAAGAAGCCTTAATCTCCTTACTGGAAATTGTACTATTTATGCAGAAAATCCTGCCCTGAGATTGCTTGAGATCATGAGTTATATAACCCAAACAGATGGAGATGGGACTTTTTTTTTTTTCAATGTCAATTCATATTATAATCCCAACAGGCTGCAATCGTATATCAGCTCATTTGTAGCATAGAAAAAAAATGGACTGAGGATTTTAAATATGTATTTAATATACACATGCATAGGAACACTTTAGCCAGTGAAAAGGCTGTCGCTAAATACCAATAATAGTAATAATGCTTATTAAGGACTTTCCTCATTCTTATGAGCGGAAGGACTCTGTAAGATACACAGAAGAATATGTACATGATATTATGACCATCAGCCTGCAAAGGCATAGTTTTTTTAAATACATAGTTTTTTTAATACATAGTTGTATTTATACATTGGATAGATGTGGTTATCTGCAGTGCTGGTATGAAGTTAAATCTGAGAATGCCTGGGAGATCAAACCGGTGAATAAATGGGAAGGAGGAGCTAGAGGAGAACTGGAGAGAAGCAGGCCAGGGCAGGGCAGTCGGTGTGAAGAACCTGATTAACGCTGCCCCGTTCAACTCTTGAGCAATATTAAGTCTTGTAATGATGAATCATCCATCCAGCTTCCAGCTGATCACATGCACGCACTGTAGAAGCCAATATATAATATACAATGCCTAGATTTCAAATTCACATTAGCTTAGTAGTCAGTCTGCTAACACGATCAGGCAGCTAAAATCCTAAAAGGCTCAATTACACTTGCAGATATTTTATCCTTTTTTGTTACTAGTGTGTCTGTTATTATTTCATGTGAGTTTAAGCTGAAGCAAATTAAGACCGCAGGAAAAAAAAAGATGAAAAGGGATGGAAGGGAAAGGTAGCAAGCAAAGATTATTCCAAAGTAAAATGAATATAATTGGAATATCTAGGTGTTCTTAAAACTGAAGGGGGCTTGATCAGATGAATTTGGGAGGAGGAAGAGAAAGAAACAATAATTTGAACCCAAATCTAATTTTCTATCAAGCTGAAGTTCAACCAGGGCTAAAAAAAAAAAAAGCCACCAAGTTTAAATATGGTCTTAATCCAACCACATGATATGCTTTCATTTCATTCTGTGGGAATTTCCCATGTGACACACTTGCATATTTGGGCCCAAAGTGTAATCTAAGGCTTAAACCATGGCGAGGAGCTCTACCGGGGGGAGCTTTCAAGAAAATCTCAGGAAGCGAAAGCAGAGCTCCTGGTGTGACGCAGTACTTTCTGCAAAAGCAAAAGCAAAAGCAAAACAGGAGGTACAATGAGGCCACCAAAGCTGGATTCAGGGGGCTGTGCACAGAGATTGACTGTGGTGGACCTGGCTGTGTGCTGTCTTTAGCTGTTATTGCACAACCACCACTTCGTTCCAGCACACTGCCTTATCGTGCTGGGATTTGCCAGAAAGAGGTGTAAGGTAGCAGGAGCAGCCTCTGGTCCAGGGAACATTAATGGATTCAGATTGGATATTAGGAAAAATTTTTACACGGAAAGGGTTATTAAGCCTTGGAATGGGCTGCCCAGGGTTGTGGTTGAGGCACCATCCCTGGAGGTATTTAAAAGACGGGTTGACGTAGTGCTTAGAGACATGGTTTAGTGATGGGGGGGGGTGGGGGGTGGGTGTTGTGTTTATATGGTTTTCTTTTGTTTTGTTTTGTTTTGTTTTTAATCAGAGTTAGGTTGATGGTTGGACTAGATGATCTTAAAGGTCCCTTCCAACCTAGACGATTCTATGATTCTGTCATTCTATGGAGACCCCAATATCTTGTCTGTCTCCAGCGCCTTCTGCTACCCTTCCACACATTCATGGTGGCGGGTTTTTTCCTCTTTTTTTGGTACCATTGTAGTGCTTGCCTGCCGGGTTGTAATTCCCAAGGGCATGCCTGGCTGGGATGCTGCAAGCAAGAGCTCACTTCTGTGCTGGAACCACAGATGACAGCAACAGGCCAGGCCCCATCGCAAGACAAAGCCTCAGTTTTGATCCCACCTTTCATTTTGCTAAAACCTGAGGGGTGGCAGAGCCCTGGAACAGGCTGCCCAGGGAGGTGGTGGAGTCTCCTTCTCTGGAGACATTCCAAACCTGCCTGGACACGTTCCTGTGCAACCTCCTGTAGGTGGACCTGCTTTGGCAGGGGGTTGGACGAGATGATCTCCAGAGGTCCCTTCCAACCCCATGTGATTGATTCTGTGATTCTGTGAACACTTCCTCCGGTGAATGCTCTTAGGGGACCAACCAGGTGATGGAGGCTGTTAAAAGGTGATTTGACAGTAGAAGGAATTGCAACATTTCAGAGACAGCCCCAATTTTAGGCAGGGACTTGCCATTTCTCACACACAGTGCTATGCAACACCTTGACCCCCTTTCTTCTGGACTGAGGGCTTTACCTACATGGTACTACTGACTTGAGAAAAATGATAATGGGTTTTTAATTCAATCTGTATTTTGGCCAGTGATTTAGTCAGATGTTTTTCTGTTAGCCAGACCTTCAATGATCCCCCCCCTGCCCCCCCTTTTTTTTTTTTCACAAGGAAAGAAATGAGCTTCTACTCCTGCTTGTAAATATATGTAAATGTTTAACTGAGCAGGATTTTGCTCAGGCTTATAAAATGTGCTTTCTTTAGAATAGCTTTTCCCTGGGTGATGTAATTTACTTGACTGGGTATTTTCTACTCTTGCACAACTGTGTTAGTCGATCTAAGCAGATTAATCTAAGCACCACCGTGGCACTCACTTTGCCAAGCGGTTATTCAGTGCCCTGCAAAAGAGAATTGTTATTTTTGGGAGGCAAAAGGATCACTTCTCTGTGCCCGAGGTGACTTTCAGATGGATGTTAGTCTGTTTGTGTGTAAATAGGTCTAAAAGCCCCAAGGACTGACTGGCTGGATGAGCCAGATACTGTACTGACAATTATGTAACAGAAGCAGCACTAAAAGGAGAAAAAAAAATGCTGGGTTTTTTTTTTTTTCCCCATTGTTACAATGACAGTCCAGAGTCAGATGATTTTCAGGGCACAGAGATGACTCTAAAGGGACCATCCACAGCACAGCCTACATTGACAAGTCCTTTCCCAAATCCTCAGCCCCACAGAGCTCTTGATATTTCAGTGGGTTTGTCGGGGCTGGGGTAAAAAAGAGGGAGAGGAGAAACAAGGAAGTTTATTTTTAGTATAAAGGTTCTCAGACAGGGGAAAGGTGGTAGACTGCTAGCTTTCAGGAAACATTTTGTTTAAACCTAAAGCACAAACTGCGGGAAGGGGATTCAAGTCATCTCCGTAACGCGCTCCAAAATGCTTCAACATCACTGGGTCAGTCTGCCCTTAAGGGTGAGATAATTACAGCTGTGCTGTCTGAATAAGGGATTTTTTTTTTTTTGGTTCACTGATCAAAAATTTCTTTTAAATTAACTTGAAATGAAAATTTCACTCCTCATTTTATTAAGGTTTTGGGAAAGTCAACATTTTGACCCTTTTCACTCAATATTATTAATGTAATTCAGGCAATATTCAAGAAAACACAGTTTTTCATTAGGATTAAGGAGATTTTAGGGGGAAAAAAAAATCACAAATATTTTTGCCTTTGTAAAAGTACTTCCTAAATTCAGCTCAGGTACTTGGTCACTCCAAAATTGCAGGCTCCTGCAGGGAAATATGTTTCTGGGCTTCTACTGATCTCTGATTTAATATTAAATTCCTTGATATTTCTGCCTATTAAAGACATAGATTTGGTACCTCCAATCACATCTCCCTCTTGTGGCTACTTCCCAGGACTAAAACAAACCTGCTATTTATTTACTCGGCGTTATATGGAATTATATAGGTTGCTTCTTCCACTAGCACTTTGTTTTCAGCCTGCAGTCCTGCTGATGAGAGTTCAAGAGGCTACACCACCATTTCTTGCCTTGTGCTTCCCAACAAGATGCCAACTCTGGGCTTGGGGGTACCGATGTCAAACTGGACGGTCCTGCCAGCCCCACACCAACCAGCTCATCCTTTAGACAAGCCAAGAGAGATGTTAGCAAAGGAAAGCCCTCTTTATCTTCAGGATGGGCAGCTGAACAAATCCACTGACAATACAATCCTGATGAAACATGGGCTTTATAAGAAGTTTTGCCTTCCAGAGCTCTCGTCGGAGATTTCCCCCTAAATTACAGCATTTTGCTGCTCCCTTCTTGGGTTTTACAAATAGCTGCTTTTATAACTACATTTATCCTCCTGCTAACGGTTTCACGGCAAATGATATTTCAATTTGATGAGAAAGCTTTTGAGCAGAAGCCAAATTGCTCCAGGCAAAGCAGATTTTGTTTTCCTACAGTTTAATCAGTAGGAAATTAAGAAGCCAATATTGTGCTGCCACAGACACAGAGGCAAGCAGCTGCCTTTGCTCTGGTGCGTTTTTCCTCTCCCTCACTCCCTGGGACATAACCAGGAGTAAAAAGTCACAGTGTCTAATGTAAATCTGACAGTCCCAATCGTCAGCCCATGTAAATAAGCATAGCTCTATCAGGAGCAGGTTTAGAGCCTTTGTCGGTCGGCAGGTACACAGCAGCCATCACAGAACAGTCCTCGATCAGCTGACGTCTCTAATTTTTTTACTTTTAAGAGGAAATCAAGGACATAATTCAGATTCCTGTTTGTGTCCTTGCCTCAGGAGGAAGGCAGCTCGTTTCTGGCAGCTGGTCAGACAGTATGAAAAGCCACTGAAATTATATTTTTTTATTATTATTATTATTTTTTCATGCTGTCTGAAAGGGTCAAGGCTGGCTGCTCTGAGGAAAGGTGTTTGTAGGCAAACATTAATGTGACAGTCTGTCTGAAGGGGTGACTCAGCCACAGAAATATGTGTCTTTTATCACACATTTCAAACTCTGCGAAAAACAAGTTTAGGGGACTTCAGTCTGCTTATTCCATGGTATAATTCAGCTTAAATTCTCCATCCAAAACATGTTTATCTCACAGGTTTTAGCTAATATCAAACTGTATAGACTAAATACTTTCCAAGTACTTTGTTTACAAAATGCAATACCTATATTGCTTTAAAAGGGTCCCAGCATCACTATCTAGGTGACGGTTTTCCAGCACATGCCTGAATGATGATGAGGGACCTGCAAATCCTGCAAAGATTTTTCTCCATAAAGTCTCACTTTACAACAAAAAGGCTTATTATACATCCAGTGCCCCCATCCTCAGGTGTGAAAACTCCTCGCTGGGACCCTAGACTCTTTCCAGAGGAGTTTTATGCAGGTCGGATAGAAGGAATGCTGCCAAGAGCTGCTGGTCCCTGCAGCCACAGGGCTTTAACACTCAGACTTGTACATGGGGTCATATGAGGCTAAGAGCAAGGGGGGGGTCACGTTGGCTTAGGCTCCTCCTGCCCTCTTCTAATCAGGATCAAACCAAAACTCATTTCAGTGCTGTGCCTGGATCGTCCCCCTCCCCGGCTTCAGCTCCAGTGGAGTGGTGGTTGGGATTTCCCACCCTCTTCGCTGGGTTTTTAAGGAGAGACATCTGCAAACTCCAGCTCGTGCCCCAACTCTCCGTGTGGAGCGTGTTCGAGCAGGCTCAGTCTGCTGAGACCTGGCAGGCTGGAGCTGGGAGGGAGGGGGGGCAGCCTGGAGATGCCCACGCTGGCCAGGCATGGGCCGGATGCAAAGAAAACCTGTTGAGATGAAGGGGCTGGGCTGTGGCACTAAGCAAACCCAGCTGAGCTGCCTCCGTCCCCAAACAGGTCAGCCCTGTGCTGCCAATGGTCCCCTTTGCGGCATCCAGAGCCCACAGCGGGGAAGATCAGCGTGTTTGGTAGGGAAGGAGCATCTCTCAGCACTGCCTCGGCATTAGGCGGCTTTCCTGGGAAGGCAGCCGTAGGAGAGGGAAGGGAAGGGAGGTGGCATGGAAAGCCCTGTCACCTTTCTCCAGGTTTCCTCATCTCAAGAGTCAGCACTTTATCATATTGCTGGCGGAAACTATTTAAAGGCTCCTTAATTAGCCTGTGGTCTCGGGCAGTTCCTGTGCTGACTGCTAGATGGGTCTGGGTGATACCACAGGGCTCATTTTGTCAGCTAGACAAAAGTTTTCATGTAAGCCACAGTTAAACCTGTGTGTTTGCCTGACTACCAGGCAGGCTGCGGGGAGCAGCGAGTGGAGGTGAGAGGGGGCAGGCACACCAGATAGGATTTGTTTATGCAATGTCCTGAAAGGAAGCGTCAGGCTCTAGATGGGCTGAATTTCAGCAGGTCTCACCTCTGAAGCACTCCTCTGCTCCTGATTCCTGGTGCCTTGTGCCATGGCTGGTGGGAGGAGGATGGGAATCGCTTGTTGGAGAAAAGTTGCTCAGCACCTGAAACAGCCATTCCATGTTTTGTCCACCACTTCTTGCCACGTAGCTCTTGGACAGGGTAGCTGGGGTTTTCCTCTTTTTTTTTTTTTTTTTTTTTCTTGACCTGAAGTCTCACAAAAGCCTCCTTTTGTAGGACCTGTCCCCCTACCGTGAGACATGCCTCGGGTACTACCTCCATGGCAGATCCACATGACCCCGCTGCCTGCACTGGTGCTCCCGGCCACAGCACTGAGGGACCAAGGGTCTGAGAAGAACCTTTCATGACGATAGCAGAGACTGAGTTGAAGCTTTTAAATCGCTTGCTAAAATTGTCATTAAATTAGGTAGTTAACTCAATGTTTACTCAGCTGAGAAACTTGCTTTTCAGCTGGAATGCCTAGGTACTTGCCCCCATGTTTGGGCCAAACCCCAAGCAAAGCCAAGCTATGGTTCCCAAGTTAGAAGGGGATCCAAAATCACAGGCTCGGAGACTTTTCCTCTCTGCCCCACCCTGCCTCAGTGGTGTGCGCCCCATTCCTCATTCAGTTCCCCCACGATCTGTAGGGATGGCTCCCAGAGCTGGCTGATCCTGCCCGGAGCAGGGCTCCCACCACCTCCCTCTCCCAGCCCCCAGCACACCACCACCCTCCCAACCCCCCTCCAAATCCTTCAGCTGGCATGGATACGTACCGTGCAGCTTGGGGCTTTTCTTTATGCACAGGGGTGCCCCTGAATATACATCTGCATCTGCTGTTACGCATGAAAAAGCAGAGCTGTATACAAGTATGTGCACACGTGTGAATATAGTCATATATTACAGAGAAAAGTTTCTCCCACAAGTGTCCGGAAAAGAGCGATCTGGGACCGCCTCTTGTTGATTTTTGTCATCTTTACTCCCACACATGCAGCAGAGGCTTTCACAGGCAATAGCAACTGGAAATAGATTTCTGAATAAGTTTGAATTAGCAATATTTTCCTCTGCTTAGGCAGGCATTTGACAGTGTAATTCTTAAATATACTTTATTGCTATTGAAAGTAATACCCATGAAGGATTACATATCTGCTTCATTGCGAGTCTGGCAGGATTAGGAGCGTAGTGTCTGCTTAGTGTTTGTAAAACATCAAACACTAACAAAGCCCCAAGCAAGAAACCTTTTCTAAGGGCTGCAAAATGCCAAGGGTCTGAGGAATCGCGCTGTACCAGGAAATCTGACGGCATGCCTTTTGAGGAGCTCCACGGTTCAGCTGCTGAAGCACGTGGTGACAGAGATGCAGCCGCTGCAGAAATCCCGTCCGTACCCCAATACTCCAATTTCTGCTCCCTGGCAGCGTAAAACCACTGGCTTCAACCCCAGGAGCTGGCTGGGGCAGCAGGAGCTCACATCCCCTTCTCCACAGGCTGAAAAACTCTGGGATTTGTGATTTAACTAGTTGCAATGTTCACATCGCAAGTACTTCGTAGTTGCATTGGTCATAATCATCTCCCTCTTCCTCAGACATAAATATGGAAAGAAAGTCAGTTCCCCTAGTCCTGAAACTACAGGTTTGCAGCGGGGATGTTAAATCCCCATTAGTGCAGGAGGTGCAGCCTGGGATAGGATGAGCCAGGCTGGCTTGGAGCCTCCTGGCATGGCGAGGAGATTGGCACGAGGCTCT
This sequence comes from Numenius arquata, assembly GCF_964106895.1. NCBI lineage: Eukaryota > Metazoa > Chordata > Aves > Charadriiformes > Scolopacidae > Numenius > Numenius arquata. The sequence goes on from NC_133581.1 coordinate 32,636,231, forward strand.
TTGAGGGATCTGTCTCTTTAAAATGATCCTCAGTTTCTCAAAAGAGGCTGAAAGTTAATATTGTTTGCTCTAATTAATGGCCTCTCCAGCTCAGGCATCAGCCTTAGGCAAATCCACCCCAAAAATCCCCTGGAATAAGCACCACCACTTTGATGATAACGTACGAGGTGACTTGCCTTGCGTTACAGTAAATTGGCATGTGGGAAGAGCAAACCAACCTCCCTGCTTCTCCGCTCCCTCCGGAAAGCTCCCGGGAAGCTCCCGCACAGGTGTGGGATCCTCTGCTCTCCATCTTCAAAGAAACTGGGACTGTGCCCTGCAAGTTGGAGCCAGTCATTGCCAGGGCTCTGAAGGCCCATAAGCACCGTATATAGGTACAATGCAGGGGCAGGGAAGCACATTTTTTGATTCAGCTGTTATTAGGGTGACTCTGGCATCTATAGAGATTAATCAGCTCTGAATATTTCCGGGAGTAAGGGCTTGGCACTGGAATCTGTAGAAAAGAAAAAAAAAAAAAAACCACTTGAGCTACAGCAATGGTGTGGGTTTTTTTTTCTTAATATTCTTGTTATTATTGTGTTTTCCTTTTTACAGGTGGTGAGTATTTGCCCCCAGGGAAGGGTGCATGTGTGGTAGGAAGGCTGAGGGCCCCAGAGGCAAGGCTGATCTGCAGATGGTGGATGACAGCAAAGCGTTGCCTCCTGATAGGCACTGGATGGACACGGAGAGGGTTCACCTACCTCCGGAAAGATGCAGTGCCCAGGAATCCCCAGAGAGATCATTTTCTGCTACAAAGGGGAAAGAAGAGATTAGAAAACAAAAATTACTCTAAGAATTGCCTTCAAAACTCTGGCAGCGGATTTAAATGTAGTCTCCAATTACTTCTTCACCTCCACAGCTCAGCTCAAATTTCTCATAACTGTTTCCTTTACATCAAAGAGACAGAAACTTGAAATAAAAATAATAATCAAAGCAGCAAACAAATCATGAAGCAAAAACAGCTTCTTAAAGCAGCGAGTGAGCCAGGTCTCTCTTCATTTGCCTAACGAGAACCCAAAGACAGAGCCTTACAGTTGCTTGCTAAAAGATGGGGTCACACGGGAAGGTTCTTGGCTAAATCCTCCACTTGAAAACCTACAGCTAGGCTCAAGAGAGCCTGATTTAAAGCCATGCCTCCAAATTAAGCTGCTTGGAGTGAAGAAGAGCTGGGGGCACGGGAGGAATGCCAGCCAGCCCTGGAGGCAGCCGGGCAGAGGGTTTGCCAGGAGCTGGGAAAGGGGTCAGACACCTTGCCCAGGGGCTCCCAGTGGCTGAACCTCACCTGCAATTACCCAGCCCTAATTAGCCTGATGGGAAACATGATTTTTCATTAACAGAGTCCAGAGTGAGGGGATGTCACCGTATCACAGCCTCACTGATACCGGTTTGAACCGTCATCTCAAAATGAGGTAGCCGCATCAGCCAAGAATAAATATTCCCAACCTCAACTCAGATCTATTGTCATCGGAGGCTGACGTGAGAGGGGAAGGACCCACGGGCATCTGATATGGGGCACAGCAGCTCTTTCACAGATGGTCTGGTGGGAAGCAGACCTCTGAGCTACACTCAAAGTTTGTGGGTAATTCATTATCCAGCCTGCAGTGGTAAATGCTCCAGAGTGTATACGCGGCCAACACAAGACTGATTGCTCTGGCAGTGAGTGGTGCACTCCTGGGGAGTTTCCTTTGCATTAAGTGCTTTTGACACTAATGTTGGTGCCTAAGCAAACACATTAGGATGACTGAAACACTCAGACTGTGAGGAACCACAGAGCACAGACGCTAGAAATGCAGAGGCAGACCCAGAGAAAGAGAAGAGCAACGTGCTTTTCTTTGTAAGGCTGGCCCTTGGTCTCTCCTGCCTTTGCACGGTTGTAAGTTTGGTTTGATGAGATGTTTATGGCTGAGGCAATACTTCCTCTGACATTTCAGCTCTGTTTATAAAGCAGACCTAAATATTCTGCTTTAAAAAGTCGCGTGCGTGGATTATGCTCGTGTCAAAAGTAATTGGATTTGATTGTGCTCTTTTACAGATATGGGAAGTAAACCCAGAGCCTGCACTTGGTAGAATTACAATGTTGTAAGGACAGCTGAAATGAGAAGAAATTCAGGTTTGTTGTCCATAGTACTTGGTGCCACCACACAGCGCTAAAGGTTTTGTTGCACAGATCTGCAGCCCAGATAGTCCCATTTGGAAAAACCTGAGATTCGGGGGATTATAAAGGATTCCTGGGAGTATTAGGCAGTTCTTCATACCGGAGATGAAAAAGACTCTCATAGAAATACTAAATGGCCTTTGAAACAAGAATAAAGCATGCAGGATATTTTTAGAAGCCCACCTGCACTTGCCAACACCCACATCTGCTGATGGCAGAGGCTCCTGAGTGTCGACACCCAGCACTTCTCATCGCCACATTGCTCCAGAGATTGATACAGGGTTATCTGCTGCAGCCATTAGAAAAGGGGGACCGTGAAATGCCCCGCTAAAGCATTCCTGAAGAGTCACCTCTGAAAATCTTCAAGGACCTCGGTTCCCCTTCTGCAAACTGAGAACATGTTTGTCCTTCGAAGATGCCCCCCTGGATCACTGGGGCTTGCATGGTGGGAATATCCCACAGTGCATGCGAAGGATGAAGGTGAGACTTGCTCGGCAAGGCTTTGACAGCTCCCTCCTTTGCTCATCTCTTGGTTAAGGACATGGTATCTCCAACTAGGTCATCTGTTTTGGACTTCTTTCTGGAAAGCCAAGTGGTGGCTGCCATCCAAAGACACTGGCACTAGTCAGTTATGGAAATGATGAAGTGATGCAAGTTAAAATTTCTTTGGAATTCACACTTCAAAGCAGCATAAAAATACAGAGTGGTTCAGTGTTTTGCATGTTTACCTACCACTCCAAAGAATGGTTAGAAGCAGGTTGATAAGTGAGGGTTTGTAATTATCCTGTGTGTTTTTCCTTTCACCCTGCTTGCCATTGGTTTCCTTAAAAATAGACACACACACTGGAATGAAGCATTTTCCCATGAAAGACTACCAATGCCAGATTGTGTAAGTTCTTAGGAAATTACTTGTTTGGTTTTTGATATTAAAAATTTGTAGTGTCTGAGTTTTCCAGCAAGAGAAACAACCTTATTGTATAAGAATTATTCCAGGCCAGTACTAACATTTCTGAAGGAACAAATCATGGAAAGCATGTTTCTCAGAACTGTTCTCAGGGCAAGAAATTTCATTGGAAAATCTAAAACTCAAAAAAAAAAGAGGAAAACTGAAACCAAGGGGCTCGGAATAGAGCTGGAACTGCCATACAAGAGCAGTGTGTGGGAATTTAACCTGTTGCTGCTGCTAATAAGAGGGGTTTTCTCCTTCACCAGGACAGATAACTGTTGTGCTTCAGATTCCAAAGGGCCATCTCACATGGGAATAACAGCAGTAAAACTACCGGTTTATAAGGGCTGTGCCATAGAAATCCACACACCCCTATCCATCACCTCTCAGACTCAGTGTAAAAGTCCAGAATGGTTTTTCTCTTCTTTGTATGGTCTCCTGTCCATTCCTGAGCAGGGCTTTGGAGAGGAAGCCACCTCTCCATCCTTCTGCGCCACCCGGGTGGGCAGAGGTGGCCTGGCCAGTGGGCCTGCGGTGCAGGCTACTCTCCAGAAAGCTAACAGGGCATGTCGTTATCAGCTTAGTCCTTAGGGGTACTCTGGTTTTAGGGGTACAGCCAGGCATCACCCTTGACATCCAGCCCCCACGCAGGCTGGCTGGCTGCTCCCAGCTGCAGGGTCATGAACCTGGGCTCCTGTCCCCAGGACCTCCTCTTGCTTGCTAAGCATAGCTGCAGGGACGGCCTCTTTTCCTACCCAGAGCCATACATGGAAAATATATTTTGCTGACAGCCTCATATCTGTCAATTCTTCTATTAAAAGAGGAGACATGAGTTTTGTGTCTGCTAAGGCTTGTATGTGTAGTAAAAGCCCTTCTATCAACAGAGGCACCAAGGAAACAAGCTGGATAAAAACCAACTGAACTGTACAAGATCCTATCTGCCATCTCGCAGGCTGTTGGATTATTGCCTGCTTGTACTGAGGATGTTCAGCTGGAGCAGGGTCTGGGACCGGAGGACAAGGAAGAAAGGAGCCACGCTACTCTCAAGCTCTATTCTAGGTTCTCCTTTGCATCTGCCACCTTGCTGTGCTTTGTACTCGCTGGGCTCCTTTCCACAGAGGGAGGCCATCCCTCTTTTCCATCAGGGCATCCTCACTCTGCACCCTGAAGATCCAGACAAAGTTTGGAAAAAGTTAGACAACGAAAAGAAAAAAACAAAACAAACCCTACCAAGGTCTGTAAAGAGCACCATCAACTTGATAAACGCTATTTGCTAGTAACAATAATGATTTATTTGGGAAACAGATGAATTTGGAGCCAGTCTGACATAGATCTTTCTATTCCCCTGTATTTATTATTACCGCTCAGAGTCTTTCACTGTGATCTAAGGGCATGTTGCAGAGCTGAGCATTGCAGTAAGCGTGGTAGTCTTGGATTATTTGCTTACCAAGGCAATGGAGAGGATCTTTGTAACAGGAGGCCAAGGGCAATTCCAGTCTCATTCTGAAAAGCCACATTTCATTCAGGCGTCCTTTGAGGATCAGAGTTTCTCCATCATTCTCTTGCCTTAATCTAAATTGTTGGTTCAATTGCTTTCCATGAATTTAGCACGTAAAGGGCACGATTAGGGCAAAAAGCTCTAATTTTCCTTCTGACCTTTTAACATCATCAAATGAAAGTTGGGACATCAGAAAAGGAATTTTAAGTCAGTAATTGCTTTGCAGTACTGTATGTTTGTGAGCCAAACGCTGCCCCTGCCCTCATCCTCACTCCATGTATGGAGCAATCTGTTGTAGTCTTCTGGGTTTGGCTTTACATCAACCTCCCCAACAGGACAGAACTTGCAAACAAGGCAAGAGAGCAGCCATCCAAATAAAATTCAGAGAGACGAGGCTGCTCTGCTTGAGCCCCAGCAAGTTCTCTGAATTGGCTGTTGCTGAAATCCTGACCTTGTTTGCTCTTGGGCTGCCTAAACTGCTGCCTACCCTGTAGCCAAGATTAATTAATTCTCGTATTGATGCGTCGAGCAACTGCCATGAAATCATAAAACAAGCAGAAAGCTGTCGGTATCCTGTAAAACTTGAGGAGGAGATAGGGAACCAACATGTAGGGATTTATAGTTCAGCATACAGAGCTGGCACAGCTGTAATCTCAGGTTGTGTTGCCTAAAAAGAGGCAGATCAGGGGCCTCATTCTGCTCTGTATTACCCTGGGCGGAAGTTAATGGACTTACATGGGTGTAAAGCACATGCAAGTGAAGGGAGAGCAACCAAGGAGGCCAGATCCTTATTTCTTTGACATTTCATCTCTTACACCAGATAAGAAGTTGAACTGTGAAGCCTGCTTTTTACAGACAGGTTTAGGTACAGTGATGAGTTGTAGGTTTAGATTTCCTTTTAGCCCTCAGAGCTCATCTTTGTCCCTTCCCTGGTCCTGTGTTGGCTCCTCTCAGTGTCACTTCATTCACTTGCAGTGACATTACTGAAACTAGAAAAGCTATTTTAGAGGTGTGGTTCATGCTTATGGAGGGGCTGGAGGGGAAAGCTAAGCAGTTGTGCAAGACCTTAGTGGTTGCAAGAAACAGCAAGGCTGGAAGGAGAGCTGGAAGGAGGCGTAGCCTGTGGCTGGAGCCTCTCATCACCATCCCCTTGAAACGAGAAGGTCCACAGGTCTCTTGGGTAGCCCCAGCACAGAGCACGTGGGGTCAGGGTAGATGGCTCGTAGCACAGTGGATCTGTGGAGCTGGAACAAAGACCCAGAGCCATGGCAGCATTGCTTTGCCACAGGCTGCCCACGAGGCCAACTCCACTTTCTTCTTTCTGCTTTCGCAGGTCTTTTCTCTTTAGATGTTAGTTCCTTGGGAGGGAACCATCTCTTGCAACATCTCTGTGCTTTCCAGCACAATAAGCCCCTGTTAAGAGGCTTCACTAACTCCAGTACCAAAGACCAGGGGAACCACAAACAAGAACTATAGTGTCGCAACACCATTCTGCTGTCACAAGCCATCTCAGCTAAAAATAAGCTGCTGGGATAGACTGGCAGCCCAAACAAGCATCAGACTTCCTTTCACCAGATGCTGTAAGGAAGACACCCACCAAGAGCACCAACTCAGACAGGGCATGAATAGTTTCAAATACTCCTGCTCCTCTATCCTGACCAGATAGCCTGGAGCCTGTGGGATTGCACCAGAAGCTCTTCAATTTAAAAGGATTTTTCCCCCCCACACCTTTCGTCACTTCAGGATTTGAAGGTAGCCCCTGGGAGGGTAAATCCTTGTGTGGGGACAGAAACAACCTTCCCCTTTACTTGAAATTGTGTTCAAGTGACCTGTGAGCTCTGGTTCTTAGCTCTCCCCTTCATGCTTTGCTGCGGTCTGAAAGTTTTGCACAGCTTTACGGGGCGGGGGGGCGGGGGGACCAGCCTTGCAAAAAACCCACCCGCAGGCAGACAAAGGCTGGCAACAAAGCCCAGCGAGTTGCTTTGTCTCAGCCAGGACTGCTCCAGCTCCGGCTTTTGCTGGGACTGGCAGCAGCGGAAAGCCAGGCTGGTTTTCTCTGCTGATCTTGCTTTAGTCTTAGCAGGTTATCTGAAGTTTAGCTCTCCCCCCGCCCCAGTCCCCAACCCCTGTGTGAGCTGAACATAGTGTGACGCCTGCCCTGAATCGCAGCTGTGACGGGCTGGCCACGGCACACTGTCCTGTTGCGTTTGAAGAGCCATGCTAGGCAGGTTCCTATCAGCCCCTCACCTTTCAAGATGAGCTGGAAAGAGTAAAGAGATGCTCCTGAGGACACTTTTGCAAAGCTGCCCAGTGTGATTGGACCCAGACCCACTGCAGCCAACAGCTTCTCATGAGACAGAGACAACAGTTCCCAGCTTGGGAGGCCATGCTTTGTGTGTCCCACTTATACAAGATTTTCCTTCCCTCTCCCCACACTTTCTTTTCGGTGTTTTCCAGCTCTGTGAGAGAGCCTGAGGCTGGAAAAGGAAAGCTGGGTGATTTTCCCTTCCTCTCCCTCAAATGCAATGGTGGGATGCAGCCTCATGAGACTGGATGGTTTCTCCGCAAAGCTGCTGCCAGGCTCAGCGGGAAGTTTGCCATCCACTTTGGTTCCTCCTTGGTCCTGCCATCCTACAGAGCTGTGTAAGACACTAGGATGTGACACAGAAAGTTTTGGGATTTCATCAATCCAAAGCTGGGGGGCTCAGCACAACCCCCATGACAGCCCCAGCTCCAGTGCATCGCCATGAATCCCATCGATAGCAGCAGAGACATCCCCAGAGCCCCTTGCTGGGCCCAGACATACTTGGCTATGTCATGGAAAGGAGCCCTCCCTTTACTATCACTCTGTCTGCTTTGTATCCTAAATTGCCACACTTGGGTGTGTGGCACTTGGGTGCTCAACCCACAGTGTCACTGAGCCATGCCCAGGAGGAAATCCCCCACCCTTTATCCTCCTGCTTTGCCTTTTGGCCTTTTAAAAAGGCTTGGACCAAGTAAGGGGACAGGTTGATGGCAATTGGAGAGAAGAGCAGGCTGCAGGTGGCAAGGGACAATTCTTTATTCCTCTAGCATCAAGCAGGCCCAGGAGCTGGCAGGGCAGGTCAGGTCAGGGTCTAGGGAGAAGTGATGTTCAGTCCCCAGCCAGGCCCCATGGCAGGCACTGTGGCTCAAGGCTGGCTGCAAAATTATGGGCTGGCTTGTGCTGATATGGCAAGTCAGAAAGCTGGAAGAGAAAATGCACACTGGCTCTTCATCTGCCCTCGTGCAGCATGTCTCCTTTACCAGTGCAGAGCAGCAGTGGGAGATGCAGCAGTGGGAGATGCAACAGTGGGAGATGCCCATGGCTCATTCTGGGCACCCAGTTCTTAGAAAAATTCACACAATGTGCCCAGTTTCAAGTGGGACCAAGTTCTGGAAAGGTTTTGATTCAAAAATGTCAAACCATTCCCAAGTTACAGAAAATGTATCTTTCATCTCTCATCCAAGGGTTAAATTTTTAGGTGGGCTCAGCATGGCACCTTACTCAGACACCACCAAGAGAGGGCAAAGTGGTTTCTGGTGGACAGATCTCTCCGCTGTAGGGCTTTGGATCTACAGGTGGGATCACTTGCAGCTTTGCTGAAACAGTTCATCACCCAAGTCGCTCTTGGGGCTGCTTGGCAGGAGGCAGCACCAGGACAGGGAGTTGGGGGGCATAGAGGATGGGGCCAGACCATCTCCGAAAACTGCTCCCACCCAAATCACAGTCACAGCAGGCACAGGCATGAGCTGAGCCAATGTTAACCAAATGAAAAATAGTTTTGACTGGGGCCTACAGCAAACAGCGAGCGAGGGATGTGTTTCAGCTCCTGTAACAAACCACTTCAGCTTCAACCCCGTGGAAAGGTTTGCTCTGGCAGAAATTGCTGAAAAGAAAAAAAAACAAAAACCAAGGCACAGAAATTCATGGGCAGGTCCATCTGTGACCAGCATGCTTTGAGTCCCATTTCTTCAAGTTATTAGCAGACATAATGAGAATATTGAAAATACCTCGGTCCTGGGGAGGGGGTGGGGGGCATTTGGGAGTGAAACCATGCCCTGGCTGGATGTCGTGGTTTTGACCAGATTGACCAATCAGAACAACAGATGGCCCCTCCTTCCCCCACCAAGGAAAAGAGAGGAGAGGAAGAGATAAAGAGATTTATGAGTTTAGGAAAAAAACTAAACTGCTTTAATGAAAATATTAATAAATAATGAAATAATAAATAATAATAAGAAAAGGAAAAAAAGGGGGAAAAAAGTATACAGTATATACAAAACCATATCAGGCTCCCAGGATGACAATCACGTCATCAGCAGGCACAGGGAAAAGTCCCAGGCTGGACTCAGTGATGGACAGGAGCTGGATTCCAGATCTGGAGTCAGGAATGCTCGGATCGGGATCAAAGGCAGACGAACAGAGTCCTCCTCGGATATTGGCCATTGAATGAAGAGAGCTGACCCTTTGATCCCTCAGCTTTTACACTGAGCATGGGGCAGATGGGATGGAACACCCTGTTGGTCAGGTTTGGGTCACCTCTCCTGTCCCCTCCTCCCCACAGGTGGGACCCCTCTACACTTTTCCGCTTCCGACCCTCTAATGGGGCAAATAAATTTACCTGACCTTGGTTGTTACAGCAATAAGTATAAGCAGGAGCCTCTCTGCCCACCATCCCTTGGTATAATCAGGTCTTACCACTGTGAGAGTGAGCAGTTTCTGAACAATATGCTGTTAATTTCAGAGTGTAGTTAGTTAGAAGAGGCCCAGCTAAAAAGGTAAAATTACTGAACAGAAAATTAGTTCTATTTTACCTCGAACCAGGACACTGGATCAGGTCCTGAGAAAGGCAGAGGCAGTGAGGGTGCAGGATCAGGCTCCTGTCTCCCATGTGGCTTTACAGGCTTCTGCTCTGCCTTTCGGGCTCTGCTGAAAGGCAGAACAGAAGACTATAAAGCCACATGCAGCCGAGTATGCCTTTCACTCGCCTTCATTTGCTGATTGCAAGGCCAGGAAGGAGGGAGGCAGAGAGCACAATTAGACAGCTGGAGGTTGTTGTCGGAGATGGAAAGCAGAGGTGCAGTTCCCCAACCTCCTGGCTGGCCCTCCGAGACCTCTGGGGACAGACTGAAAACCACAGCCTGACGATGCCGGGCAGCATTGGGTCCTCGGCCCCTGTGAGATAAGGGAGACCTGAGACCAGGAGGTGCCCTCTGCAATGATCCTGGAAGAAAACAAAGCAATAGCTGGTGCTGGAGCTGGTGCTACAGCCCCCTGCCAGCCAGCCACGTTATGCCTGGCTAGAGAGGGGCTGATGCTCACAGCCTGTTAATTCCCACTCGCTACCAGGAATCTGGCCCCATCTGTTTGAAGCCGCTGTACCCAATCCCTTCACCCAAGGGGTGAAGCAGGGTCCTGGCCTGGGGGCAAAGCTCCTTCAGCATCGGGGAGCACGACCGGCTCCGGTTCCAGCAGAGCTCTGCGCCTCCCAGGCTGCCGATAGAGACACCACAGTACTGCAAGCATTCCTTGGGGTTTTGTATTTTTTTCAGTCAGCAAGCAGCTCGGCCTGATTTTTCCCTGTTTCTGCATAAATGCTTAAAATTCTTCTGAAACGGCCTTAAAAATTTTTCCATTTAAAATACGATCTTAAGGGTAAAAGGAAAAAAAAAAAAAAAAAGAAAAGCTGCATGTAGCCGAGATGGACAATATTGTCTGGCTGTGGGATTTATGCTGCATCATTGTTATATTTGGCTCTTCCTAATGTCAGTAACTATTGCACTTTTAAGGCTGCATTAAAAAGATAAAAAAGGAACCAGACAAGGACATTTCAGGCCAAACTTTGGTACCGTTGAATTGGTCAAATATACAAAGCAGCTGCTTTAAAGTCCAGAATCAATATTTTCACATAAGAGCACTGCGCAAAACACAAACCAGAGAAATTGGGGAGGTTTTGACAGGATTTTTTTTGGCAAGTCCTGGCTGGGTTCAGACGGCCCTGGAGGTTGGGCTGGCAAGGAGTCAAGGCTCCAGGAAGCCTCTACAGGAGCTTTGTGCAGGGAAACATCCAAGTGTTTTACAGCTCCGCAGCTGTATGGGCCAAAGTGGAATTTGCTGGGCTACAACTATTTTCCACTGGGTCTACTGGGAGCTGTAGCTGTTACTCTGCGGGACAAATTGGGTCCTGTGATGACTTGAATTTCCTCACACGAAGAAAAACATTTCCCTTCTAGCTTATGTCTTCTAAAATATCCTGAGAAGAGGCAAGTCACGCCAGACAGCGCAGAGCAGGTAGTAGCCCAATCACCTGCAGCCGGTGTTATCCTCCCAGTTGACTGCGTTGCCGAATAAACGGCGCTGCAGGGGTGGCAAGTTGTTACACTGCTGCTTGAGGAGTAAATTACCGCTTTGTGAGCGAAAGCAGCAAGGTTAGTTCATCAGATATAACTTGTTTCTGTTAGGAAGGAAAAGCTCAAGCCCAGGAGCTCCTCTCCACAAAAGCAAAATTTGTACAGTAACTCATGCCAGCAAGTTATTACTTTTCTGATCAAAGCGCGTTTGAGATTAATAGAGAATCTCTCTGTATACAACATGTATAAGCACATGAATACTGTGTCTGAACTGCTCTTTAGCTCCAGGAGGTAGGAAGGTGTGGCAGCTGTAAGAAAAGCTGGATTCATCCAGATGGAAGCCAGCATGGCACAGGGACAGCTGACTTCTGAGGAGAAAAGAAAGAAAAATCCAAATAAAACCAAGATGCCCTGGTGCTGGGCTGGGTTCACTTTTCCTTCTTTGAGATTTTCTTTTATTAGTTCACTATTGCAATTTGAGAAAAAGTCCTTGAAAATAAAATCGGAGTGAAATCTTAGATTTTAAGAGCAAACTCCACTTGACTTGCTTTTGTCTGGACGCCTACAGAAGGAGGGCCAGGCTCTTTGGCAGCTTCAAGCATCCTTTCTGGGGAGGGAAGACACAGCTAAGTCAGGGACACAAAAAATCCCTTTGAGTCCTGACCACCATGAACCGCTACTGGAAATCACTGTCCCATGAAGGTGACCCAGTGGCTCAAGGCTGGGTATGAGGTGGTGTGAGGTGTGAGGAAGGAGAAGCAAGCCCTAGAATACACCCCTATACACTCTGCCAAGGTTGAGCATCTCCTCTCCCCAGCCTGCAACACCCCAGAACCTCCCAGGAGAAAAAGGGGCTGTCTAGGGTAGCTAACACTATGGTGTGGGGCAGGGGGGGAAGAGTTGCAATCCTCCCTGTCAGACCAAGACCTGATAGCAGCTCTTGGATGCTGCAGGGGTGCAACCATGGTCCTGGAAAGGTCTGCTCCATGCACCAGCCTTGCCATTGTACAGCAATGCTGTACCCGCTCCCTCCATCCCCCAGGGCGGATGGAAACTCCCTGTGCAGTTTCACCTGGGTTAGGGCCACATCCGAAATTTGGGCACACTCCTGCCAGGATGGGCTGGGAGCTGGCTGAGAACCTCTCTCCAAGGTGGGCAGCCATGAACTGTGCACCCGAGGACCCCATCCTTCATGGCCTGCAGAGTGGAGAAAAATGAGACAACTGGCATATCCACATGCATGGTGTTTGTGACCATTTTGAAGTGGGTTGAGCCTCTGGGATACTCTCACCTCACACCCCAGGCACATTTTGCTAGCAGAGCACATTGAACCATAGAATGATTCAGGTTATAAAAGACCCTTGGGATCACTGAGTCCAACCATCTACCCTACTCTACAAAGTTCTCCCCTACACCATATCCCCCAACACCACATCTAAGCGATTCTTAAACACATTCAGGGATGGTGACCCAACCACCTCCCTGGGCAGCCTATTCCAGTGTCTGACCACTCTTTCTGTGAAGAATTGTTTCCTAATGTCCAGTCTAAACCTACCCTGTTGCAGCTTGAAGCCATTCCCTCTTGTTCTGTCGCTGATGACCTGTGAGAAGAGACCAGCACCAACCTCTCTACAGTGTCCTTTCAAGTAGTTGTAGAGAGTGATGAGGTCTCCCCTCAGCCTCTTCTTTCTCAAACTGAACAGTCCCAGCTGCGGAGGGCAGAGATGTCCCAGGAGAGATTTACCTGGGGAAAACGTGTATATTCTGTAGTCTCCTGTCTGCACCCATCCTTGGCCTCTTGGGCTACTCCAGTTGCCTGATTTGCGCTATTCCCGTTCCAAGACGACAGGGGTTTTGCCAGTGCAGGCTGACGGGGGTGTTGGTGAGGCTGGGCTGAGTCAGCGGGTGCAGAGGGCTGTGACTCACATCGCAGGGTGGATTTTGCCCCAGCCCGTTCTGCCTCGCTGCCTGCCCCCCCGGCACTGCCAGCTCCGTGGTGGGCAGCCGCCGCTCGGCTGCCGGCCTCCCCATCGGCCATGAGATGCCATTGGGATGAATAGTGTTTTGCACTAATAATAACCTGAATCTGCAAAGCAGGGGCGAGAAGGGGCAGAGCACCACGGGGGAGCAGCGATGCCAACATGCAGGGTGGGTGGGCAGGGGTCAGGAACATGCTGTGGCTAAATACCCCTGGGATGGTGAGGCAGAGCCCTCCTTAGTCAGCCCTGGCATGTGCATCAGGAAGGCAGCAGGGATGCAGAGCCTGCCCAGCTAACAGGGCTGGGATGGAAAACCCAGCAGTTTGCAAACAGAGCTTGGAAAATGTCCGGCGAATCAAGACAGGAGCCATGGTGTGCCAGGAAGGGGGGAAAAGGAGAGGCGAAGTAGTGAAAGGCTCTGATAAGAAGGTCCTTGTAATCAGAGCAAATATTGAGTGATTCAGCAGCAGCCTGTCAAGGAAGGAATGAAGTATACCTCTCGCACTGTTTGACCTGCTGGCTGAAACACCTCAACAGCCTCGGACAAAGCGAAGCGGCAAATGCAGCGAGCAGGTGGCTTTCCCCATTGCCATGACACCTGCCCGTCTCCTGCAGCGGGGACTCCAAAAAAACACAGCCTCTGGGCTCCCTTCAGCTGAAAAGATGCCTCCTTCTGTGGCAAGCATGGGTCTCCATTCCCCAGGGATGGCAGCAGCACCCGGCACCAGCTGCTGGGCAGGAGGCCAGGACAAACAGCCGGGTTGTTTGCTGCGTGTCCCGGTAGACAACTACCACTGGCAACCCACGGTACCTCTCCGGGGGATGTTGCAAGAAATGCAATCCCCTCCTAGCCAAGCCTTGTAACAGGCGAATGGCCAAGTGGCAACTAAATGTCCCGACAGCCTGCGTTATTTGCTCACCGAGGGCAGGTCTGCCTCTAGCCCTCGTTTCACAGTGCCGGGGTGCGGTCCCCATGATGCTCATACCACCTCAGCTCCGGCCTTGGTGGCTGGGTCAGTGCCCAGCAGGGGTGTTGCCTTTTATTTCCCCCCCCACCAAATCCCCGCAGCAGGAATTTAGGAGAGGGCTTACTCGCTCTCTTCCCTGGGGAGGCGTCACGTAATGCTCCGCACAGGGTTTTGCTGGGCTCAGGCTTTGAAAAGCCGATGGTGCTTCAGGTCACAGGTGGGCTTTCTTTCCATTACCAGTGCCAGGAATAGAGCCTTGGACCCCACACTAAGAACCCCCCATCAGAAATTCAGACCTCTTGAATGAGACCTAGAGCTGCAATGGAAGAAAGCAAACAGGAAAAAATACCAACCCAACCCCAGAACCTTCCAAAACCATGACCCAAAGTTTACTTCTGAAAATCCAGGCTCTTACCCCATATATAAAACACACATGCGCTTACTGCTGGCTCCACCCTCTCGCTCATGGCACAGCCGTCATTTCACAATACCCAACTGGTGAAGAAATCTTCATCTTTGCTGGCAAAGACAGATGCCAGCTGGAAGTCTCTGATGTGCGGGTCCCCCACACCTTCTTCTCCTTTGTTCTTGGCTATCGCAGATGGGCCATGGCTTGGAGGAAGACTGGTAGGACCCCTCTGGTGCCTATGGAAAACCAGCAAAGTTGGGGGGAGGGGAGGGAACAGCCAAAACGGCGACAAAAAAATGGTGGTGGATCATATGGATGCCCACAGCATGACAAGGTGGAGGTTGAGGAGGTTCCTTCATTGCACAGGTCTTTCCATGTTCCCTCTGCCCTTCCCATCCATTGTGCCAGTGTGAGCCCAGCAGGGAGAGGGGCTGCAGCGGTGCTGGGCTGTGTGTTCAACGGGACCAAAAGCTGCTCTGATGGAGCAACATGGAGAAGAGTGGGAATAACTCCCTGTGCTGAGAGTGCCCATCTCCTTTCATGTGAAAAGGTGAGCATCTCTGGCCCCACTGTGGTGCTGGGCAAGGGGCAGCGCTCGCCCTCCCTGCCGGCGGCGAAGGGGGGTCCCGGCCATGCCATCACCAAAGCTGGCATTTCAAAACCACGGCAACACTCTGCTCATGCAAGGAGAACCCACAGCAGACACATCCCTACCCAGGCGGGCAGAGCCGTGCTTATTTATGGCAGCTTCCAGCGCTGGCTGAGTGCAGGAGTAGCTTGGCAAGCTGGATATATGACCAACAAACACACCCCCAAACAAAACACAGGCACAAATAGTGATAAAATCAACTTTTGTGAGATCACATTTGTCATTTTCCCCTTGGCACAACACTGCTTCTCCCCAGCCAGGAGCTGAAATGACACCAGAGGATCACAGGTAGACAAAAACACAAAAAGAGAGGGAGGAAGATAAACGAGACAATATGAACATCATGTAGGTACCGCGTGAGGCATGTCTGTGGGTTGGCACGACTTAATGTGGATTTGCAATGACTTGTCCAGTGATTGACCAACCTGCAAGTGCCAAGGCGCAGCTGAGCATGACCTGCTAACCAAACAAGTGAGAGATGGAAAGTCCTTCCAAGACCTATGATCACTGGCTAAGAGGTAGGGGGGGAAAAATCAAGCAGAGGATTTTGCCTCCCCGGAGAGCACAGTCCATGGGACAAAAATGCATGGCCCTGCCGTTGCCTGGCCGTTTGAGCTTCCCCACCAGTGTAAGTCAAATATCTTTGGGGTTAGGGCAGCTGCCACCGACTGCAGTTCCTGCAGCTGGTGATGCACCAGCGCTGCTTTGGGGCTGGGGTTCATCCCTGCTCCTCCATCCCCGCATCTCCCACCCCACCACACCTCCTCGACCACCTTCAGTGGCTTTGCCAGCAAAGAGGGAGAACAATAAGTGGGATGTGGTGTGAGCCTGGGAAGGTGCACTGGTCTGCATATGGGGAAAACATGGAAAGTTTTTCACGGACTTCTCGCCATGGGTGCTTGCTGTTAAATTGACTCGATTTTGTGCTCCATCTAGAGTCCCTTGCCCACAGGAAAACATGTAACGAAACAGCGGGGACCTGCCAAGAAAGCCAAAAGGTCTGGCAGGTCCCCAGAGCCCAGTGAAGAGCTGCTGCCATGCTGCACACCATCCCAAGACTGCCCAGTGCCTGCTCTGGCCACCATGGCCACTGTCTCTGCCCGTGCCTCGGCCCCAGCCAGCCGCCCAGGCTCCTCAGTGGTGCAAGAGCCATGGCCCATTGCATCATCCTTGCTCCACCTACCCCGGGGCAGGTCTCCATCAGCCCCAAAGCTGGCAGCTTCCCCTGGGGGATCTTCACCAGCCGGCCAAGAGGAGCTGGGGCAACACTTGCCCTGTGTCCTGCAAGACAGGACAGCGTTTCAAATTGTTTCCTGGTCGCAGGCCATGCCAAAGCCAGGACCTTTCCCAGCTTCTGGTGAGCAGCACCAGTTCCCGGTCTTCTCCTGAGACAGAGAACAAGCACCCTCCTTCAACACCTCTGTGCCAGCTCCTGCCTGCTTGCGAAGACTTGCCCCAGTGGGACAAGGCTGATGGGTTTTCAAGTGCCTGGAAAGGATTGTTATGGGCACATATTCAGCTTTACCTATTGCAAGCAAGACAATTTTACTCAGATTCCTCGGAGTCCAGAAATGAAGGCAGAAGTGGAGCAATTAGCCTCTGAGGAAAGGATGGAGAGGTGAAGGTTTAAGAGCAGGGCGTTTTTTTTTGTCAGCAAAGTGGGGCCTGCTGGGAACGCCTCAGTAATATTGTGAGACAGAAGCTGGTCCAAAAAAGTAGCTCCCCCCTTGGGCTGGAGAGCACCTAGAGACATTGCACCTCCTTCTCCATGTCCACCTGCTGCCTTTCTCCTGGGCTGGGAGGCATTGCAAAGCTATCCATTCTCCTGGCCACCTCCACTGGGGTGGCCCGTAGCTCTGCCACCAGCCTGAAACAGCAGAGTCTTCAAAGCAGATGCAAACCCCCTTCATATCAAAATAAAGTCATCAAGAGCTTTTGGCATGAGGGAGTCCCTGAACTCCTGTGGTGAAGGGGTCAGTTTCAGAGCCAGCTGAGGACCTTGGGATGCCCAGCCGTGTCTCAGGGGGTGCAGAGGGACGTAGCAAAGCTGTCACCGGGCATCGCGGCATTGCACCCACAATTTTTTAGGCCCTTCCTTTGTGGGCTTTTCTATTTTTGACCTTCCGCCTAATCGCATAAGCCGCTTTCCAGAGCAACCACAGCATTTGCAGCTTTCATCGACTCCCTCTGAAAATGAGAGCGAGGGTTGCCAGCAGGGAGATGCCGGAGCCGCGCTCGCTTTCACGTGATTTATTCACCTGGATGATCCACAGGCTTCAAGGCAGCCAAAGGCTAGCAGTGCCCGGCTGGCATCTGCCACTGCTTGTTTTGCTTATTGGCAGCTGAGAAACAAAATACCTGGTAAAGAAAGAGAGCTGTTTGTTTACAACACCCTCCACGCGGCAGAGGCTGAACTAGAAAGCCAAATCACGCTCCACTCCGCAATAAACAGTGGGTCTGGGATTTTAAAGAGCATCTTACCATGACCTCAATGGCCCACTTTATGCGTGGTGGCACGGAAGGGAGCCTAAAGGTGAAAAGGCTTAATTAATAATACTTCAAGCTGATTACTGCAGCCCATATATAGGGTGACCTGCATCTACTATCACTTAGCATGGTAATGACTAAGTGCTGCATATGGTTTAAGTATCTCCCTAATGCTAAAGCTAAATGCATCTATAGGCCTAACCCTCTAATTGACTGATTCTAAATATGATAGATTAGCTTTCCATCTCATTATATGTATCTAATCAGGGGATGAGGGTGTGTATACCCTTGGACACATGGTTTTTCATTTCTACTGCCCCAGAACAGCAATTAAGAGAAAATCACTTGTCTGCTCGGGGTTTTTTTGCAGGCTTATCTTGTACCCTATCTCAGAAAGCTGCCGGATTCACTTTATGATGGTGATAAAAATAAGCTGCAGAATCCTGCTTTTACGTGGACACCAAGATTTAGACACAGAGGTGTTGCCTGTGTGACCTTTGTCTGGTGACCCTCGATCGGCACGGGGCTCTTGCTGCCTGTGGCCACTGCCCCGTAGGCGACTGGCTGGCAGGCAGCAGCGGGAAAGGCCGGGAGCAAGAAGCTGGGGAGGGTCTTGGCACAAACAACAGCTTAGGCTTCAATTGTCCCTTTCTCAGCTAGGATGCTCATTTAGATACCATCTAAAAGAAGGTTCCTGATTCTAGCAACTAGCTGTACGGGGTGCCTTTCCCTGCAGTCATCAAGCCCAGCTGCAAGGTCCTGCACATCAGGGAGGCTCCACTCCCCTAGGAGCTGCTCGCCATGGCCCCAGCCTGAGGACACAGGTGGGTGGAGGACTAAGGCAAAGTCCCCGAGTGACCTCATGTGCATCTTCCAGCCCAGCTGAGCACTAATAACCTTGCTGCATTTAGGCTTTCACTCCAGGTCTGGGTAGCTCCAGGCACCTCCTTGCTCATGCCTCTGTGTAGGAACCATTCTCCGAAGAAGGATGCCATAGGCCAGCTACCTAGTGTTGAATTCCAGTTGCTACTGGGGGCTCCTAAGCCACTTGTTAGTGCACAGGAGTCCTTGGGATACACTCATGCTCCACTAGAACTGAGAGACACCTACATAAGGTCATCCTCAAAATTTAGCCATCACCAACAAGCTCCCTGGGGACCTGCCTCTGACCCAAGAGGCTTGTCCCTTCCTGCCGGGGGGGTGAAGCATCCACCTGTCTCTCCCAGCCCCTCTGCCTGGGCCTGGCTAAATGGGAGAAGGGGAGGCCAGCGGCGTTTTGCCCAAGACTCAGAGGAACCGGGGATCACGCACGTCTAACAAAACACCATTGTTAGCATGGCCATGGGTGCTTTGCTTCCTCTATGTTGAACCCAATATAGAGACTATGGAGCCAAAACCAGGGCCCAGACACCTTTATGGTCATGCTGGCTGGCCCTGACCAACGCCAATAAGTCTATATGTGGACACAGAGTAATTCACCATGGGGAGATGAACCATGTTGTAATTTTGTCATTTTTCCACTCAAGTGTCCCAGGCACTGATTGCAGTTTGCGGATTTTTCCATCTCAGACAAATTATGGGGCTCCACCAAAATAGCTGAAAGACAGCTCCATTTTGGGTTACAACATCTTCACCAGATCGGCACCAGCAGAGCTCGCCTACGCATGCGTGAGGCAGCTTTGCCTGCTGTGGGCAGCAGACTCGGGGCCGTGGTAAATTGTTAGAGTGCAAGGAAAATTAAAGGAGTCAGGGTAACAGATTAGAGAAGGCATTCCGAGCTGGCAGGGGAAATTCTTGTTCATTAGAAGCAAAAACAAAAGACAGACTTCAATTGCCAGGGTGTAATTTAGACCCAGGCTCTACGTGGCAATTTTCATGGGCGTGCAGGGAGCCCCAGTGGAACTCAGTGATGAAGGTTCCCACAAGTGGAAGGATTTTGCTAAAGTCCAGTCCTAGCTGAGCAGGCTTAAAGGTCACACTTGGCTTTTTTTTTTTTTTTTTTCCCCAGTTAAAATTGAGTTTTTAGCTCCTGAGATTAGCATTTGAAAGAGAACATTATCCTGTGACATTCGGCTCACTTGACCAGTTTCCTTAGAGCAGCGGGAGGCACGTTTTCCCCAGTGTCTGGGGAAGTAGCAGAAGCAGTGAGCTGAACAAAACCACCACCCAGCCTTCCCCTTGGAGAAAGGGTTAGTGATGAGCAAGAATAAAAGGCCCGAGAAGTGGCAAACAGAAAGGTTGCCCCAAGGAGAGCAACGAGTTCAGATATGTCTATCAGATAACAACACTTAAGCTCAAGCCCCAGAGTGTGTTCATAGAGCTTAAAAATAATGGTGACTCAGCTCTAGGTAAAAGACTTGCTCACCTGTAAGACTGCCCTCCTGCCTCAAGTCAGAAGGTTTGAGCTACTGATGGCCCTGCCTTCACAGCAAGTTTGGGAGACACCAACATCCCAGAAGCTAGAGGAGACATCGGCCAGAGTCTTGTTGGCATTTGCAAGCGCAACAACCCAGTTCTTGGGGTGAACATGACACTGTGTCTCAGTTCAGAAGAAATTCTGTGGCTAGCACCAAACTCTAATAAAGGTTCTTAATACCCTGTTTCTTCTAGACTGCATCTGGGAGAAGAACGCAAGACTTTTGTGCAGAAGGCATCTCTGGACAGTAGACAGGCCTGTAGCGACTAGGAGGCCTGGATCTGCTTCCCCATCTGAGCCTAGAGACAGATAAGATGAAGATACATAAAATTGCCTCTCACTCCCAGTCCAACAACAGCACACCTTGACTAGTCTCCAAAAATGGCATTATTAACAATTCCTGCAATGTTCTTCTATCTTGGCATATATGGTGGCTACAGTGGTGGTGTTGCTGTTGTTGCAGTGGTTTGAAGCAATCTTGAGACCTTGTTCCTGTAACCAAGACGAAGGTGAAACAGGTTTCATTAAAGAAGAAACACAGTTTTAGTTCTCACAGTTGTAGAATAAACGAGGCTCTGACCCCAGCCCACGTTAAATGTTTGGAAATCAAAAACCAGATGATGAATAAACCCCTCATATGAGGGAGCGGGGAAGGAAGCACTGGAAGAACTGAGTCACTGGTTTTGAGCAATCCTGAACTCGCTACTAAAATCTCTCACCTCCACTTTTATAAGACCTGTTGTCAACAACAGCCGTGGGAGCTCAGAGCTGGAGCAGGAGAGCTGGCACCACAGGCAAGTTAAAACTGTTTCAGGGCTAAAACCTTCATGCTGACATGTTACCAGCGGGAGCCCACGCAACAAAGACTCCGTCTCTGTCTGACCCAAGCTCATTTCAAGCTTCTTTCTTGGGATTAAAGATGGGGATTGGGGATGTTCCTCAGCAATTCTGCCCAGCAGCCTTTTGCCACGACAGCTTCTAACTCCCACTATCCCCAAGACCTGTGGTCCCCAAGTCTCCTTGATCAAACCGCTCTCATTGAGGCACAGGCATCTGCCTTCTCCAGTGTGGATGGGGGCAGTGATGAAAGGGCTCGCGTGTCTTCGCTAGTTGCCTACAAGTGTCCTTAGCCACTTCTGAAATATACTCCACCCTCTTGGTCAAAGTCTAGAATTGTGACCCCATTTCTTAGAGGACACCCTCCTGTCCCCTCTCTTTTCTAGCTTCTATTACAAGATGTGAGAGGGGAGATAGTCTGACCTTCTCCCACAACTTCCAGTCACATATGGGCATCACTGGGACACTGGCTATTATCAGGGTTCCCACCACCTCATTCAGGACCGGAAGACGCCCAGGTAGCCAACCACCAACACAACTTATGGTTCTTTCACGCTTTTTGACCTCCTGTTCTTCCTGCAGGCTTGGCTCCACCGGCAGGACGCTTCCAGTTGACAGCGGCCCGAGGGGCGATGCAGGGTGCTGTGCCCAGGGGACGGGCAGCGGGGCGGGTGGGAAGAGCAGCGTGGGCCACAGAAGGCAAAAGGTGACAGGCTTGTGCAAGGACTGATGCACAAGTTGAGAAATGCTGCTGAACGAGCCCCAGGCACAGCGACTACACAGCATGTGAATGCCTTCCCCAGCTTTCCTCTTCTCTTTTTTCACTCCTGCTGCGTGCCCTGTTGCGTGGGTTTTGGGACAGAGAGGCAAGGGACCGCACTGCGGTGACCATACATAAAGAATAGGAAGAGATGGAAAAATACATTAAACCAATGCCCTCTGTTTTTACAGTTTTATCACCTATCTCTTGGTGCTTGGCATTTTCCTCCAGGCTTCGATGCCTGGCTTCACATCAGTTCACGGACCCCGGCTTTCATTTAAAAAAATTATAATTACATGACATTCCAGCTACTATTGATGTGGAGAAGAATTGCAAGTCAGAATCTGAAATATTTATAATTCAGATGTTAAAAAACCCAAACCAAAAAAAAAAAAGGGAAGAAAAAGACTTTGACATTTATTATGTTGGAAAGCTCTTGATTTCTGAGCGAGTCATGATTTTCAGACACCCTGACTCATCATTTCTGAATGCTTCGGTTTGGCAGCCCTCTATATGTTTAGCAATGCAAACCCTGACTTGCAGCTTCCAATGAGAAGCCTAATGGCACGATAAGACAGATTTTCATCTCATTCACATAATTTCCAAGTATCAGGAAATTTACTTAACAGCCAGAGCCGTAAATGCTGTGAAATGGTCTCCCTGGGGAGGAGCAGAAACCTCCTGACTACATACTCGAGCAGCTGAGCAAACCAACAGAGAGCAGGCAGCAGCAAACGGCTCTTTACTTTCTGGCCAAAGGACAGAGCAGATGATCCCAGACACGTTTTCCTCATTTCTCCTGGCTCTGGGAATTGCTAAGCAAGTCCTCGTACCGCAGCAACTGGAGCCTCTCTCATACTCGACTGGAGAAACAGCAATTTCTGCAGGAGGAGCATGCAGCTTCAAGGGAAAATGCTGTTGCAAACCATTTAGGACTTCACAGGGAGCAAGGAACCCGTGCCAGTCTTTGAGAATGCATTCAAAGCATCTTCATCCAGCAGTTAGGGTTGCATTTTTTACATTAAAATCCCTTAGGCACTTGGAGTCTGTGAGATTTTTTTTCCATTGCCTATCAAACAGTGGTATTAAAAATTATGTCTTTGGCAGCACAGCCAGCCTGAGTAGATGCGAGACGATTTTCATCTATTCATTCTAGACCATCTGCTGCTTAACCTCAACTTTCAAAGGCCTTGAATGAGATGTAGGCCACTGAATTTTATAGCTAAATTTCATGAACCTCTTTGAAAATGAAAGGATTGCACAGAACACAAATTTAGAGACATCAAAGGGGCCTTCCCTTTTCATGCAAGCACTAAAAGCAGTGCAAAGGGAACTGATTACAATTTGCTCTATTGCCAGTTTTCACACTGGAGCAAATACGAGCATTATATGCATTAAACCTTATAACCCCGTGCCTGCCAGCTTAATATACTCCTAAAGCCAGGACCAAATTAATAGACTAAAACCATCTTGCATCCACTCAGGCAAGCAACGAAGCCAAAAGAGCTGGCAGGCTAGCTCCAAGGAAAGACTCTTTCTTTTTTTTGTAACCCTGCTTTGGTTTTGTGTTGTTTTGTTGTTTTTTTCAAAATCAATATTTCTTTACATATTCAATGGCAGCGTAAACACTAATTCAGCTTTTTCAAAAGCAAAGATATTGAACAGATACTTTTTAATGAGCTGATCTTCATCCATGCTGCCGGCAGAGTCTGGAGGTAACATGATCGAAATGGCAGCGCCTCCTAAAAAGTATGGTACAGTTCAGGGATCTTGGCCAAACGTGGCTGACTCAAGATCTGCTGACTCGAGTGGCTGAAGTCATTGTGTAGACACGTGTCTTCCAGGCAGGCAACGGATGGCAAGAACTGCCCTAAACTATGAAACAAGATCCAGGTGAAGTCGTGAAAATCAAGGAAATTATAGCAGAAAATTAGGTTTCTAGTCCAAACATGGGTCTACAAGTGCGCTTTCCAGCGAGGGTGATGGTAGGGTGGAGTGACCCTGACGCCACTTGAAATCAATGAGAAGTGAAGCTGAGGCAGAATCTCCCTTTGCTATTTGAATAGCCTAATCACCTTCTATGACAAAATGACCTGCTTGGTTGATGTGGGGCAAGCCGTGGACGACGTCTACCTGGATTTCTTCAAGGCTTTTGATACGTTTTCCCACAGCCTCCTCCAAGAGAAACTGATGCACCCAGACAAGTGGTCTCAGAAGTGGGTGGGGAACTGACTGACAGGCTGCACCCAGAGGGTGACGGTAAATACCTCCTTTTCAAACTGGCAGCTGTCACAAGTGCGGTCCCCCAGAGATCAATATTGGGTCCAACGCTGTTTAATATCTTCATAAGTGATCTGGACAATGGCATTGAGTGTACCCTGATGAAGTTTGCTGATGACACCAAACTGAGTGGGGAAGTAGACACTTCGGAAGGGAGAGCCACCCTGCAGGAAGACCTGGATAGTCTGGAAGAATGGGCTAAGAAGAACCTTATGAAGTCCAACAAGGACAAGTGGAAGGTCTTGCACCTGGGAAAACATAATTCAGGTGTGCAGCACAGGCCGGCACCTACCCATCTGGGGAGCAGCTCTGTGGGAAGGGACCTGGGGGTCCTGGTGGACCAAGCAGCTCATTATGAGCGAACAGTGTGCTGCTGCGGCAACGAAAGCCAACAGGATGCTGGGTTGCATCAACAAAGGCTACACCAGCAGAAATAGAGAAGTCTTTATCCCACTCTACTCGGCACTTGTCAGGCCACACCTGGAATACTGTGTTCAGTTTTGGTCCCTGCTATGAACACAAGATGCGGACAGGCTGGAGAGGGTCCAGAGAAGAGCCACAAAGATGATCAAAGGACTGGGAAGCCTGCCATATGAGGAAAGGCTGAGAGAATTGGGTTTGTTCAGCCTGGAGAAAAGAAGGCTTAGGGGAGACCTTGTCACCACGTTCCAGTATTTAAAGGGTGGCTATAGAAAAGATGGAGAGTCCCTTTTCACAAGATGTCATATGGAAAAGAGAAGGGGTAATGGGTACAAGTTACTCCTGGGGAGATTCCAATTGGACAACAAGAAGACAATTTTCCACAATGAGAACCACTGAGCCCTTGGAATAACCTCCCCAGAGAAATGGTGGATTCTCCAACATTGGGCACTTTTAAGATTCAGCCGGACAGAGTGCTGGGCCTTCTTGTCTAGACTGTGCTTTTGTGAAGAAAGAAAGGTTGGACTAGATGATCCTTGAGGTGCCTTCCAATCTGGTATTCTATGATTTGATTCTTGCTTCATCAAGCCAACAAGCCCTGGGCCAAAACAGGTACAGGCTGGCCAGGACAAGAGCTTTTCCTGCTCCCCAGGGTGGCTGTAGACACCATTTTATATTTTCCAGTGATCAACAAGCTTTCTGATTTACAGTTCATGAAAATCCTAACAGAGCACCTACAGAGGTGTCTAAGTTACCTCTCCCTAAGCTTTCAGGACACAGATTGGCCACACTGATAAAAGTCTCCAAAGATGACTATTGCACATTCTTCATACTGTCAGTGGTGTAAGCAAAACTGCTCAGATCCTGGAGCCATGAAGATGAGGTCACATTTTGATGCTGAAGGCAATACTATGGCACTAGCTTCTCCATTAGGAATCAGTCCAGGAGGTCTCCAGAGCCCAAGGAATAACACCACCAATGAAATCCTGTGATGATACCACATTAGCAACTAGCAAAAAAGTGTATCACTTACTGTTCTCCTGCACTGATCTCCAGGGGAGGAGACGTCGTTCATAATTCTCAATAACGGGAGAGTCAAAAAGCTGTCAACACAAAATTCATAGAAAGTTTCGGTGCTCTCAGTGGCCAGCTTAGCTGCACTTACCTTTTGCCAAGGAAGCACTGCTACAGTCATAATGCTGGGAAACTGAGTGGAGTTGCCTAGGGTCACGTCTGCACCAGACAGGTGAACACTACACTTAATTCACACGTGAATAAAACACCAGAGTGGCCCCCTCATGCAAATGCAATCATCCCTGTCCCATTTCTTCCTATATGGGAAAGCAATTCAAGCTAGCCTGCATGACTGGCTCTTGGATCACTGTTCTGTACATCTCCTCTTCCTTCTCTCACTTACAGTATACAACCTGTCTTTCCTCCTCTCTTGCCCCACTTTGAAGGAGCTGGGTATCTTATAGACCAGCAAAGACATGAGAGGATGGCTGGCTGTGATGTGGCCAAAAGATGCCAATGGAAGGGAGGGGAGACCAGAGGATGAAGCTATGCTTTCCTGAAAGAGGAGATGCAGGAAAGAAAGAGGGAGAACTGGTGTAACACCCAAACACAAAGGCAAGAGGAGTCCAAGGGTAACTGAACCTGATCCCCACCTGTCAAATAGCTCAGCAAGATGGTTTAGGGGTAGAAGTAAGAGGGACTCAGTCATGTAGAGAGGGCTTGGGTGGGAAGAGGTATCGCTTGTATGCAGCTTTGATTTCTTATTTCTACCTCGGTCTCATCGCAGGATCTGCACCGTAACAGGAGTTGTACCTGTGTAATTTACTTGACAAAGGCTTATGCTCCTCTATGTCACCTCCATAGTTGCAGTTGTGCAAGGTCTGTGCAGAAGTGTCCCTCTCTGCTGCACCTCACCCTTCTCTCAAGTTAAAGCATGTGACTAGCACTACATAAACACCATCCGTCGTGCAAAAGGTGAGAAATCCTTCTTCTCCAGTAATTCATAGCTGCTCAAGGAAGAGGCTATAATCCTGACATACAGTTTCAAGTTGAGCAAGGAGTGCAAAGGTGTTCCATGGAGCTACAGAAAAATCATCCAACTTCCAGAAGGACAGGGACAGCAGAGAGCCACCTCCTTGAGCGTCTGGTTTCTACAAACTGCAATGAAAAATTGTCTCAGTCTGCCTGTGGCAGAGGTTTGAGGCTGCAACTGATAAGAAGTGCCCTATGAGTAGTAATAGTCCTTAAATTTAAACCAAACCAAGTCACCCTGTTTCTTAGATAAGCTTTATCATTCTCGTGGGAGCAAGTTGTCCTTTGTGTTACCTGTTGGTCGACAACTCTGCAGTGTGCCAGCGCTGTGGCTCCTGCCGCAATAATGCTACAAATAATTTAAGCGCTACCACTTTGGATCAAAATTTTAATGAGGCACTAAACCCACAAAAGGGGCTCTGTATAGCATAATTAAATAGAATGGGCCTAAATAAACAGTAAGGTTTTACAAGTTACATTGTAGTTGAAAACAGCTGGGAAGCAAAGAAAGGAGCATTGAAGCTGCATGATGTAAAAAGGCATTTCACTGAATGCAAACGCTAAAATTTTTCATATCGCACGAACAGTAAAACACTACAAGCACATTACTTCCCTTCGATTTGGAAGAATATGTGTGGGGCACAGGGCATTTGTTTTTTTCCTTCTGCTAGTCAGCACAATGAAATATTTCACATGGAAACCCAAACAGTGGCAAAGAGAGCCATTTGTCCTTCAGAAAGAAATAAATACTGCAGAAACAGGTAAAGTCAGAAGGAACATCTGTTTCAGTCAGGCCATGGGATGATGGATCACAGCTCCAAAATGCTGGACAGTGCTGGGACTCCTCAAAATAGTCTTGCAAACAATCAGAATTGTAACATGTCTGTTTGGCTCAGAGCTGCAAGACACTTGTTTCACGCTCACGCCGACTCCTTAAATCTACTGCAAGCGGTGACATTCAGGCTGAGCCAACTAGCTCAGCATTCAATTCTCTGTCTGCATCAGATATTTACAATATCATGTTTGTTCCACCCCTGTCAATATTTGATCCAAGAGCTGCATAAATCCTACAAACACAGGAAGGTCTCAATTTCACATTAAGGAAACGTTGACAGTGGTGCTGCTGTATCTTGTAAAGTCAGTGCATTGTTACTCCTTAAGAATGATTAGTTTTCATTTCATTTCCCCCCAGTCCTCTTGGAAGCCCTTCCCCAGAGCCGTAACTATTGCTGCAGTTCTGGGCTTGTGAATGAAAAGTTTCTAAATTCATCTTGGTTTATCATCGGAAGAATTCCTTCTTCAATGGGAGTCAGAATGGGCTCCTCTTTTATAAAATCCGGGTCAAAGTTGCTTACATCATCTTTGGATTTCTGTCAAACAGAAAAGACAAAGGAAAGAGATGTCAAAAGTAGGTATCACCTGCTGATATTCACTCTACACCTTCAGTCTAGTCTTGAATACAATGAACTATCACCTCCAAAACCCAGGCTGAGCTTACTGAAAGCTTTTTCTGGAGGTGGACTGGGAGCTGTTGAGTACCCCCACATACCCTCTTACACTGTAAACCCTTGTAGAGCCTCTGCAGGCCTCTGGCAGGCAAACCCCCTCTCTGATTTAACTGACACCCGCTTTGAGGGGTTGCCTGCCTGGACACGGCAGGGCAGGACACGAAAATCAGTTCCTTTCCTCAAGTGTCAGTACAGACCCAGCCATTCAAAGCAGTTATCCCTCGTGTTTCCCATTAGCTGACTCCACGCAGTCCCTCCTTATCTGCAAAGTGCCTCAGCTGGGTTTCTGGCGGGATACGCTCCTCTATGTGTGAGCCATTAAACTTGCACAATAATGAATTACTGGGCCGTGGGAAGACAACTGGCTTGCCTCCAGGTGCTGGATTCCTTGCTGCCTGCCACAAAGTGGGACTGTTTACAACACACACACAAACGGGGTTTGTGGCACATTTTGACAAGGTGTTCTTCCTGCATTCAGAACAAGATGTTTTATTGACATTGAAGTTTCTAGTTCCGTGGCAGACTGAGGATGCCCCCGTTAGCCTTTGATTCAGGTCAAGAAACAACTCAAGAGCTTGATCTTGAGCTGCTACGGCTCCTCCGAGCGCCTGGTCCTGCACCCAGTGAGCTTCATGGAGCAGGACTGGGTTGACCACTGCCACTATGAGTTTGCAGAGTGACCACACCAGACAAAGCCACTCCAAGTGACAGTTTCAAAGGGAGGGAAGCTGTAGGGACAACCTTGGAAAGGCTCCCCACAGAGAGCATCTTTAGGGCTGTGAAGCAGCACTGGGAAAAGGGCAGCAGTGTCCTCTGCAGCCGATTTGCCATTTGAAGCACTCGGATGACAGTGGTCTGAGCAGGGAACACTGGGCTGGGTGCTGTTAAGACAGAAATAAAAGACAGCTCAGTTGTGAAGAGGCAGGTGGCGTGGTCAAAATGAAGATTACTTACACTGTTTTATATTTGGGGTGAGGCAAAGGGTAGTTAGGTGACTAATCTGCCGCAGTTGCTGTTACAAACCTGCACTTTTTGGCTGAGCTGCCTTTGAAAATCCACCATGGAGGGGAAAAGCAACCTGTACAACATCAGGTGGCCAACCACCAGCCAAACCAAGACCAGCGACCTCACCTCCTGACTCTTGGGCCAGGACTTTCATGTCAAGATTGCCCTTCCTCCACCTCCTTTCCTGTCTCACGGGAATAAACCTGCTTATAGAGCCCAGAAGATAAAAAAAAAAGTGATCCCTTTCCCCCACCCCTCCTTCTCACGTACAATTCGGGGCCTGAATGGTGGCTCCATCTGACGCTGGTTCAGCAGGTCCCAGTCCAGATCTTTGAAGTAGGGGTGCCGCAGAATCGCGCTCTCGCCGCCCAGCCCAGGGCTGCCCAGCCGCATATTGGGGTTCTTTGTCATGAACTGCAAAAGAAAAAGGGCTGTTTGTATCCTCCTGTCTGGCAGGGCCACAGGGGAGGGACCTATTAGCAGTCGCACAAAGCTTGTCCTCAGCTTTCCTGTTGAACCCAGTTGCTGGCCAGACTTCTCAATTTCACTGGAACCGCATGCAAGGAACTTGACTCACTCTATAGAGGAAGAAGTCGGGGTGTATTTCTCCTTGGCCCCTTTTATGGTCAAATCAATAAGGAAAGAAAGTTGAATTGCATAGTTTGCAACATTACATAAGTTGCCCAATGGCTTTGGCGGTTATTTATTTCTGTATTAATTTCTCAGGAATACAAGCTCACTCACAAATGCTGCTCACCATCCAGCCAGGCTTTGGACTGGAGTCAGTCCTGAGCTGTGTCTTTTTCCTAAACCTCAGCCTGCTGAAGTGCAGCCAGAAGCCTACGCTTTCCTTCCTGTCATCTCAGGAAAGAGAGGAAAATGAGCAAGGCACTGGCTTTTAGAGCCTCCCAAGCCCCGAGCAGACGCAAGCAGACAGGTGACCACCTCCTCTACTGATGGTGAAACTCTAAAAGAGGATTTATTTTTCTAACATTTTTACTCTGCTTCTGGTGAAATCTCAAACCTCGGCCAAAGTGCCCTGATTTGCCAGGGAGCAATGAGAAAAGCTGTACATCGTGCAAATAGTGTGAGAGGGCCCTGGCGGGTGCCCTTTAGGTCCCAACAGGAATGATGAAGTGTGAGCACTGCGGATATTTCTTAGGGGGAAGGGAAATATTGGAGGAGGAGGGGAATCCTTCTCCTAGGCAGGAAAAGAGCTAGGTGGTTTGTTAATTTAGGATTATAGTTCTTGAAAATTCAGTAAAAACCAATCTTTCCCCTCCCCTCAAGTACTTCTAATTCATTAGAGAAATCAGGTTATGTTTAAACTGGGAAAAAAGCAGCTTTTATTTGCCTATTGAAACAGCAGCATAAAGCAAGCTCCACTCCGGTGAAGGTGTCCAGACAACTTCCTCAAAGATGAAAGAGCATTATGTTTAGCAAATAGCTGAACCAGCCAAACCAGACAATTGGTCACTGTTTTGGGAATGACCAAGTCTGCAGCATCACGGCAATGGGGAAATGAAAAGAAGGGGAGGTGCAGCAAGAGACCAACTTCATTCTGACTGTAGGAACTTTTCAGAAAGTACAAATTTTCCTAGGACGAACGGAGAAAAGGTCTACTCATTCCCTACCTAGAGAGACGATGGGGAGAAGAAAGACTGCCAGATTTATTTTAGAAGTCTCTCCAATGCTAAGGGGGATTCAGAGCCAAAGTAGGTGTGGTATCTGCAGCTGAGAGACCTTGCAGGACCCCAGACTCTGCTGACCCAGCTCCAGCCTGACCTCCTGAGCCCTTTGAGGACTTGTGCTGCTACGGGATTCCCTATAGCATTCCACCCCAAAACATCAGGAGAAAGAGCTGCTGAGTACATCCAGATTTTTAAGAGCAGTCACCAGGACCGGAGCAAAACCACTGCGGCTTCCTGAAGCGAGGGTCTTCCCATGCTTCTCTGGACTCTTTACCTCTCAGTTATGCAGCATTTCCAGGTTCAGGCCCAAGGACAAGCACGACTTCTGTCTCCCCAACCCTTTCAACTTGTTTTTCTCCCTTTCTACCAGCAGAACCCAAACACAATTTGTTTCCCAAGAGACTGCCCCAAAGTTTCTGTGGGATACTGATCCCCAGACAACAGCATGGTTTCCAAATCAGAAATGGGTCAAGCCAAAAGCTCCCAGAGACCTGGTTCAGACAAGCCTTTGCAAGTCTTAAACTAAACTTCTTTGGTTTGCAAAACAGGCCAGAAATCTCCTGGCAACCCCATCTTCCTCTAATAATTCCCTGCCCAGCTTCTTTGTCCCCACAGATGGATATCTGCATCTCACTAGCTCTTACTTGCATTGCTGGAACTCCTAGAAAGCTCAAGAAAGATCAGAGCTCACTGGTGCTGGGAGCAGTATAGACCAAAAGAGTCCAAAAAGGCAAGGCAAAGAGGAGAGAAGGAGAGCTGGGAATCAGTCCATGTCTCCTGGCTCCTGACCTACCACCAGGAAGCTTCTGCTAAATGTGGAGAGGAAAAAAGAAATCATGGAAGCAAATAATCTCTGAAAAGGGCTGGTAACATGCTTTGCTTGGGTTCCCATTCATGCTCAACCATATAAGACCAAAACCTAAACTGGACTGCCTGTTCCCAGACCAGTTCAGAGCCCTGGGTTATAAAAGTGTGTTTACATTCCTACTTGCTTGTTTTATTCCACATGATGCCAAAATTGCACCAAGCAAAGGCATCTGATGCAAGAAGCTGAAAGCCAATGTAAATGCATTCCTGGCAACTTAAAATACCCTTTTTGTTAGGACAATGAGAATTAGCCAAGGGCCAACCCTTGAGGCGGGCTGTTTTGAGCTCTGAAAAAGCAAAATTCAAAACAAAATGACTGTTCAGATTCGACCAGCTAGGTCTGATTTGTGCATCGGACCCACAGATTGAGAAACCTCAGTTGAGTAACTCTAGGGACCACCTACCCCATGTCTGGTATCCAAAGGAGGCAGGAGGAGAGTAAAGGCTTCAAATCCACCCACCGCTGGAACACATCCCTCTGACTGGCTGCTTAGAGGGATGCCAGGCTGCCACAAAACCCCTCTGAATTAATCTTTGCCTTTGACAAGAGTGAGCTGACCTATGGGACACCTGATCAAACAGCACCTTCCCCAGCTGTCAGGCACGAGCTCAGTGCTGCTGCCTTTTCTGCTCTGTAAACCACAGAGCTTTGAAGGTCAATGGTACCAAGGGCTGGAGTGACCCACCAGACCATAAACCACTGCGGACAACTTTCTCTAAGCTGGTTTCCCAGATACTGCAACCCCCTAACGCAGGCTAGCAGGACCTTGAAAATGAATATAAAGTCACTCACTCTACAAAGACTACCAACGCAGTGTGAAGAGGCCTCCCTTTCATGGGGCAGTCAAAATCATACTGATCTGCTCCAACAGAAGGCTGCGATATAATTTCAAAGGATGGCAGGTCTCTTACTGTTAGTTTACATCCCTGATAAACCTACGCTGTGCTGAGACCTCTCAATTGTATCAGTGCATGGGAACAGGCACTGCAACTGTTTTCTTTAAACATCATCATGCAGTACATGAGATATGTTCCTCTATTCTGGGCAGCCACAGCATCCCTGCCTGTGGATGTACACACGCCTCTGCACTCAGTGGCTATGACAGAAAATGAGAGATTTGGCCATTGCTGCTCTTCCCTTACATAAAATCTCCTGGTGAATTTTGAAAACATCTGGTCCGTCACAGCCTGGTGAAGGTGGGGCGTTTTCTCTGGGAAGCAGCTCCAGTCTTTATTTGACAATTGGGCTGAAAAGCAGGTGTGCAAACTGTGACTCCAACAGAGACAGTACTGATGCTTTGCACTGGAACAGAGTTACCTGCCTTACTGTAAGAGATATAAAATTAAAGGATGACATTTCTGAAGCTGGTTTCTACTAAAATGAATAACTAACCCTCTCAAACGCTATTTGAATTCACCAGAAATTATTGTACTGACAAGGAAGCAGATGAAGTTTTGGTTTGTGTTGTCCAGTATGTCAGGAAAAAACAAAAGACTATAATGACCTCTTTCCTGGTTTGAGCCTCAAAAGCCCATGAATCCTTCTCTTTCTCTCTCTGCCTCAGGCAGTACTGATATTTCTCTGCTGACGGCCCATCTCATGTCGCCCCCACTATCTGATGGCACTTCTAGAAAGCAAACAAAGAACTGGGGATTTCTGAGGAACTTAATTACAAGCTCAGCCTTCATCTCTGAAATGAGTAGCTGGAGCCTATACCCATGTCTCTGACCACGTAAGAGGCACTTCTGCAGCAGGAGGTGCAAAGCTGAGTGCCCAGAGCACACATGCAGGCTGCACGGTGGAAAGCTTTTCAGAAGTTCAGCTCATCTTTCATCTGATCCCTTTGGCTGCATTCAGAAACAGCTGGAAAGTGTCTTACAGTGCTGGCTGCTCCCGGCAAGCACGGGAAGGCCAGAGTTGGACTCTTGCTTCACAGGCTGGATAGCCCTAAATCTCCTTCCAAGTACAACCCTCCAATGTTTTCGCAGGTGATGAGAGAAGATGTTCAGCAGAAAGATTTTCGTGGCAAAATGTCTTCTCCCAATGTTTATTGAGCATCTTGGACTTTGCATGAGAATACCGAATCCATCACGAATCTGAACCTCTGGCACACCGAGCTCAGAAACAGAGAGAAAAAAATTCAACAATAACAACATCAAGGCAAACCAGAGATGTTCCTGAGCAAAAAGGAACATGTCATCACCCTAATCCAAGATGCCTCCCAGCAAAACCAATAGCAAGACTACCAGTCTTAAACTTGAACCAAGCTATCGAGCCATTGCTACGTGATCACATCCAACCATGGGGAATTATCCCACTCCCAGTGTACAGAGCCACTTGGGATCACCTGCAGACTGGGTCTCTCTGGGCTACACCAGTTTGCTGAGCAACAAACTCAAGTGAGGCTCTCACTGGCCTCAGCTAACCCTCTCTGCAGCATCACAGCCAAAACCAGCAGCTGGAATGAGCCAAAAAACATGACTTCACAAAATCATTTGAAAACATTTACTGAAAGAAAATGCAGCAAGCCATGACAAGAAATTAAAAGCTGGAGATTAGTCCACGGAGGGCCTGTGAAGTTACAAGGAAAAAATGCAGACCTAGCAGTGCCAACCACTGGGAAAAATCTGCGTCAGCCCTGGGAGCTCAGCCCATAAGCAGGTGAAGGAGCGCTGGGGATCCATGCTGGTCCTCTCCTTGACCTGCTACATGGCTTGGACCATGCTGGGAAGGGGTCCAGGTCTCCCAGTCTGCTGGGCATGGCTGTACTGGACTTCTCTGGTGCTACTCACATGCAGCGTTGCAACTTCTGTCTCAAGAGGCTGAGTTTGCAGATCAGTCTAGTGGCCTGGAAGTCCGTGAAGAAATGTTTGCACAAAACAGATGTTTCCAAGCCTTAATTTCCTTGAATATACAAATTCCCTTTCTCAATACTGGAATCTCTGATAGGTTTTTACATAACTCATATATGTGCTATTTGCATCAGGATAATTACTTTCATGAGCAATATCACAGTGACTAGACTACGTGAAATTGCGTCACGTCCTAGGGAAACACTAACAAGCCCAGACCCCTTCACAGAAGCAATGCACTTCAGGAAGAGGAATACTTCTGCTCAGCCACTCCCTTCACATTGTCAGCCATCTGGAAGAGGAAGAAATCATTATTTCTTGTATTAAAGAAGGTCTTAGATGGGCCAGCTCCCACCAGGACTCTGTTGCCCTGGGCAGGACACATTTACCTTACAAGAGAAAGCCTATGCCCCCGAGAAGCTCATCTTTCAAATGCAAGTGCATGGCATAGATGGAGGCTCTCCCTTATCTTACAGGCGGGGAACAGAAGCCCAGAGAAATTCATCACTTTATTTTCCCCGGGAGCTCAAGCCCATCGCAGATACGATGACAGACCCTCAGTCCCACCTCCTCTCCATCCCAGCTTCCCCATGCCTCAACAAGCCCTTATTCAGGATTGTGCCAATGCAATAGTCAACCCCAAACCATTAAAGGAAAGAAAGATTTCCCTGTTCGTGATATTCACATTTCCTGCCTGTTGGTGTTTTTCCCATGTTGCTACCAAAGTGAAAAGCAGCAGCACAGGAGATTAATGCCCCAGAGTCTCCCCTCTAGTAATGAGGGAGAGTGGGGAGATCGGGAGATACCCGACATGCTTGTCTTCATTAAGATTCATGAGCTAAACTAACAGGGCAGAAATTAACTCAAAAGGAAATAAGATTTCTCAAAGATCTATTTGATCTCGGACAAAAGGGAATCGTTATATAAATAGAGCA
The DNA here is from genome assembly GCF_964106895.1 of Numenius arquata. Taxonomy (NCBI): domain Eukaryota; kingdom Metazoa; phylum Chordata; class Aves; order Charadriiformes; family Scolopacidae; genus Numenius; species Numenius arquata. The sequence continues at coordinate 32,671,348 of NC_133581.1, forward strand.
ATTACTCTAATTAAGGCTTCCCTCCATGAATCTCTGGACTGAATGCTGCAGTTGCCGAAAACAGTTTGGCCGCCTATTATGTAAGGCAAACAAACCTGCAGTCTGGGGTTTCATTAGCCTTCATCCACCCCTAAACAAAGAAGAAAGGTGGCTCTATGGCTCCATCTGTTAATGTCTGTATAATTTTTAACGATTGGAAGCCAGGAGGCATTAGCATAGCAGAGACACCATTTTTTTTTTTTTTAACTCAACTCTCTTATTTTTTAATTTTTTTTTTTAAATAAAAAGCTGTTCTTTTGAGCCAGTCTTGTCTTTTGCTAGTTTTGGGCAAGGCTCCCATCACCCGCCATCACGGTCTTGCTGGGGCAACACTCACAAGTGTGCCTCGCTTCCCCATACAAGAGCAATCCAGGGCTCAGACACAGAAGTGGGTTACAGGGACTGAGGGTGCCTGATTTCAGCTGAAGCTCCCTGGCCCTGGGAGTAGCACAGTCGCACAGTTCTGCCATGGAAGCCCTTATCCTTACGGCAGCTCAGGGGGTGCCTGGTAGCCTAAACTGCAGCGATTCGGCTGTGGGTGTGAGCCGGGCACTCGGGAGCCTGAGTCCTACTGACCTTCAGTGAGGACTGTGCTGCTGAGAATAGGACTTGGAGTCATTGGGACTCTCTCAAATGCTACCTCTGTCTTACACTGGGGATTTGCTCTGATTGCAGCCATTAGAGGCCGTGTGGCAATTTGGCTTTCTACCCTACACACAGCAGGATAGATCGTTAAAAGCCCCAGTTCCTACCGGTGCAATTCATGGTGGTGCTGAGCTAGAATATGACCCCTGCATGCACAGAGTGCCCATACCACCAAGCTGGGGTCCTGGCTGCAGACTGCTGTCAACAGGTGAAATCCTTCGGTGAAGAGAAGGTCCAGCGAGTGCAGTACTAGGGCTCAGAAGTACAAGACTGCCCTGAAAGCATTTTAAGGGGGGAAGAGAGAGAGAGTGTGAGATCTTGGTTATTTTCTATTCCAGATAAAAAAGGAATGGGAAAGGAGGTAAAAAAAAAAGAGTCTTCAGCCCAGCTCCTAAAAGCCAGAAGACTATAACACCAAGCATGACAGCAGTCATGCGTTTAATGCACCAGCCGCAGGCAAGAAGGACAAAATGTCAGTGCGGTGGATATTAAGCAGATAAATTTGATTTTGCTTTCCCCGAGTACAAAAATGGCTGCTCAATGCTGCCCAGTCAAAGCTTGAGGGAACAAGAAGGATTAACTGTATTGCAAGCAGTGCTGAGCAAGGCAAAAGAGACGAGCAGAATGATTCAAGGTAGATAGAGTGGGATGGACACATCTGGGTCCAAATCTCCTGGCACTGTAAACTGATGTAACTTTGCTGACTATCACCAGGAGAGAACTTGGCCCAAACATGGGAATTAAATGTTGTCTCAATAACTGCAAACTTCCTTGCTGTGCTGAAATCTACCCACTCCCTGCCTCTCCCCACTCATCAAGTAATAACTCATCAACACTAATGCAGAAGGTTTTTACAGGTACCAAATGCATATTGGCTCCCATGAGAGCTAGTGATTTTCAACACTTCTGCCTTCGGTACTCCCATAATAAACAACAATAACTATCAAAACCTAATTTTAGTTATAAGATATATGGAATATTTAACATAGGTTTTGGTCAAGACGTCACTCCAGAAGTCTGTGTTTTCAGAGCTGATGAGTCAACTCCAGTTCCCACCAGGGTCACCGGCTGCACTGGCTGCTCAGACAGTATCAAACTCCAGCTGCTGTTTTTAAATTATACCAGTTGGACTCTCGGTACAACATGGGGATATGCAGGTCGATTACTAAATCAATACATCAGAGTAACACACACACGAAGGAAGAATTAGCATCGCACTTATTAAGAGACTGGGGCGGGGCATGATCCCACTGTTGTTTTAAGCAGTGGTAAAATCTCCCTAGGGTTGCATGGGAAAACAATTAATCCTTTTCTGATAGTCTTGTCAAGAGGAACCGGGGGAATCTATATACACAACCCTGGGTGGCCTATTTACATAGGGTCAAACACAAAGGGGACTCAAGTGCCCCAGACAAACTTGTAAAGGCCAATTAAAAAAAAAAAAAATCACAGGAAAATACTTCAAAGGAACTTTTTTGTGGCCTTGGTTATATTTCTATTCTTTTAACTGTAAAGTTCCTGAAAAGACACAGCAGGTCAGAAAGGTGAAAGTTGGAAGGATGAGTAAGACCTACAGCCCTGAATAGCTTGGACAGTGCTGAGACCTCCCAGTTAGATGGACTGGCCCACTCCCCTGGGGGCTGTACAGCAACTGCTGGTCCCATCATTCAGCCATCATTCCCATCTCCAGGTCGGACCCATGTTCTCAAGGGAACCCTTGAGCCTTCCCCAAGATTAGAATTTAATGGACTTCACGAAAATGCTTTTGAGGGTCTATAATTGCACTGTTTCTCTGAGGCAGAGCTGAGAAGTGAGCCCAGGCCACAAGTCGTAGGCTTGGCCACAGGAATCACTTCTTCTGGAACACCTAGAAGCAAGCAGAAAAAGGAAGAGGGGGAAGAGAGTCAGAGCAATGAATGCTCCTTCGTTCCCCCTTCCTGCCCCCCCCATCTCTGGCAGGAAAGAGGAGGATGAGTCACACCTGACATTACAATAGGCAGGGTTAGGAGCTTTTGTTAGAAGCAAATCTGAGCCTGCACGCTGTGGACTTGAACAAGAAGCTAATTTCAGCCTATTGGAAAGTGAAAGGTAAAAGACCTAATGACTACTTCAAGATGAGTTTGCCCTTGGCAAGCTATAGAGATGGCTTTAGTTTTCTTTCACAGTGAATTATTCAGAAGCACGGGACTAGTACTGTGGGGAAGAGGAGCACTTCAGAAAGGGGTGATCAATCAACAGAAGAGATTAAAATCACTGGGGAAAGCTGTTTGCTGTTTGAGAACTAGGAGGTAGAGTAAGAGGCAGGATGTTACAGAAAGTGGTATGCAAGCTCAGGCAAAAGAGGCAAAGCGGCAGTCTGTGGCAGAGCACATCCTTGTCGCTTCAGCTCAGTGTATGTTAATAGCAAAAGTGGTCTAGACGAGAGATCATTTAAAATTGCAGAACTCCTTCCTCATTGGGAAATTACAGGCTCTGGAGTCCTGCTTTTGCTGTAGAGGCTCCGGAGCCAACCAGGAAACGCAAGATGAAGGCATTTCTAAAACACAAAATAAAGAAAAAAAAAGTTTACACAGATCCAGTATAGGGTTTCACAGAGAGATTCAAATATTGGCCTGACTGACAGCCAAAGCTTAATCAAACTGTGCAAGAGGATTTATGGAGCCTGCCAACTCTGAAGAGATGCCAAGGAGAATAATTTATTGGCATATTTGAAGGCATTTTTAATATCTGCCTTTGTGAGGCTAGTCAGCTCTGCGGAAAGCAGTGAGCTCATCTAGTTCCCTCTTTGATTTCAGTGGGTCACCATTGTGTTGTTCCTTTCCCTTTTAATCTTTGTCTAAAAAATACTCCTGGCATCTGGTTCATTCAGAAACGTTCAGTTCATTCTGGCTGTTCCAGCACTGCATGCGAAATAGATTCTCTGCCTTTTTCTGTCTGCTGGAACGAACGAACCGGCCCTGGATCTGTAGGATGTAAATGCAAAGGAGAGATTTATGCCTTGCACAGTGACGTACAGGAAACGTAGGCAACCTTGCACCATCAGGCTGTAAGTGTTCAGGAGAGGACAGGGGAGCACAAACAGGGGGGGTTTGGTCTAGCTCACACAGAGGCCAAACTGACTGCCCAGGACTCAGGGGAAAGGCAAGGCAAAAAGGCAGCAGGGAGCACATAACGTACTGTGCTTAGACGTGCCAAGCAAAGCACACCCCTGGGATTTTGACCCATGTGCTGCTTGCTGTAGCATGCGGGGAGGATGCAGACACCTACTGTGGTATCTCAGCTGATGACAGTCAGTTCTGACCTCCTCGGTACCCAGGGATGTTGGACCCCGAGCAAGTGCAGCGTATGAAGAGGACAAACTTCTCCAAAAACCAGTTCAGGAGACCTCACCCTCCATGATGATGTTCAGGGTGAGCAGCTGCAGAGAGTAGACAGCTTGGATCACCCACATCTCTCCTGAACTTAGATGTCCTTGCCAACAGTCTGAAACCAGCCTCTCCACTCCCCTGTCACTGCAGACTTTGCTTTGATTATGTTCAAAAAATCTGCCTCTAAGACTTTCTGCTGTGACAACCCTGGCATCTGCCTTCTCTCCTCATTAATGGCATTTTCAAGTTCCTTAGAGCAATTGGGCCAGCCTGGCTCAGCATGGAGCACTCACCGTCCAGAAAGCCCTTCTGAAATTAAATTACAGCACATGCAAAAGGGGTCCTCACCGAGGGTTTGGGCAATCATGGTGACATCCCCTTAGTTTGCTCCTCCTGCAGCACAGCACAGTGTTTGCTTTGCTTTTTCCTCCTTCAGCTGGGCCCGAGTGGAATGCCCTATGGAAATTTATTTTCTGTATCTCTACAATCTCGTTTCCTCTCAGCCCGTTATGGTAAGTACCTGCAGCACAGCCCAAGCCTCCAAGGGCTCTGCTGGAGCCGTTATCCTCCATCCAGCCAGACTGGACTGCCCTGTGCTCTGACCACACAGGATATTAGAAGTTTATCAGAATTTCTTTGAAATGTCAAGAAATAGCCACCCAGACCCTGTATTCTCCAGGGACTCCTGGATTTAACTCACACATACACACAGACATAATAATCAAATTTATCTCTCTTTAGGAGACATCACTTAGAATTCCTGAGAAACAATGAGAAACACTGCTTATTTCCACCAGAAGGAGGGGCAGAGGAAGGTACCCTTCAAATGTAGTTTTTCCTCATCTAGTATCACCTGCAGATTTAGAGAAGAAGAAAACCTTAATACACACACACACTTTCCCAACTGCTACCGAACTTACTTCTGTGTATGCATACAGATACACAAAGCATTTCTACAAGTCACCATCAATGCCCTCTAACTTAACGTCTTGTTCTAAGGTAGAATGGGGCCATATTTTGAAATAACGTCCACAGGCTTTCCCCCATCAGTTCAAGAGAAATTGCTGGTGGAGCAATAAGCTCCTATAATGAGCAGCATGTGGGGAAGTCTCTAGTGTCTGATGGTCACCCAAGTGACCAAGGGACTTAAGGCAGCCTCATATTCGCTCTTCTGGGCAGCAGAGGAATGACAAACTTCTGTAGAAAGTTCTGAGCAGCTCTTTCAATTAACAAGATGAGAATTGGCCAAGCTGTTATAGAAGGGCCCCCATACCTCTCTCCTGCTGAAGATGAAGTGGCTGGTTGCTGTCTACACTGCAATATTCTTGAGCCCTTTTCTTTCTCTCCACAAAAACCCACATGTGCTGCCTCCTAGCAAAGGGGAATAAGTTACACTGCTGGCAAGCCCTCAGTATTGAATATTGCTGTGTCTGCTAACTGTACAAACAAGCCAAAAAAACCTAAGGAACTAACTGAAAAGCCCTAGTTTATGGGTTTCAGTCTGTGACATGGGCTCACAGGAATAGAAGAGGCTTTTACTTTCTAGATCAGGGCTTTTTTGACTTCTTGATCAGGATTCAAGGCTGTCTAGAGGCAAAGGGGTTGGATTTAAACTGTGGCACACTTAACCATTCCCCCTCCCACTACATGCAAGCCCCCTCCTGGCTGCCGGCAGAAGCTGGGAGGGAAATCCCAAGTCCTTCACCTTGTGCTCTGACAGTCCAAAATGAGTCCATAAAGCACAGGTCATCAGAACAGGACCCAGCTCCTGCTGACCCACAGAGCATCATTATTGCAGTGGCTGAGTTTGAAGCACTAATTCCCCAGACAAAACAGCCCCTTGATGTTAACATGGCAGAGAAAATGGGATTTTAAGCAAATCTGCAAAAGCGGAGTCCAAAGGAGGATAGGGAGGTGGTGGTGCACGTGTGCGTTAGATATCAGTGGTTTTGTCAGAGTGCAGAGAGTGCCAGGGTATCCAGAGAGGGTAAGTGAACTCAGTGACACAAAGCAGCAGAGTTCACTAAACCCGAGTATTTGCCTTTCGAATCAGGGTCACTTCCGGGCTATTGCTCTCTAGAAAAATAGATCAAGTTTTTCTTTTGCATCCTTGGCACTGCATTGCTGACATCATTTTTCTCCGAGATACAGCTCGTGTTTGCTCCCAGCTGTTCCACCCGCACTGGGTGGGAGTGCAGGCTGCTAAAACCACAGCCAATTTCCTCTGCACCTTCCCCTTTTCTTGTCTGGTGTTTATTTTTCAAATGAAAACCACTTAGCGTGGGACATAACTTTTTGCCCACTCTCTTAACTCTGGCCATGTTTTCTTCAAAATACATGGTTTTAACCAGCTGGAGGGAGAACAGGCTTTAGTCTCATTTGTGTTCCCACAATAGCCAGCTACAAGCAAGGCTGCCCAAGCCTCACTTTTGGAAGGAGCATTTCAGCTAGGTGTTTCAGAGCTCACATTGAGATTGGAGGTTGGCACATCAGTGCCACGATACCCTCAGCTTCAGCAGGCTCAGCTGTGACAGTTCAGAAATCTGGGGTGCAGAAGGCACAGCAATGCTAACACTTCCCTAGGGAGATGCTGCTTTCTCGCCCCTGCTCTCAGAGTGAAAACAGCTAAACATCTAAATTGCAATTGCTCATCCAAATTTCCAAGCCTCTGGGCCAACCATTGCTACTTCAGATCATCAGTCCATGGAGAGACTCAATAGGCTTAGTCCTTCTCTCCTCATCTGAAACCAGACTTGGAAAGGAAAATCCCTGCAGCTTTCCCTGCGAGTTTGCTTCCCATTACACCATGGACTTTTGAGACCCGATTTTTACTGCGTCCCTTCGTTCTCCCCTCGAACTAAACCTGACTGCGAGCAAAACAGCATGATTGGATTGCATTTGAGAGAGTCATACATGAAGCAAGTGAAACATGCTGCCAAAATACCACTCCCCTTATGGGAAATGAGAGGATTGTATTCCATTTTGCAGTTCACTCAGCTGAATCCCAATGCCTCTGGCTTCCCAGAAAGCACCTCCCCTCTTTGCTCAAGCACTTTTTGCTAGTGACAATTTACAAATTCAGAGCATCGACATGCTGTAACAAAGCAAACTCCAGCTGCACTCTCACCGTAAAAGATACGGTGCAGCAGTCCCTGCTTGCTCATAAAGTTTCCCTTCCACAGTCTCTTCATCATCAGACACTGGTGACTACACTCTGTCAGCTGACGGCAAAGATATTTGAAAGAATTTCTTTTACAGACACAGAACCAATAGCTCCTCTGGCATAAACTCCTTGTGACTGTATTCAGGTAGGACTACACAGAAACCTTTTTTGGGCCGAATGAAAATCAAAGCAAGACTTACGTTTAGGATGAGCTGAAGTGATCTGAATCCATTCAGCAGCAATTCTCCTTTTCTACCCTTTTTTTTTCCTCCCACAAGCAAATCCATGCCCAGTTTGACTTGCTCAGACAAGCTGGGGAGACCTCAGTTCAAGTCCTCTCTGCCTGACTCGAACCATCAATACCTGAATTCCCTAGTGACACACTCAGACCAGGCAGGGTATACAAGTGAGGTTTTCTGCTCCCCTCCTCGGGGAATATTGACCCCAGAAAAATCCTGCTGATTTACACTGATTTAGCTCTGCTCTACTCTTTCCCCAGCTTTTGAGGGAAAATATCAAGGACCAAACAAAACATTAAAAAGGGAAATAGATAAAAACTTCTATACACGAATACTTTTGCTTTGAATTCTAAACAAGGTCCCAGGGCACTGAGGTTGGTTTTGTTTTCCTTGGTGCCAGCGTTCAAAAACACACCAGGAACACCCACTGACCTAAATGCGTCCAAAGTATTTATCTTGGTTATTATCAGTAAACTGCAAAGATGAACAGGATGCAACCTTCAGAAATCAGGTGGTTTCTGATGGGGGGGAAATTGGTGAAGCACAATTATAGTAAATGAAAGCAAACCAAAATAACAGCATCTGTGAAATGGATACTAAAACCTATTATCCTTGTTTACGATAAAGTTCTTCAGGAAGGCAAAGAGATCAAGTGCTTTCTAAACCTAGATGTATCCATTTGTAAAGCATCTCACCTAATTGCATCTTCCTGGCAGAAGAATTTGATTTTCGTTTCAGAGCTTCATACCACTCAAGACTAAAGCGAATTCTCACTAGTCCTGTTCAAGGTTAGAGGCCAAAACTTTTAGCAAGGGGATAATCCAGTTATTAAGGCTATTAAGGCCTTAGCCTGCAATATAAGAGACCCCATGTTGAATTGCCTGGTCTTTCTAGGCTTCCCACACCATGTCGTTACTTTCTTCTCCCAAGTCACAGGCGATGGGACAAGAGGAAACGGCCTCAAGTTGCCCCAGGGGAGGTTCAGATTGGATATTAGGGAAAATTTTTACACAGAAAGGGTTATTAAGCCTTGGAATGGGCTGCCCAGGGAAGTGGTTGAGGCACCATCCCTGGAGGGATTCAAAAGAGTGGTTGACATAGTGCTTAGAGACATGGTTTAGTGATGGGTTTTTTTATCAGAGTTAGGTTGATGGTTGGACTAGATGATCTTAAAGGTCTCTTCCAACCTAGGCAATTCTATGATTCTATAATCATTTATGTCACTGCAGTAGTCGAGTGTTTTGATTTTCCAGAGCTCTCAGTTTCTTTGGCTAGAAAGCACTGTCACAGCTGTAAACCAGGGAGCTCGAGTTCATTTTTTGTTGGAGGTAAACACAGTAGTGAGTAGAAGATGAACACATAGTAATAATGCTGTATCTAAGAAAAATAATATTAGCATAAGAGTCTGTGAGAAAAAAATCCACATATTCAGCAGCTAGAAAAATCCACTGTCTTCCTTCATAAAATAGCCATGTTAGGTCTCCTGATTTGCAGGTTAACACCCTTATCATTTAATCACCTTTTGATTCATTAGGGTAAAGCCAGACAGTTCCAGTGCACTAGCCACTGTTTCTAAATGCACAGCCTGAAATCTTAAAAACCTTCATTCCCACCTTATGGGGAAAGACATGAGGCACATGGATAAGGGAGTTCCTGGGAAAATTCAGGAATACATGGTAGAACAAGGACTAAGTGTAGGCAGCAACAGCTCTCCTCAAACTGCCGTACAGCCCCATTTTTTTTCCTCCCAAACACACAAGAATCAAAAACCTGTCTTTGTATGCAGGTAGACAACGATCTCTGGGAGATGGCTGGTATTACCAACAGTCAGAACGACGGATTATCATGAAGACTTCACTTCTGCACCACTCCGGTTGCATGGAAATCATATTGACACTACTGATTAAATTCTGTGTACACCTGCTGCTTCTGTTCTGGAAGATGACCACATGTTGTAAATCATTAAGTCAGCAGGAGAATGCCCAGACACACAGACATCCATATGCTTTGCCTGCAAGGTTGGCTACTGAACCATAAAAAGGGCATAACTATGCAAACACATGCAAGTGTGGCAGGATTGGGGTTTTATTGTTTACACTTCAATCCAAGATAAGAAAAGGCTCAGGGTCAGAGTAACTGCAATTTCTGAGTGCCTGTACATCCCAGCCCTGTTTTGTTTTGCTAGATTTAGGCTGAAGAAAGCCAGGGCAGAGAGCACGCAAATAGCCAAGGGAACTCACCGCTTTAAGGATTGCCACTGCGTCCTGCTGGAGCCACGTCGGGTAGACTACCTCATCGTTCAGAATGGCCTCAAAGAGGTCATCCTCGTTCTCCGCCTCAAAGGGTGCGTGGCCGCACAGCATCTCATACAGCAGCACGCCCATGGCCCACCAGTCTACGTCAGGTCCATACAGCATCTCTTGCAGGATCTGAAGGAGGGATGGCGAGAGAAATATCAACCCCAAAGCTTCTTAAACTGAGCAGAGGAGGAAAAGAGATTTGGAAACATTAATGCAGAAGTTTTCGCCACATCCTAACAGTGCTCTCTGCTAGGCTGGCTGGATGTCCAGGAACATACAGGTGGACCCCCAGACCTGCAGTAAGGTACATCAGATCCATTCAACAAGGGCTGAAGTAGCTTGGCTGCTCATGGAACCACCTGGGAAATATTGCTAGGGCTTAGCAGGAGAAGGGGCATTCCAGTGAAACTGGCTGAGCCACAGAAGTGGCAAAGCAGCCATGTGTGCAGGTTGACACCACTTTTTCCTTGTCTCTAGGAAAGAAATTCTTACCCAGCTCCCATGGCAAGGCTTTCAGCTGGAGAGGGAAAGGAGCGTGAGTGTGTGAGAAAGGCACAAACACCAACCACAGACAAAAATTCAATCGTGCTGAAGAAGGATCTGAAACCCTGTCAGAACATCTGGCATTGTCTGGAGGGCAGCTATTCCTTAAAGAGGTGTTTGTTAATTTTGTAGTGAGACTGCAGAATGACAGGGAAGGGGAGGAGATAGAAAATTAGGGAGAATGCAATCTCCTTTCAAATCAAACTGGGCCAGTATCTGTATGGGCCTCTCAAGATCTTTGCAGCTGTGCCTCCATTTTTCACCTCGCATTTCCTAAAGAAAAATATAGGCTTCTCTTGGTGCCTACAGCAGACCGAAGATTTACTCATGCTTTGCTTGCACAAGGGACTGATAATACAAGCACGCACCTAGGAGGCAAACTTGCACCCAGCAGTCAAATAAGGTGTAGCTAAAGATGCTAGAGAGTACACTTACTGCTCTAAAGCTAACCTACGCTTTTCATATTATAACCAAGTTTTCCTGGCCAAAGAAAAGTTTCTTATACCTCCGGAGCGATGTAGTCCGGTGTACCACAGAAGGTGGCTGTGGTAATGCCATTGTGAATGCCCTCTTTGCACATTCCAAAGTCTGCCAGCTTGCAGTGACCCTCGTAGTCCAACAGCACATTATCCAGCTTCAAGTCCCTGCAACGAGAATGGTTCACCAAGTTGCTACGTGCTTCAAGCAGCCCCAGCACAAACGGAGGCAGCGTCCCAGACCTCAGAAGCTTAACCTGTAAAGTGAACAAGCCTCATCATCATAAAAAAATAAACAGAAGTCATGCAGGAGGGGTTTTCTTTTGCTCCATCTCTCTTACAAAAGAGAGGGAGGAACAAACATCATTCTGTCGAACTGCATTTAATAGGGGCAGGTGCTATATGAGTTTGCCCACATGGCTTTCCAAACACACCACAAGCCTGGCTGGCAGAACTCCTGCTCATTTAGCTCTAGGACTCACTGGAACAGAGGTTGCCAGAGCTGTCAAATTGCGTAATGGTGTTATGATGCAGCAAAACGCACCGCACAGGACGTGCTCTGATTCAACAAAGCACCATGCTCGGAGCACGCCACCAAACCTGGGGAGGTGCAGGAAGCCTTTTCAGAGAGGGAGCAGATTCCTTCCTTCTCCTGAGGTGTGCTGGGTTAAGTCCCAGACTTCCCTGTATCGGGACAAGCCTGACTGATACACCCCTCTTGGAATGTTACCCAAGCTGAGAAGAAAAGAAACTCCCTGCTGACACCAAGCCAGGTGGGCAGGGGTAATCTTCAGCTGGCATGGGTTGCCTCCACCATAAGGCAAAGTCTTAAAGTCCTCCCAAACGTATTGATTCCAGCAAGACTGCACTAATGTAAGAAGTGAATGTCCCCTGTAGTGCTTATTGGGGTGGGGACCTCCTTGCCATGGTCACAAGAGACCTGCTGCCAAACACCATACTGTACAAGCTGCAGAAAGGCACGTTTTCCAATACGTCACCTCTAACAGCCTGGGAGCTCCTCATCAAAAGCAGAGCTGTCAAAATGAGAGAGCCCTAACAAAGCTTATCAGCTTGCCTGACCTTGAGATTGCCTGGGGCAAGAGCCCGCAGTCAGCAGTGCCAGTCAGGAACACAACCAGAAAGCACGGGGTCATCTGTAGACTTAGGCAATGCCTTCCTAAAAATACAAACCAGCTTGCAGCACCTCTGCTCTTCAGCTGCCAGACAAGCTCTAGTCACTCTCACAGATGGAGGAAAGGAGCTGTGACGGGAGCTCTGTACAGTACTACAGCTCTGTACAGGTTACAGTTCACTTCTTGAACCATCTCAGGTATTGGCCCAAGAGTCGCAGCTCTGAGGCAGGAAGTGTTGCTCCTTACAGGCCTAGACAAAGCCACTTTCAAAGTCATCCAGATGCCCAGATAAGCATCAAATAACCAAATACATCTAAGAGTCTCAGGACCCCTTTATGAAATCCACGCTGGAACTTGATCCATTTTGTCTTCTGGTTGGACATCTATTTCCCTGGGAAGGGGGAGCAATGGGGAGGGTGGTTAACATAGGTGGTGGCACATCCATATCAGTATGAACACCTACGGGAGAGCTGAAATCTGAATTCAGCTTGATCTTTTTCATTGTCCATCTATGATCTTAAAGTGAAAATCAGGTGGTCCATTGCTCTGTTTTGCATTAGCATTTCTACAGCCTATACCACCACCGGATGCCTCCCTGGAGCTCGAGACAGTTCTCCCTCAACTTCGTTGTTGCAGCGGAAAGATCAATGACACATTGTGCTAGACAATCAAAGCCACATCCTGTCCTAAAGAGATAAGAAAAAGTATTCTTAGCCTCTTTTGAACAGATGGAAAAGCGAGAGGTAGAGGTTAAGAAATTTGCCCATGTCCCCCAGAGCAAAGACTGAACACCAGCTTCCTGAATTCCAGCTCCGGATCTTCATCACAAGATCGTACATCTTCTCTCTCCAACTTTAACATGGCATAGCAACACAAGCCAGCAAAAACCCCTCTGTAATCATGCTCTCCTTCCCAGCAGGCCCAGTAGCTACCTGGTGGTCAGCGAAATTTGGATGCCAAGGACAGTGCCCGTGCCTGTCTTATGCTGCAGTGTTTGCTCTGGGTGGGATGCTCAGCAGAAGACATTTTTCCCCTTCTGAGAATCAAAAATGGCTGCTAAGGCATGTGGGCAAAGGCTCATCTTGGAAAGGCTTTAGGCGAGGACAGTGAGAGGTATTGTACATGCTCGCCCATGACAGTATGCCTTCAGCGGCAGTTTCCAGCCAAAGCTCCTGTTGCTTTTCCCTGTGGTTCCTGGCAGAGCAGGGAAGCCCTCGGAGCATGAAGGCAGGCCTTGTTTCCAGGAGTCTGCAATGATGTGGTTGAAACGCGCAGTTTATTCTTGGCTCAGTTTTAAATGCAGCAAACACCTTTTGGGTCCTGGGTAGGCCTGATTGTTTGGGGGGAGCCTAAGGGTGTGACTGGAAGGGGAATTTTGGTGAACCTGCTTGGAGATCCCCCTTCCAAGCCTCCCCTCACTCCCCAAAATACCTGCCATGTTCTAGCATGCTCTGGGAATACTTCAAAATACACCTTCCTTACATCCTAGCTAGCAGCAACAGTCACATACATTGAGTGAGCAGGTTCCAGTCCCTCACGGAGAGCCTGAGGAGCAGAGCCAAGAGGCAGCGATGAGGCAGGACCAGCCCTGCAGACCAAGGTCACCAGCCCCTCTGCCACTTCTCAGCCTCTGCCCCACAGCACATGCTGCAGAAAGCCCCAGATCCCTGCTGGTTGTATAATGCCAATGTTCATCATCGAGATGGCAGGAGCTTCTGCAGGTGTGTGAGCAGTCTGCACTTGCTGTGGCCTCCCAGAGCGCCTCTATATATGTAATTGCCATCAAATTTAAACCTCCTGCCGCTTGCTGACTGAGTATACTTTTAACCACACAAGGCAAATTTCCAGCCTTTTGGCTTCTCTACACTCCACATTAAACCTATTAAGAGCACCTGTTGTCTCCTCCTACAGTTGGGATACCGGCTCCTCCTGACTTCCGTCCAGCAACGTGAAATCCAAAACTCGCATTTTCTATTTTCACATAACCCGTAACATGACATTAATCTGCTCTTGCTTGCTCAGGCACTCTGGCTATGTGCAGATTATTTTCGAAGAGGACCTCCTGTGACCAAAGATGACTTCCCAATGTTCTTTGCTTGGCAAGGCCACAGAAGATGGCCCCACGCGTTCCTCTTGGAGAGGAACAGAACAGTGGCGGGCTCAGCCACGCAGCTCCTTTGGAGCCTGCTCTCTCCGGTTGCCCCGTAGGATAATTCTCTGGGAAAGCTGTGGTTTGGTCTCAGGTCTGAGCATGTCTCAAGTGATCCCAGAAGTTTTAAGCTCTGTACTCGCTGCTTGACATTGACAGGTCTCCCCGTGCGTTGAACCCCATGAACCAGCACAGCCACATGTGAGGAAAAAGCCTGACGGGTTTCTGAGATTTACAAGGAGCTCTTCATTTTCGCAGCAAGGATTCCGGGAAGCTGATGAAACTGGAAGCCATCCAGCTCAGAAAGCCCAAATCTACCTCATTTCCTTAATACTTGCATTTTCCATTCAATATTTTTAGCAGGTCAATGAAGCAATAGCGGTGGAGCGGTTTTCTGAGGGCTGCATTTCTAAGGCCCTGCTGAGGTTCTGCCTTTCACTGACAAACTTCCACTGGAAAGCAGGCTTCATCCTGACTCAGAAAGGCAGCTTTTGTCCTCACAGGCAGCTACAGCACGTCAGCTTAACGGCCTCAGTTTATTCTAGACCCAGAAGAAATGACAAAACAAGCTGCTTCAGCGTCAGTTGCTGGAAAAAGTGTTCTTTACCCGTCTGCCACTTGAGTTTAACGTTCGTAAAAAAAACCCCAAAATTACAACTGCAGATGATCCAGTCTTTTTCTGAAGCATCTGTCAAATACAATTTCCCTGCACCAGATAGTTTTTCCAGTGAATGGGTGTTATACACGTACCTGCCACTCACTCTACTCCAATCACCTCCATTCGCGATGTAGAAACTATATCTGAAAGGATGGAATACTGGTGGGTTTGTTTTTTTTTCCTCTTTTGGTTTTACCACTCTGTGCGTACATGCAGTAAGGATCTTCTTCACAGGAGTGACAGAAAGTGGCTTCCTGCCTCAGTTCTAGGTTGTCCCAGGTCTAGCAATCCCAAAGGTCCGGTTTAAAGCTCATGAAAGCCTGGTGTTCCTATCTCCATGCAAATCATTTGAGTCATGAAAGATGTAGGTTCAAAGTAATGGGAGCTAACCACAAATGTACATGCGATTAGTGCAATACTCCAGCCAAATGTTAAAAAAAAATAATTATATATGTATGTATTCACCCAATTAAAAATAAAATCCCCAAACGTGGAATTAGCTAAATGAATAATTTTAGCATTTCTGAAAGGTTTTTCAAGGTCTTTTTCAAGTCTTCAGCATGCAAGGCCACTTAGACACTCTTTTGGAAACACTTTTGGAGCGAGCAAATATGCATTCAAACTGCCTTTGCAAGAAGGGAGTAGATTTTTATTTTTCTCCACCTCTTCTGCTGAAGTCATTTTACTTCATAAGAAATACTGAAATCTCCATCACAATGGAGAAAAATGTGTTTCTATTGCCTCTTCTGGTAGTCAAAGCAATACACGCTTCCAACTCCTGCTCCAGTGAAATTGTAATTATTTTTTTGCAAAATGAAGCAACTTCAAAAGAGGAGAGTGAAAGACATACAATCTGTGGAATAGCACAGTTAGAAGATGCTTATCGAAGAGGTGGGATTTTTCAAGCTGGAAGCTTTGCTCCAAGTACAGCTGACAACAGATTTAAACCAATATTTTGATGAAATAAGGAGGAGAACAGACGGAGGTCTCAGTTTTATGTAAAGCCCTAAAAACTAATGTGAAGCTAATATCATTTCCTATTTTCCTTTGCATTCATTAATAACACCCAAACCAAAATATTTTATTTTACTTGAAACAAACACTCTCTTGAATTGCAAAAAAATATTGTTGCTTTAAAAAAATCCCAAACAATTATTTCGTGCTCACAAAATCTGAAGCAATTTTCTATCTCTCTTTCCACACCAAATTTTGGAGACTCGGGTTACCAAACTCAAGGCAAACAATTATTTTCACAATCCCATTCCCATCAGCTTTGGATTAGGGACCTCCACGTTTTGTTCCCAAGATTTCATACCGCTTAGGGGAAGTAAGGCTATCTCCAATCCCATATGCCTTGGGTTGCAGAACTCAATAATTCCTTCACAGAAAATGGTTCGCATCTCCCACATTTTTCTAATAACAATCAAACATTATTTATTTTTAAGGTCAAATAAGTTTTTACAACCAGAACCCCATATTCTCACAGCATCGAGAAGAGTTAAGCAAATTCCTAAGCTGTGGTAAAGCAGCAGGAACTAATAAATACAGGCTAAAAAAGACACCTGCAGTATATTGTACCAGAGCTAAGACATAAAACCCCAGGCTGAGCTGCTGATATTTGCTTACTTGCTACCACATCTTTAGGGTAGGGGAAAATATTGAAATCACAAATGAAAAACCAGGTTACCAGCCTTTGAGAAAGGAAGCCACAAAGCAGAGATCAGAAAAAAGATCGAGCTGCACTGAGCTGGAGAAAACCTGTTTGAAATCCTGAGTTTTGCTGCCAAATAAAAGAAGGAGCTGCTGCTCCCTTCCAGCCTCAAAGGCTTCCTCTAATTTGACTCCTGTCATACTTTAAAGGGGAAAATCAGACTAGGTGGAGCTTACAGAGGACACTTTTCTGGGCACAGAACCAAGCGAAGAACCAGAGGTAAGACTCAGCACTGTTATACAGCGTATAACCAGGGTGCAGCCACTTACACCACGACTTGGGGCTGACATGCTGAGATGGAAAGCGTTGCTTTCATCCTCACAACAGGACACAGTTTCACAATGCAATCCCTAAACCCTGTGGGATTTAGTCCATGTGCTCTGTCCTTCAAGGCACTGCACTGCTAGTGACATCGAAATGCAACGCAGGGGCTGCAAAACGTAACTTCAACTCCTCGTTTTCTCGAAAAACGTTCTCTTGGGTAAAGAAAACATTCCTCCTAGTTTCCAATTGATTTGCGAGGTCCAAACTCGTTCAGACCACCAGCATGCATGCAGACAGCCCAACTGTGACAAGTACACTGCAACTTGCAGTGCAACGTAATGGGACAGAAATGAAGGTAAGATCTCTCTAGATATTTGTAATTCATAATTACCAGAAAGTGGGAATGAAACCTAGCAAGATGCCCTCCTACACTGTCCTAACAACCAGAAGTTTTTTCCAAAAGCTGACCACACTTCAGTGCTTAGGGACCGTAAATACAGCCACAAAGGCTCCAGACTGAACTTCTGCGCTTCTCAGAAACAAAGCAAAAGCAGAAACGTGACATAATGATATAAGAATCCAACTCAGACCCAGGATAAGTGGTACGAGCGGAGGGAAACTCCATTGCAGATTAACACTCATTGCTGGGCCATACAACAGGACACAGCCTGACCTCGCTGGCTGCGTTGTACAGCCACGGGAGGCAGAGGACGCTTGTGGGGAAGATCAATCCCAGAGGCATCTCAGTACCCAAGCAGCTCTCCAGCCAGTAGCCCAGCACCATTCCTGGGGATTTTACAGTTTCTTTCCAGCACAGCACATCCTACAGACTCCACAGAGAGCTGCAGAAGGGGAACATAGCAGAATATAACAGAGCCCTCATGGCTTTTCCCTGCTTGACCTAACCCACCCACGCTGGCACACAAAGCACAAATCTTTTGAAACGCCCTGCACCCATGCGTTATGGTAAAGGCAGGATAGATTACAGCCACCCAGCCTCCAAAGCAGACTCCACCTCTCTTGCAGACACCAAGATGGTACAGAGTGATGCAATATGGATTCATGTCTGGGGTCAGACAGAATGATAGAACGCATGGCTGAACTCTGAAAACTCGCACCAGAGCACATGGCCAAGGACCGCTCTGGAGTGCAAGGTCACGGGTGTCTGAATCTGTGCAAGACAGAGGGAGATCCTCTCATACCCACCTGCATCTGTGCTCTTCAGTGTGTCCAAAGGCACTCTGTATCAGTCTCATGCACTCACAGGGATAAGTCTGATTAAGTTTTAAAATATGTTCTTGCTCTGTTCCTTGGGCTTCAGACTAAACTCTGATTGGCAAGCATTTGTATCCAGAAGCGCTCTGTTATTACATTTTAATCTTCAAGTGAAGCAGCCCTTCAAGCATAAGGACAAGTTTCTGCAAGCCCTCTGCCCGGGTTAAGGCATCACCATGGATTTTTTGGTGGATATGGGCTGGAACCCAAAGCTGCCAGCTCCCCATCTGCCTGACCCCTTCCTGCTGGTGGGGTCTCTCTGGAAGCGGGTTTCCCAGACCACATCAGAGCACTGGTCCCCTCCTGGCGCTCCCCAGCCTGCCCTTCTGGAGACTAAGCAGAGCCCAAGGCATTGACTTCTTTTACAGCAAAGGAGATGGCATTACCTGGCATCTAAGGCCTCTCTGATGGTTTCAAGTGCCAGCAGTCCCACCTCCCCTCCCTCCGGGCACTTTAGAAACGCGTCTGTGGAAGCTAACGCAATTACCGACATGATTTCACTGCTACTGAGATGAATGGGTGTGATTCATCCTCCAGTTAAATTAAGAGTGGTAGGCTAAAGCATACAGGCAGAGACTGAAAATCCCCTGGGCAGACCACAACAGATAGTCACAAGGCTTCCACCACGTTAGTGGGTCTGAACCTGAGTAGCACAGATCCAGTGGGACCCCATGGCTGCCCTGAGTCCCTTCAGGGTCAGGCATACCTATAAGCTTGCCCTTTATTATATGCATGGCAGCTGTAAGAAAGCTAATGATAGTTTCCAAAGGCAGCTTTGCAAGGGCAAAAAGACTCTTGTGAAATGGGGCAGCCGAGAACCGGAGCCATGACTGCTGGAAAACAGACGCTCTGGAGATTGCTACGTTGGAGTAATCCCAAAGATGGCGCAATCCATACATATGTCCACATTCGTGTGCATACATTTTTTTTTTATATATATGACATATATATTATTTGCTGCACTTTTATGAGGGACTCTAGTCAGGAAAGAGGAGCTACACTTGAAGTACTTCCCCAAATCCCAAAGCAAATGTCCTCCCATTTACTGTGTGAAGGGGAGAGGGGACAGGAAAAAGCTTTGCTTTGCTTTTTGCTTACTTGCTTTGCTTTTTTCTTTGCTTTTGGTGTGCATGCCCCTCCGGATGAGCTGCCAGACCAGTCCTGTGATAGACTCCTCAGTCCCACTGGGCAGCAACACTGGAATTTGCTGGCCCTGAGACATCACTTGCTGAGTTGCTCCCAACAGAGCTTCTATTTTACCCTTGCCAGAAAAAGAGGGAAAGAGGAAAAAAAAAAAAAAAACCCCAAACCACAATGCTTCTTTCTGAGTCCCCTTGCCTGAAGCCTTCAGAGGAGGTGTACAACAGACTTGAGACCCAAATGCAGGAACAAGAATCAGGTGTGGACTTATGACCGACAGTGCTAAGAGAGGTTAAAAAGCATAAGCCTGTTATGTCACCTTGACAAAAATAGGCCAACGTTGATTCAAAGCCTGATACAGAAATTAAAATTAAATCAGGCTTGTGCCTGCAGTACAACAAGGTCTCAATGCTTCAAGACAGAGGGAAAGAATTACCCAAGACTAACCATCACCAAGTGCCCACAGCCCACCATACTGCTGCTAAAAGGCCCTGCCCCAGCTCCAAGCTGTCCTGGTAAGATAAGTGTTGGACCGTGTTGCTGAAAAGGCTCCTCTTTCCACCCAGACAGAGTGACATGTCCCCATTTCACCCCTGTGTGCCACTAAGCCTGCCCTGGGGGAACTGGACAGTAGCTCGCACCAAAGAGACTCTCCTGCCCTCTCACTGCTAATCCCACAGCTGCTGTGAAACCCACCCTCCCCACACTCGGTGTCTTGGGAGGAATGTTACACTCCAGGAAACATCAAAGAAAGAAAAAAAAAACCAAAACAAAACAACCAGAAAACCCCAAAAGAAAAGGTGGCCCTACCCATCGTGACCATGGGCAGCAAACAAACCTGTGGTAGCACTGGTAATGCCAGCAGGGCTTTGTGGGGAAGACACTCCTGCACTGAACCTGTGCGTCTCGTCAGACAGACTTCTCCATATTCATCTGATAAGGGTAAGATTCACTTTACTCTGAGCCTGATCCTGAATCCGGGGAAACCGGTGGAAAAAAAGTCCCGTCAGGTTCAGTTGATTTTGGATTAGGCACTTAGAAAAAAAAAAAATATTACTGAACCTTATTAAGGCTCTGAATTACAGATCCAGATTTATAAAGCTGAGGCTACAGGTGCTAATCTCCTTTCTATAATGGAATGAACAAAGCTGAAGGAAGAAGTACTGTATTTTTAGATGGGATTTTTAAAAGCACTTTGCTGTGGCCTGTAGATTTCCACTGCCAAATTTACTATTAACTTTTGAAGGAGCAATACCGGGCTGGCACAGATGCCTTTAAAAATCTCACCACCCGCACTCAATTTTTATGCACACAGCAAAAGAGCAGCCTCTGTGCTAGTGACACGTTGTGGGCACAAAGCACACAGGCATCCCAGTCCTGCGCAGGAGGGCGTACTGCCTAGCCCCCCTGGGAACAAAATTTAAATATACTTCCTAGAAGAAGCTGTCTTGAGAGTTGTTTCTAAAAAAAAAAAAAAAAAAAACAAAAGACTATCACTGATATCATCCATTCTCTTTTTTCTAAGACTCCAGCAAACCCGTGGGCAAACAAAATGCTTTCCTGACTGCTCTGATCTCCCTGTTTTTCACCACAACAATCACTTAAATAGCGGCAGTAAAATCAGATGGAAGAGGTATTTGTAGGAGCCTAGCAAATGGGTCATTATCCCAAGATCTAGTTTCTCATTTCATGTGGATTACTGCTGCCATTAACTCATTACAGGTGATTCACCCAGGGCTGTGTGGAGCCCAAGTATCCTGGATAAGCAGGGCAGAGCCAGGTGAAATTCCTGGCTGGTCATGCCGAGATCTCTGCAACCCCGCTCCCACTTCTGGGGACTCCTCTCAAGCTGCCTGCACACAGGAACCAGCGACACTGTACCAGGCCAACAGGGACAGACTAGATCCCATGTGTCACCCCAAACGCCATAAGGGCAGCAAAAAGACCCCAAACTGCGCAAGAACAATGCTGGCTGGTATTGTCCCCACACAGGTACTTAACCCATGAGTTTCCTTGGTCGGGGCTTCATCTCCAGCTAGCACAGGCAGACAGTACTTTGCCAAGGCAGTTCAGCCCCTCTAAAATTTGACTCACCGGCTGACAAGGCTGATGAGTTCCCAAATTAGGTGCCTTAGCTGGTTGCCCGATTGCAAGCAAAGCAAAAGTAACTTAAAGCAGGAGTCAATCAGCGCTCCGCTGACATGGCTACCACGCACAATAAAGCTGCCAACTCCCTTGCTCCTGTAAAACATGAAACAAATGAATCAGAAAATGAAAAAAAGCAGTCTCAACTGACTCCATCTAGAAAAAGGATAGAAATGGGACCTGAATGAGGAAAGTCTGTCTTTACACTGCTCACCTCTTGATCTTTTAGCACCTAGATCTGTCGTGTCCCTCCAGGAGAGTCACTGCAACCCAACTGGCATCTCCTCAGTGCAGTAGGGCACTTTGGCCCCTACAACGTGCGACCATGCAGAAGGATACCCAGTAGTACTCTGTGTCTCTGGGAATATGCCTCCTGGCAGGACTCGGCTTTCTGTGGCACCACACTAAAAGGTTGCTTTCCAGACCAAGTATTACAGTCCTTCACCGGATAAACGAGCCAGCCCCTCCACGGGCATCTACAGTCACATCCTTGCAACATGAAGGGTCAGCGCCCCTTTCTTTTCATCACCCAATACACACAGCATCAACTCCAGGAGGGGAACTGGGAAGTTTGTGTAAGGGAAGCACAAGGGGCATTTTCAGGACAGGAATGGGAATAATGACTAACACTAGTATGCAGCAAGCTCCAGCTACGATGGAAATTTAGGGGTGTTACCCACGAGCAGCGTGTGCCTTTCAGTTGGCTGATGCAGAGCCAATTCATGCTGTGACTCTGGGTGTCCACTCTTCTTTCCAGGACCAGGATGCCTTGCTTACTGGAAGGTATCTGTGACAACTGTTCTTATCTCAGCCTTTTTCTGGCCAACATCAGACTACAGGACTCTTGGATTTTATTATTTTAACTGGGGAAGATCTGAAGCTGTCAGGTCCCTCTCGCTTACACAGGCCTTGATTATATGCTTGAGTGTCCCTTTCTGCAGGAAGAAGACACCTCAAATTCTCCCTGAAACTTATTTCTAACCTATGGAAACAAGAAACAACAGGCAGACCAGAGAGAAATCTTGGCTGAGAGGTGTGATGGCACCACACCAGATCAAAATTCAGAATTAAAGATTCTGCATCTGAACCTCCCATGTTTACATAGGCCAGAACTGCACAACAACACACATTTTCCACATGGTCCAGCGGAGGGCCACGAAGACAATCAGACGGATGGAGCACCTCTGCTACGAAGACAGGCTGAGAGAGCTGGGGTTGTTCAGCCTGGAGAAGAGAAGGCTCCGGGGAGACCTCATAGCAGCCTTCCAATATCTGAAGGGAGCCTACAGGAGAGCTGGAGAGGGACTCTTCGTCAGGAAAGGTAGTGACAGGACAAGGGGTAATGGTTTTAAATTGGAAGAGGGGAGATTTAGATCAGATATTAGGAGGAAATTCTTTACTGTGAGGGTGGTGAAGCACTGGAACAGGTTGCCCAGGGAAGCTGTGGATGCTCCATCCCTGGAAGCGTTTAAGGCCAGGCTGGATGGGGCTTTGAGCAACCTGCTCTAGTGGAGGTGTCCCTGTCCATGGCAGGGGGTGGAACTCGATGATCTTTAAGGTCCCTTCCAACTCTAACCATTCTATGATTCTATGATTTTCTATCACAAAAAAAAAAAAAATTAGTCAACTTGAAGGCAAGATGTTTTCCAAAAAACTCCTTTTCTGTGCTTGGTAAAGGTACACCCAGGTGACATCTAAAGTGCATTGGTTTTTAGCTCATGTCCTCATCAAAGTTTAGCACACTCCACCTACAAAGGCTATATTTTTATTTTGTGGCAGGAAAGCAGTTCTTAATGTTATTGACAATTCCAGTAGCTTCAGTCATCAAGCACTTCAAATTCATCTACACAGTCAAGTCTCAGACTGGACTGCTGTTTTCAGATACTCTCCCCATGAATAAATAATTGATTGAGGACTAATGGAAGCTCAGGGAAAGCAGAATGACTCTTTACTGGCCTGAGGAAAAGGAACAAAAATGGAATTATTTTAATTTTAACATGCTGAGATGCATCATACACAAAAGATACATTCAAACTAATGAATTCCTGGAACTGTTCTAGATAGGCTGTGCAGACAAGAAGCAATAGATGACCTGTATCCTCTCTGCATTTTGGGGACACCATACATGTGCGGTTTACGTGTCCCCCATTTCTGTTCTCAAGCAGACCCCTCACAGTGCTTTACAAATGGTTTGCAAACCTCTTCATGATTCTGCGTGAGAAATGATTTCACAGTAGGGTTGTGAGAACAGAGAATGCTGCGTGGGGGACGGCGGTGCAGGCGCTGCAGGGTACTGCAACCACGCCATGACATAGCAGCCACTTTCCCATCAAGATTACATCCCTGTGCACTGGGAATCAACTTTTAAACACAGGGTTACTTTTACTTCCTACCCCACATTGTACCTGTGGTGACTTGGGAAGCACCACAGCGATATGAATGCAAACCCAGCTCGTTTCCTCTGCAGCCAATTCCTTCATTTTGTACTACTGGCTTTGAATCTCTGTGTTTCCACTGTGCATGCCTGTGTCTCCACGGCCACCCCTGCTACCTGGAACTCAACCCTCCAGCATGGTTCTCTGCCCCCAAACCAAGTGCCGGCTGTCACTCCTGGCACTGCTGGCAACCTTCACCGTGGCTGGAATGACTCAAAACAGAAAACACCCAACAAGAAGACAAGCCTTATCAACAGCCTTTCATTCCCAAAGCATGATCCCAGAGTAGCTCTGCCTGGACACAGAGCTGGTGCAGCTGACACCCAGCACGATGTTTGGATGCAGCAGGCTCTGCCCCAGAGCTAATCCAAGCTTCAGGAATCAGCCTGAAACACCTTACACTGCACATCCCCAGACGAGCCTGCATGGCAGATCTCTTCGCCAAGTGCTTCTCCATCCCAGCTTTCTATCTCAAGGTGAAGAGCTTCACAGCCTGACAGCTCTGGTGCCCACATGGCACCTTCATTCCACAGAGGTCAGAGCTCTGGCACCGGTGATGCATTACTCAAACACGCAGTGACTTGCTGTTAAACCCAGCAGCCAAGAAAGCAGAGCTCCCCTTCGTCCTCACTTGCCCTGGGCAGCCGGAGCTTTTTCTGGCACCTGACTAGCAACCCTATGGCTTTTACCTCATGTGCAGAAATGGGACAGAACATGGATTCAGGCTTAGCTTCTTTCTGCATCTGTAAAGGAAAAGCGTTCGGGTTTAGCACTGGCCAGCCACTAAGGTGCCAGCTGGGCTGCTTTTTAATAAGCTAAAGACAGCAATGCCCCTTCCTGGTGATTTAAGCCTTCTCCTCCAGCAGCAAGGCCACATTGCTTTCATAGAATCATTCAGGTTGGAAAAGACCCTTGGGATCATGGAGTCCAACCATCAACCCCACTCTACAAAGTTCTCCCCTACACCATATCCCCCAGCACCACATCTAAGCGACTCTTAAACGCGTTCAAGGATGGTGACCCAACCACCTCCCTGGGCAGCCTATTCCAGTGTCTGACCACTCCTTCTGTGAAGACTTGTTTCCTAATGTCCAGTCTAAACCTACCCTGTTGCAGCTTGAAGCCATTCCCTCTTGTTCTATCGTTAATTACCTGTGAGAAGAGACCAGCACCAACCTCTCTACAGTGTCCTTTCAAGTAGTTGTAGAGAGTGATGAGGTCTCCCCTCAGCCTCCTCTTCCTCAAACTAAACAGTCCCAGCTCCTTCAATCGCTCTTCATATGATTTATTCTCCAGGCCCTTCACCAGCTTCGTTGCCCTCCTCTGCACCCGCTCCAGCACCTCGATATCTCTCTTGTATTGAGGTGCCCAAAACTGGACACGATACTCCAGGTGTGGCCTCATCAGTGCTGAGTACAGAGGGACAATCACCTCCCTACTTCTGCTGGTCACGCTATTTCTAATACAAGCCAGGATGCCATTGGCTTTCTTGGCCACCTGGGCACACTGCTGGCTCATATTCAGCCGCTTGTCAATTAGAACCCCCAGGTCCTTTTCTGCCAGGCAGCTCCAGCCACACTTCCCCAAGCCTGTAGTGATGCGTGGGGTTGGTGTGGCCCATCTTGCCCTTCCTTGCCCTTTTCTGGGCAGCACGGATGCTGCGTGCTGGGCAGGCACGGTGCCCTGTGGGAAGGTGCAGCGAGGCGGGGGGGAATCCGGTGCTTCCCCACATGCTACAGCCAAGCTCGGGACTGATTTCCCGGAATGCTCTGGTTGCGTGGTGTCTGTCTGCGGTGCTACCACAGGACTTCATCTGGCCCCTGTCCTCATTACTATCCTGCTTTTTGCCAAACTCCAACGCGTTTCCTCGCCTCACGCAGTCCCCTGCTCCGCAGCACTGTCCCCTTACACAGACTGAGCCATTCCCAGGATTCAAGTACCACTCAGATGAGCAAGACTGGAAAAATCTTCCCTTCTCTGTGCAAGTCCTTATATTACCCTGCTCTTGGTATAAACGACAGATTACTTCATGATTTTCTGGCACCCACAATCTACATCATCAGGCAGTGAGTGGGATGGGTCGCATACGCATGAGAGAGCCTGGGTGAAACCACAGAAGGGTTAACCCTGCAGTGGGCTGAGAGAAAACCCAACCATCCAGAGGCATGTCAGAGGAGCCAGAGGCTGTGACTCACCGGGAGGGGCTGCACAAAAACAGGGCTTTCAGTGAGGCCCACAGGAATTTCTTTACGCAGATTCTTCTCCCAGAGACAGGCAGGGGAAGGCACCTCACCTTTCCCATCACTGAGGGGATCTGGCGACCGCCCTGCCAGGAGGGGAATCGCTATTGTCCAGCAGATTGTTTCCAGTCTGGCTAAAAATGGGATGACAGGAGACTAATTGCTCCACTGAGGGAAAAAAAACACAACACAACAACAAACGCCAGTCTGGGAGTGACTGAATTATTTTGTAGACTGCTGTTGTTTGGGTTTGTTTCCATCCTGGCTTGGCATGCATTAATGACTTCAGTTGCAGGATAATGGGGGGAGGAAAGCCATTAGGGTGAGAACATGATCCACACAGACATCTCTCACCCAGCGTATGCTTCTGCCCCAGACAACCTCCACAGCCATACTGGCAACAGTGCCTTGCATCCGTCCGTCCATCCCTCCCTCCCTCCTCTGGCCCTTCAGAATGAGGAAACATTAAGTTTTCCTTTTTAATCTGTCTGACTGGCAGTGCCAGCCTTCCTGCAGCTCAAATACTTTAGCATGCTAGCTGTGCTCAGCAGTATCTCCAGAAAAACTGCTGTCCCTTCTCAGTGCCAAGGGAACAAAGGGAAAACGTCCTAAAAGAGCGGATGAACCAGGAGAAAGTAGTAGAACCCAAAGCCTGTAAAATAAAGTTTGTTTGTTTTGTTCGCAGAAGCCACACTGAAACTTCTGAGACTGCTCCTGGTGTCCAGAGAGACAGAATTAAACCTAAAGCCAAGACACATAATTAACGTTGAAATTCTTCCTTACATAACAGTGCCTGGGACGCAGCCAACGCTGTTACGGCCCTGCCAACATAAGCCAAGGAAAAGCCTGCGAGCCAGCGATGCCTGTGTTCTACTCAGTGGCTACAGGCATCCTTACATGCTCAGAGCGGGCTCCAGGGAATTAGGGATCAGGAGCCTATGGGAATTATGTGCTCCCATCTAGAAACCAACTCCACTGAGGGACAGCCATATAGTAACTGGACACAGCCCCCGGGGAACAGAACAGCTTGAACCACCCCAAACCTCAGCAAGGGGTCAAGGAAGACAGAAGCAAAGCAAAGACTTGGAAATATTAGGAACTTCCCAATGAAAGAGGTGAAGAATTTCAGCATAAGTCTGGTTGCAGAAAAGTGAAAAAAAAGTAGGGAAGGCTCTCAGTCAGCCAAACAATTACTTCAATTAACCTGTCCTAGACGTGACAGAATGTGGAGATACCTGATACTCCATGCCACATTTAACTCATGCAGAGGTAACAGCTAGGCCTCCAGAAACTGCCATTTGACATTCCCTCCCTTTCACACGTCCCAGGTCTAGCGTCAGCTTGCTGCTTCATGGCAATAGTTGGAATATGCTGTCTTGCTTCCTGGCCAGCAGGGATCCAGAGATGCCACCAGCTGATGCTGGGAAGCAGCACCCAAAAGTTCTGGCAGGAACTTCTCCTGACTGCCCTGTGGCTTGAGGAAAGCCGTCAGTCCTGAAGGACCCCAAAGGCAGCTGTGATTGGAGATGATGAGGTACAGTAAATAGGGCAGGCTGCAAGACAGTTTTTGATTAATTTTTATCACAAAATACCTGTCTTTCCCCCTAGTGCTATCCCTGTCAGGGTAGTCACAAATCTGAGCATCAGTGAGCAGGACAATTTCACTACATCAAAAGAGCGTAGGGGGACATGCAACACAGAGACTCTCCGCTCATGAATCAGACTTCAGCCCACTCAAGCCGCAGATGTCTTGAGGCTTTAGAGGTTCAAAGGCCGATCTCACTTTGCTCTGACTCCTTTCCAAAACATCATGTTTTCCAACAAGAAGCCCAGGTTAGCATTGCCTTTCTGGAAGCAGACAGGAAAGTATGTTTCAAGTGGCTCAGTCACAGATAAAAGCTATTTATTTATCAGATATGATGCAATAAAGGCTTATTTGGGCATCTTCTCTTTGTGCAGAGGTAGGGGGAAAAATAGTTAGTTCAGGTATGAGTTACTCTAGTCCCAGCTCAAACCTACCACCGAGCAGACTGGCTGCCATCAATCAGCCATCACAGCTTTGCAATTAATTCTGGAATTCAAGGTGTGAGTTGGACCAGCTGAAGCTTCGCTGGCCTGCTGCATCTCAAGCAGCACAAAGGAGATGGAGAGCTATAACCCTCCCAAGGAGGTTGGTCCTGGCCCCAAAGAGATGCCAGCAGGAGCAGGACTGGCAGGGGCAGCTCTTGCTCCGTGCTCCGGGCAGTGCTGTGCTCTAGCCCTCGCAGTGGGTGGGCTGTCTCTTTGGGAGCTTGGCCAGCTGGCATGAATCAGAGCAGCCCCTTGGCTTTCTCATTTATCAAGGCTGGGCAGAGGAGCAAGAAGCAGGAGCCAGCTGCCAAGATCTTTGCTCCCTTCTGTGCTCAACAGTGGCTGAAAGTAGAAATTCTGGCTGTAAAGCTGCTGTTTGGGCATCAGGTTTTGAATTAATGATATGACAAGTACTGAAATGGGGAGCTCCAGCTAGGAAGAAAGGTTATAAGAGGAAAAAATTAATAGAAGATGCATGCAATGGCAAAGGGTAAATTAAGTTGATAAGATTGTATCAAAATCCCCAAAACACAGATAAGCACGCAATTCCTCAACTTATGGTCAAGAGATACTGACAAACAGAAATACAAAGCACCCTAATTCAGCTTTTAGGCACAAGTCATCGAGGACATGGGACATTGCTACGTTTACGTACTCAGGTAAATGTCAAAAGGAATGTAACCAGATCCAGAAGAAGAAAGGAGAAAACCTGAAGCCTGCACGTTAAATGTCACACACCAGCTCGGACTCTAACACGGGTGCCACAGAGCCCGCATGCTGAAATACGCTGCAGCCGTGCTATGACAACTCACACAGGCTTATTTAAATGTCCACAAAGAGTTTGAAGGGATCACTTCCTACCGCCCTTTCTACAACACAGATTTGCACATGGAGTAATTTTCCCCTGTGACCTTGCACAGCTAACCCTGTTTTTCCCAATTTCCTTCCCCATCCCCCCCTCCAGTCACCCCGCTTTTCCAACAAAGTAGACAAAGAAGCCATGACCCACTTTGGCAAGGCACCGTGACACTGCTGCCCTCCCCAAAACGGTGGACATCAGAAAAGGTTCAGATGCAAACATCCACGTCCTTATTGGATGGACTTTGCCACGGCAGATGCCTGGATCAGAGATTTAGCTAGTAAATAACCTCTCCTAGCTGGAGGTAATTTTCCTGATTCAGGAGCACTTCTCTACTACGCTGCCAAGAGATTTGTGAAAGCGGCTCTAGCTGTTAATAATAAATCCTGCTTGTGAAACTTTAATTGATTCAGAAGATACCAGCTCAGAGAGCGGAGAATCTCTGTGGTTTTGAGTACATCACACCTTGTACGGCGTTGAGACTTGAAGGCCTGCTCCTGTTTCCATTGTTGTCAGCTGGAACGGTGCCACCTGCTTTAGTGGAATAATAATCGGGTAATACAATTTGGAGACTAAATCGTGCCTTTAGGCACAGCCTCGTAAAAGGGGAGGTTCTCAATCCCATTAACAGCAAAGGTGCTATGACTCAGGTGCCAAATGATGAGCCATGCTTTCCCCTTGCTCCATGGGAATAAGGCTTTTGCAATCCGCCTCCTGGCCCGCACCAGCAGCTAGGTAGCCCCAGCACCGGCTTGGCTGGCAGGCAGAGGGCAGGAGCAAAGCTGTGCCTGCTCTCCTGCCCAGAGTACGGCCAGCAGGAGACAGAGGCATCTTCTCCCACAGAAGTTTTGAACTGTAAACCAGACAACAATTCCTGCAGCATTACCATGTAATAGTTGAAATTTTCTACTGTGTTATTATCTTTAGTTTCTTTCTGCAATCATTGCAGGCAGCTGATGGCATTGAACTAGGATCTGAAGACAAGGTGTTTCAATTGCACCACAGGTATAATTGGTGAAGGACCTGGAGAATAAATCTTACGAAGAGCGATTGAAGGAGCTGGGACTGTTTAGTTTGAGGAAGAGGAGGCTGAGGGGAGACCTCATCACTCTCTACAACTACTTGAAAGGACATTGTAGAGAGGTTGGTGCTGGTCTCTTCTCACAGGTAATTAACGATAGAACAAGAGAGAATGGATTCAAGCTGCAACAGGGTAGGTTTAGACTGGGCATTAGAATCATAGAATCATAGAATCATAGAATCATCCAGGTTGGAAGAGACCCGTGGGATCATCGAGTCCAACCATCTACCCTACACTACAAAGTTCTCCCCTATATCATATCCCCCAACACCACATCTAAACTTCTCTTAAACACATCCAGGGATGGTGACTCAGCCACCTCCCTGGGCAGCCTATTCCAGTGTCTGACCACTCTTTCTGTGAAAAATTCTTTCCTAATGTTCAGTCTAAACCTACCCTGCTGGAGCTTGAAGCCATTCCCTCTTGTTCTGTCATTAATTACCTGTGTGAAGAGACCAGCACCAACCTCTACAGTGTCCTTTCAAGTAGTTGTAGAGAGTGATGAGAGTAGAGTGATGAGTTGTAGAGAGTGATTAGGAAACAATTCTTCACAGAAAGAGTGGTCAGACACTGGAATAGGCTGCCCAGGGAGGTGATTGAGTCACCATCCCTGAATGTGTTTAAGAGTCGCTTAGATGTGGTGTTGGGGGATATGGTGCAGGGGAGAACTTTGTAGAGTGGGGTTGATGGTTGGACTCCATGATCCCAAGGGTCTTTTCCAACCTGAATGATTCTAAGATTCTATGATTAAAAGTTGCTGAGTGACTTTACAAAATCCCTCTGCATAAACCAAAAAGTATCTACATGCTCACTGGCATAAAGAACAGAAACTAAACATTGGTATTATTGACCAAGGAAACATCAGGTGCTGATCTTGCCACAGCTAAAAAAAATAAGCCAAATTTTCCCTGGATAGCTATGGCAGTTGCTGCAGGCCAAGTATGTCAATAATACTGATTTTCTCATTGTCTCCCTTACATATATAGTAGCTTCACCCGCTGCAACATGTCATGTTGGAAGAAATCTTCCATTTCAGCAAGTCAGAGGGAGCCAACGCAACAGCATTTTGTTAGCATAATCTTTGTTTTAAAAAAAATTGTACAAAGTATTTATTAAGGTTGACAGAGACCTTTTCCTCAGCTATATATATCAGCCTCCCTAATGCAAACTCAGGGGCGATATTCTCTGACATTAATATTGACCGTTTCCTCGATTTGAGGTGGATACAAAGATCAACAAAATCTTGGATTAATGCTGGGCAATTCTGGAGATCTCAGAGCAAAAGTTTTCAAAATTGGGCCCTAAAAATCATAGGCCTGAATGCCCTTGATATGAGGGAACACATTAAAAGTCAGATGCGCAGTCCTGGCTAAAAAGGTAGGAGTAATACTTAGGGGCAGTTTTTAAAAATAAATTCTACGTAACATCTTAAAATTTATTTCAATTTGTATTTTTCCCCCCTTCTCATGACCTTCATGCCTTTAAGAAAGAATGAAGAGGGCAGAAAAGGCAGAAAAAGAGCCTTTCTGTAGAAAAGACTGTTTCTTAATTTCAGAAGTTCTAACCTAAATATTCCCAGGTGCTCTGGGACTTAAAAGACTGAGTCTAATTCTGGGCTCCTTTCTTTAAGAACTTGGCTGTAATTGTTATAGGTAGCTATTTCTTAAAGTTTTAAGCTATTTTTTAAAGTTTTATTTCTTCTGCATGCTTTTTAATTGTGAAATGCCTTCATAAGGATATATTAGTCACAAAAAGAATGACAGAATACAAGTCATGTCTAATCACTTATCCCCTCCACGCATGAGCAGTAGGACTTATTTTTATTGCACCAGCACCAGAATTCTCAACTAACACCAAGCTCTCATTTAAACATCTGGTAAATGAGAGTCCGTCCCCGTTAAGAGAGTAGTACACAAGTTATTACATGCAAATGTAACAACAACACCAAAGGAGAAGAGTGAAAGTATGAGGGACTTGCATTTAGGTAAAGGTTATCCAGCCTTGGGGCAGGTGGATGAACTAGACAAACTCTTGAGGCCCCTTCAAACTATGGTTTTTAATGATTTATACAAACTCGCTATGTGCAGGATTTGCGAGTTTCAAATCAATGCCTTTAAATAATCACAAAGGAAAAGTAGACACTAGCAGAGCCAATAACTTCTGTAGGCTATTCAGCAGTCCTTAGTCATGTGGAAAGTTGCATTAAAGTTCACAGACTATATACAGTGGAGTCAATGGGGCACAGAGATCTGATATGTGGACTGCTCTTCGTAAGCATAACTGTAAATCAGGACTAAACTGTCCTACACAGTGACTGATTAAACATGACATGGAAACGTGAGAGGCCGGGTTTTTTTCTCTACATTTTCCATTTGACCAAGTGCAGAGAAACACCACTTTAAACACTGCATGCCAGAGGCTGTAAAAGAGCCCAGCTTGCAAGCATGCAACAACCACGTTTGAGTGGAAAACAATGTGGAAGATGCACTGTCTAGAAGCACAAATCAGTCTACACGAGCTGTTGACTGTCAGATGAGACAGCACAGACATCACTACACTCCTGACCCTAAGAAACATTCCTTTATATTTTCTAAAGCTGAATGAAGCACTTCCAGAGATTCCACCAAGAAAATTTCTCTTCTGCACTCAGCAGTTGTTGTAGGGACAGGGATGTTGGTACATTATTCTGTGCCAATTTTCAGCTTTTAGCTGATTTGCTTCACTCATTCACCGTAAAAAAATCAGCTGATATTTCTTTCTTTTCGCTGTTCTTATAATATAGCACATCCTTCATTTCCTCCTACACACATATATCTACTCTTGTCTTCAGGGCTCCAATCCAGGAAAATTCTGAGTCTAAGAGCTCTCCTGAATCAAGGTCTTGAAGCGACAGGGACCAGATTCCACAGCTGAGGTTATGGTACTCCACAGAGCAGAGACTCACACTCATTTTGGGACTGGCTGAGCAGTTTCCCACCCTCTCCTCTTGGATGCAAACCTCAGCCTGTGTTCAGCCAAACCAGGGTGGGGAAGAGGGAGGCATCAAATACATCAAAGACTACCTACAGGTGCACCTACCGTAGCACAGTCAAGCAAGAACTTTCAGAAAAGCTTAAAACCACCTCATTAAACAAAAGATTTATCTTTATTTGCTAAGAAAACAAAGCACCTAAGAAAACCAGTGGTAATCCCTGGATAGTCCCTGGCCAGCCAGTTTGCCTTGCAAGGCACTGCTGGTATCAGTCACAGATCCAGTTCAACCACTAATTTACCTCCTTGGGGGAAGCACCTTGACTTCAGGGGAAACAAGATCTGGCTCCAGATATGAAAAAGGGCATGAGATGAAAATAAACGAAATCACCAGTTGCCAAGCCCCCCCTCCAAAACAATAGAGAGAGAACACGAGGGATCCCATGTCTACAACGTCTTGACCCATGGAAAAAGCAAACAGCAGACTAGTAAGAATTGCTCTGTTAACAGTGGCTGTATGTAATAAGGAAAGGCATTCAGCTTCTATTTTCAGTGTGTAATTCTAAATCGATTTCGCTGAAAGAAACTTTCGTGTTGTTTCAGTCAATGAGTCTTTCCAGCAAAACTGGTCTCCGTAAAAGGCTCGTGTAAAGTTTCCTTCAGGTGTCACAGGCTTACTGTTTGAATTGGCAGGGAATTGACCTGTTGCAAAAAAATCATTCTCTATAAAAGTCAACAGTCATGAGACACACAGCTGCAGACCTGACTGGTCTCCTACACTAAGAAAAGGTGATGATTTCAGAGACCTGGCCAGTATTCAGCAACCCTTCCAGATCCCACAGGAGATGAAGCTTTTCCCTGTCATAATGAGTACTACACACATGAAGGTGATGCTTTCAGGTAACACACAGAAAAGTAAACACTTCCTGTTAATGATGCTATCTTATTTTCCCCGAGAGCTAGTGTTCAGCCCCAAGGCAAGACCATGTTCTCATCTGGATAATTGTATAATTACCTTTTGCCTTCCAAAGGCACCACGCATCCTATCAAACACAATCAAGTCACGGGACCTGCTTAATGGTGGCTGGTGCCGCATCACAACATGGGGACTCTATGCACATCACCCCACATTCAGAGACGTGATGGAGCACACACAGATCCTAAGCACATCTAGAAGGTCCAGTTGCATTAGAAATACCAATACAGACACAAAGGCCGTAGAATAAGATGACTAGCATGAGCCTTCAAGATAAAAAGAAGGTTCTTCAACCAGCCAACAACTAGTACTTGTCCCAATCTCTCTAGCCCAGCCTTTTAGCTCCTCTGGCTCTTGGTCAGCTACATTACCTACATGCTATGCTACCTAAATCCTTAATGATATATCTGCCACTGTGCTGTGCCAAGCATGGAGGTGTCTCTACCATCCAACTCCATACCTAGGGCTGGCAAAATCAGCATTAAAATGCAGGGTGCAAAGGTGACGCTGCCTCTGCTTCCAGATACAGTTCAGGTATGTCACTATGTATGCTGTATCACCTCTGCAGGGAGCAGAGACATGTTCTGAAAAGTGACTGTCTCAGCCCCTGCATCCTACCAGTGAGACACATTTGGAGAGGGAGAGAAAGAAGGTTTGTCATAAAAATCAAGACCATGCCACTAGGTCGCCTGTGAAAAGGCTATTATCTTTCAAACAAAGTCTGCAGGGCAAACATTTAAGCCCCCTCCTCCAAAAAAACAACCAACCCACAACAACCAAGTTGAAGAAAACATTTGCGTTTGCCCTCAGTACACAGGTACGATGCCTCTACTGAGGCACCTCCCCATGTAGGTGACCTTGGCAAGTGGCCCTATCCACTAGAAAAGCTGTACATCCACCTACACAAAGATTCGAATTTGAGGGCAGCAGGGCAGACCAGCCATTCTTACAGTAATGCTAGATGGAAGGAAAAGTCCTGCTTTTAAAATAAACCTTTATAACCATTTATTATCTCTTTGCTTTTTAGAAGACTGAGCGGACTAGCTCACCCGCATCAAGTAAGCCATTAAGCAATCTAATACTGCTCAGATACAAATGCTGTTTTGTTTCGTTTCCAGTATGCAGAGAAGCCAAAACGTGCTTCCCCTGCACTGAGAACTGCTGAACTGGAAACAAAGTCGGGAAGAGCTACCTCAAGAAAAATAGCACATACAGTCTTCAGATAAAAATCACAAACCAACCTACCTACCTGCAACGGGACCCAGCATACTATTTTCCTTTAGAAGTAAGCTTAAAGAAAGCAGCAGTGCAAGAATACCGCCCCGTGAGCAAAGACTTTATCTACAATAGCCTTGATTATCGCCTAACCTTTTCCTGGCAATATCCAGCATGAGCTGATCCCAAATATGTCCTTGTCCTACTCCTCTGTGGTTAGGGGGTGCACAATATACTATGAATTGACACGCTGAAATGTTTGCTCTCATGGCTGGATGCATTCTAGTCCTACCCCCTGTGTGATGGGATAAGGAACCACACTGTACTTGTTGACATTTTTTTCAGGAAGCAACTATAAATAGGCACTGCTGAGTTAATAACTACACCTCAGCTTAGGGCAAGCCAGAGATGTTTCCTTGATAAAGGCAGAAAGACATCTCTCCTTTGCAGTGATGCAAATGAAAAAAAACCAACCACCAAACCAAACACAAAACCCCAACAGAAAACTGTGAAACTGAAAGCTCTCTCTCAAAAAAAAATGCCAAATAACCACACACATACGTTTATGGGACTTCTATTCTGGCCAGGGCTTAGTAAAAAAAAACAGTTTCCTTGAAGCGAGAAGCCAACTCATTGAACATGCACTTTCAGTTGCATCACAAAAACCATCCTATGAGAGCACCAATCCAGCAGCAAGCCTGCTTTTAATGTTAAAAAGTCACATATAACCAAAATACACCATCTGCCTCAGGAACCCCATTCTCACGGACTCACGGCAGCAAATTGCAGAAATATTGCACTATAGCTACTTCAAATTGCATATGTGTGGCTGGAAAAGGAATCAACAAATGCCTGATTTTAGCTGTTACCAGTACTGTCACCCCGTGCCAAAGTGACACATTTCAGCTACTTCTCAATGAACTTTCAGCGTTAGCTTTCAAGCCTCTCTGGCATTTCAAAGGAGAGAAGACGCAGCTTTTCACAGCACTTGTTGCAAAAGCAATTTGACTTACCCAGAGAACTATCATTGTGTTGGTAAATGCAGACTCTCTGCTGAACTGCTTAATCTTGAAGAGGGCAAGGAAAAATACAGTATTGTTATGTTTAATGTTAGCCCAGAAGAAAAACAAATGAGCCAGGGTATTCTAGGCCAGCAACTCTCTTACTCCATTGACTCTGGGAATACAGAAAGAAGAGGCTCATTGAGCAACTTGTGGCAAAACACTTTCTGGTCAGGCTTTCCCTGGTGTCTCTCCCCCCTGCTCCCAGCTTCCGAAGCAAGCCCTCGCATTCTGATCATAAAATCTCCAAACTCTCTTACACGAGTGCAGTGATTTCCTTCCGAGTATCTCCTTCCATTCTGTAAACTCACTCCTGGAGCTCAGTGTTCACGACCCGACTGAAGCAACTTCAGCTCAGTACAGCCACAGAGTTCCCCCCTTACATCTTCCAGAACAGTCACCCCAACTAATTTTAAAAAAAACAAGTCATCCTCCAGCATATCTGCCCCGTGCAGCTGAAGCTACCTGACTCCACGGTTCAACCAGTTTTCCAACAAGATCAAAGCCCATGCAGTTGTTCAAGAAGCTTTTCAATTACTCCTCCAGTTTCTATCATGAATTACAGCAGCACTTGAAGAGTGCCAAAACCCAGCGGGTTCGATTACTCCTGCCCTGTGACAGGCAGCAGGCTGGGAGGGGACAGGACAAGCTGTAAGCACAGTGGCATTACATTATGCACAGACACAGTTTTGCTGCTGAATGATTGACAATAACTACTGGATGTCACTATTTTAAGGATAATGTCATTTGTGTAATTATCTGGCAGGGTCTCTCTTCAGCAGCTGACATTATTCACAAGGGAAGAATTAGACTGAAATCCAGCTGCAGAGTAAGTAGATTTGCTATTCTATGAAGACAATCACAGTGCTTTAGAAGCTCAATACATATGGTATATATCACTAGTAATTTTCATACTGTCAGGACCCGGAGAATATTAAAATTACACGCCTCCTCTATTTCACTGTGCCACATATATCATATGATTTCATACTTAAAAATAATTTAATATTCTCTATCCTCACCTGATCATCTGGTTTCTTACTGGAGCTCAAGCTAGGAAGAGAAAGAGAAGTTGCTTTTGCTTGATCTATCCTATCACCTCACCATCAGATGGGAAAGTGTCCTCCCCACAGCCCCTGGCCCTTTGGCCACTTTAGCGCTCAGCTATTCTGGTTTTAGGGTGTTCAAACCAGGGTTTATCTGGTAAGAGAGGAAGCACTGCTAAAGACAGGACTGCATCAGGACTGTTTAACTGGGTTAAACTATGCAAAGCCCCAAACCAAACAGCATTTTGTCCAACCCACAGTCTGAAATGGTACTAAACAGTGGCTGACTGGGACTGGACCAGGTCCCATCCTGGACCCAGTTGTGGGTCCCAGCTGTACAACTGTAACCAAGCAGCAAAGAGAGAGAGCTGAAGTTATTCTTTGCAGTACTGGCAAATGACAAGTAGGACTGAGCTAGGGCGACAGCAGACCATACCCAAATACACACGCTTTGCTGCTGGAATTCAGGTGACAGTATTCCAAAGAAAACAACTGACTATACCTCTTTTCCATTACTCTGGGCAAAAGGATGCCAGGGGCGTACTGCAAAGCATGTCAGAAAGAAACCTTTCTGTGTAACCAGACCGTCTCAGTGCTGACATCTCCCTGCTCTGCATGTTCTGTTCCACCCAGAACACTCTGCCCCTGGTTTACACGGGAGGATGCTGCTCAAATTGCCGTCGTGGTTAGGGAGGACCCCGCACAGCAGACTGGCTTTCTGATACATGCTGGCTGGTCCATGCCTTGATGTTCCAGAATCATAGAATCATCTAGGTTGGAAGGGACCTTTAAGATCATCTAGTCCAACCATCAACCTAACTCTGATAAAAAAAAAAAAAAGAAAACCATACAACCTCCTCCCCCATCACTAAACCATGTCACTAAGCACTATGTCAACCTGTCTTTTGAAAACCTCCAGGGATGGTGCCTCAACCACTTCCCCGGGCAGCCCATTCCAATACTTGATAACTGTTTCAGTGAAGAAATTTTCCCTGATATCCAATCTGAGCCTCCCCTAGCGCAACTTGAGGCCATTTCCTCTTGTCCTATTGCCTGTGACTTGGGAGAAGAGACCGACCCCCCCTGGCTACACCCTCCTTTCAGGGAGTTGTAGAGAGCGAGAAGGTCTCCCCTCAACCTCCTTTTCTCCAGGCTGAACACCCCCAGCTCCCTCAGCTGCTCGTCATAAGAGCTCGTCACCAGCTCCGTTGCCCTTCTCTGGACCCACTCCAGCCCCTCAATGTCTTTTTTGTGGTGAGGGGCCCAAAACTGCACACAAAAGTCCAGTCAATAAGTGGAGTAAGTGGAGCACTTTGGCAGTACAGAAGGGAACAAATATAACCAAACTGCCCCCCTAAGTACAGAGGAATGAGCCCCCCAAAAAAGAGCACTGCATATGGGAAATGGCTTCCTGAGAACAGCCTTGAGACCTGGGAGCGGAGGCCGATGCAGAGAATCAATGATGCTCCGATCCTGTTGCAAACAAAAAGACGCCAGACATGGACAGGAAGGAAAAATTCCTGCTGTAGGATCATGGCAGGAATGAAAAGACTTTTAGTGGCTGAGCTGAGTGGCACTGGATAGGTATGTCAAATAGACAGGTTTTAAACACAGGCCCATAGCTAATAGAGGGAAACAAAGAGGCGTGGGTGTAACCAGCACACATTAGCCTTCAAATAACAAGGCACACAGTGGCAAAAGCAACAGCTCCTTGCATTTACCTCCCAGAAAACCTAGGAAGGTTTTGCTTAATGCCTCTCCCTTTGTCATCCATTTGACATGTCCTCTCCAGCAGCAGGTTGGCTCCAGAGCAGGACAGCAGAAGCTTCTGTTGGTCAGCAGCTAATGCCCAGCAGCCAGGCAGGCACCCGAGGGGCAGACAAGGGGCAGTTCTGGGGCTGATATAAACCAGCTAAGTCTGCAGAGAAACACGAATTGGCACCAACACAAAATCTAGCCCCTGTGCCTCGGAAGGAAAACCTGTTTTTCTACGTGCTTGCCCACACGTCATAGGAAGACCCTCCCTATAGTCCATACTGCAGCCAGAAATCTCACTCCTTCCTGGAAACTGGTGCACCTTGGATAATATGCAGGGGGAAAGTGGAGGTACCATTATCCCAGCTGACAACTTGTTCCTGGTGGGCAGCAAGTGACAGTTATTTATGGAAGTAGAGAACTCAAACTATCATGTCAGCCGTGGGGTTGAAAGAGAGTGAATGAATGAATGAATGAATGCAGAGCTCACCGATAAATGATGCCTCTTTCATGGAGAAACATAAGGGCTGAAATGATTTCTGCAGCATAGAACCGGGCCCGATCTTCATCGAAGCGACGTGACTTCTGAATGTGGAACATCAAGTCCCCGCCATTTACGAACTCCATCACAAAGAACAGGCGATCCTTCACACACGCAAACACAACAGATATGAAGAGCATTAATCATATCCTCTGGCAGGCTTAGAAAATTCTAAGTAAAACTATTATCTCCAAAACAAAAATAGATTAAGCACAAGAGGTTGGGGTGGAAAAAAAAAAAAATCCTGACTTTTTCAGGAAGGATTAAGTCAATACCAGGAAGATCTGCTAGATCCTTGCTGTGCACTCCCCCCCTGCAAATTTTGCCCCCAGTAATGAAATTAACTCCTGTTCAGATATGTATTATGCATATCAGTAGGTGTGTGCTCATCACTAACTGTCTCCTGGAGGGTTCCCCAAACTGTCCTTAGCCTGAATCAGCAGAGGATGATAAGCCTGAGTAAGCACGAGAGAAATCTGTCAGAAGTCAGTTGCTCCATACTAAACACAGCAGCCCTCTGGGGAAAGATGCTTCATAATATCATGTGCATCACCAGACTGCTCACAGACTGCAGCTTCACCACGACAGCACAAGGGCTCAGGAAGTGCAATGACAACGTTGTTTTGAGGGTATCCCAGTGCTATTTCTGGGGAATGTGTGTTGTCTTCCAGAATGGGGTTTCCTGCCTTACACTTGCATGGCAACTACCTTTTGGGCCCTCAGATTTCAGGTTTCCTCTGAGTAACCTGTGGAGACCTTTGGGTGAAGAAGGAACTGATAAGGAAAAAGTATAAACCAAAGTTTCTGCTGGGCAGAAAAGCAACCTGCCCGATAAAGTTCAGCTCATTAACCATAGCTGCTGGTCTCTGAGGTTTCTTTTTTGGCTTTGGTCTGTTTTTTGTAAAAGTTTACAGGTAGGGAGGCACTTGCTTAAGCTGCATCCTCAACAGTCTGGGAGCATGGGATTAATGCATGCAAAAGAAGTGCTCACTTAATTGTGAGAGGAAGGACTCAGTGATTTGTCACAAAACTAAACCCTTGAATTGTGGCAGTTTGATTCAAAAATTTCCCCTAATATCTTTTTCAGGACATTCAGTACCGATTGTTTCAGTTTTACTCTGAATATCAGACTAGAAAAAAAAAAGAGGCACACAATTCAACTGGGATCAGTCAGTCTTTTAATGGTACTATTTGCCCTTCTTTCCCCACATGCCCCTTCCCAGGTCTGATGTTAATCACCTACAAGCTAGTTTTAAACCCTCTCCAAATTTAAGAGGATAAGCATTGTTATGCTCCACTTTCTGGCAGCCAGCCAGCCAGCTTGAAATGACTACTGATATTAACATCGTAAGATGCACAGAGCAGAAGAAAAGCAACCAGGAATCCTTTAATTCCTCTCTGGACACGAGCAGGATAGCAAATGGCTTGTGACAGATGAGGACAGCTTGTTTCTCGTCACCATCCTGGGCTCTGCTCAACAGCTCCTTCTGGGCTCCTTCCAGAAGCCAAGGTATATGTGTTCCCAGCAGTCTCACAATACTACTGCATGTAATAGCGCCAAGGCTGTGTTAAGTGCTACCTCTAGATAACATAAATGTATATATAAACAACAATACTTCATTGTTTCTCTCTGCCTTTATTATAGGGCCGCTGAAAGGCACTCCAGCTGGCTCGTCTATGGCAGCAGCCTAAGCCAGAGCAGCCACCAACCATGCAAACCCACCGTAAACCTTGGCTCTTCAGCCCGCATCAGGTCTCTAATGCCACATCTTCACTACAGTTGGTTAAACTGGCTATGCTGTGTCTGCTACACACAACATGGCAACACTTCCTCCAGCCGCCGCACAGATGCCGCCTCTGCCTTGCCAGTGGGGCCAGCTTCTACATCTCCTTATTAGCCCTTCCCATCTCTTTCCTCACTGATCTCTCCACATGCCATATGCTTATCTAGCCCAGCTTGTCCAGGCATCTCTTCAAGCCCATACTTAAAAAAGAAATCCTTCTTGCCTGATCTACAAGAGGAAGTAACAGTTTACCAGGAACCTGACAAGGGATGAGTGTGTGCGTATTTACGTAAATAATAAATGTGCTTGTATAAACACGCATACAGTTAAGCGAACATGCATATATTTTCTACTCTTATTTCTATTCTTAAAGGTGAGCTTCAGGGGAACAAATTTAACTCTTCCTATTGTAAAACATACACATCCTGCTTCTCCAGCACTGGCGAAACTCCATGGCCCATACGGATGTACTTATCTGTACTATGATGCTTAAAGGAAGGTACTGCTAATTCTTTCTCAAATGTTCCAGTGAGCACAGAAACAGCCAGTTTTAAATACCACATCACTGCTGACATGAAATTAGCATCTTTTGGTTACAAACAGCTCTTGCTTCAGACTAACTGCAAACCTGAGCAAGTACCATTGCCTCTGTTACATGGTGCTCAGAAGTTTAACAGCTAACGCCTCACCTCCACCCATGGGCCCATTTCACAGGTCAAGCATAAATATGGATTATTTCATTACAGAACCTCTCCCATTTAGGCCTAACAAAGCTTCGGACTACTTACTTTTATTTTATTTTTTTTTTTAAAAGAGGTCCAGCTAACTGTCCCGTTCTCTAACACTTAGAAATCCCTTGAGGTTGCTGAAGAAAAGAGCAGGATCAGT
The DNA here is from genome assembly GCF_964106895.1 of Numenius arquata. Lineage (NCBI taxonomy): Eukaryota > Metazoa > Chordata > Aves > Charadriiformes > Scolopacidae > Numenius > Numenius arquata. The sequence continues at coordinate 32,713,517 of NC_133581.1, forward strand.
ATTGCAACCTGTTTATAATACAGCATTTGTGCATTGGCCTGCTACATACCTGGCAACAGTATTAGAAAAATCAGCACTAATGACCACCCTTTGGGGACCAGAATCTAAGAGCCAAGCAGGGTCTTCCATTTTTACTCTTAAGCAAGGCCATCAGCTTGCCAAATTGCAAAGATCAACTACTCTCCCAGGAATCACTGAGAAATAAAATAAACAAAATTCAAAAAACAAACGAAACAAAAAAAAGAAATGCAATTTGCAGCAGGCAGAGTAAGAGTAAATAAATCGCTTAAATAGTGGCCAGGAAATCTAAAAAAAGCAGATAGTTCAGATACTTGCAAATTTGAGGTGACAGAGTTATGTGCCTCCTTTCTTAGGCTCTACCAGCGGGAACTGGGAGGAGCTGAAAGCTGGAGTGTTATTTTTCACAGGGGCTTAATGCCAAAAATCCTCACACTTCTATTTTTCTATTTTGCATTGCTCAGAAGCCTTCCCTGATCTGCTATCTCTGTTTGACGTCGGCAAAAGTAAGAAAAGAGCATTTGAGTCAACAGGAAGCAGTGACGCCAGAGCCTTTGCAGCAGCGGCACCGCGTGAGGAAATCACATTGCACCATTTCTGGACCGGGCTTGAGGTGAATAAAGCACAGGGCAATTGTTACTGTAAATTAAAGAAACACTTGGAGTAAAACAAAATAAAGTCTGTGGGATCAGGTGGGCTCGTTTCAAGGCTGGCCTACATCTAGAGATTAGCCCTGCCAATTTCAGGGCAAGAGAGTTGTTTGGTTTTTTTTTTTTCACTTGTTTAAATTTCACTTTGCCATCTGTATTTGCTCACCTACTCACAGGGCAAAGGCTACTGAAAGCACATACTATGTCCTAAGGACAGTTATTTGACAGCAGTTACATATATCTACTGTATTTCTTTGTTGCCTTAGTGGGGTGCTGTTCGGGCTTGAAGAGAGTCCCTGACTGCAAAAGCCACTGGATGGGACAATCCACATACTGGTGACTGCCATTTAGAGCAATGGTCCAATTGTCCCCTCACCCCCCTAAAAAAAGAAAAAAAATATATATTTTTAATATATATAATATATATATTTTTATATATATATATAATATATATATCAGGAATTCCACTAAGTTTACATTTCATCTTTTTGGAAATAATCCATGCACACAACTCCTTCGAAAATCACCTTTGGGCTCAATCTGAGTTCACTGAAGCCAAAGGGTGTCCCCAAGGAAGTTAGTCATTTTTCACTGTTTTGGCAGTTAATGCTTTGCAGAGCAGAAGGCAGGCTTTCAATACAGAGACAGCCCTGTCACTGCTTCCCAGCAGAAGTTTACTGTTTCCAAAAAGAGTAGTAGGGCTTAGGAAGCTTGCAAGCAAATTATTCCAAGATAATTACAAGAGCTGGTAGGCTCCCTCAGCGCTCCCAGTGTTCCTGTTCTCCCTTCGTAGTCCACAACCTCCACACAAAGTAATCTACCTTAGGTCTTGCTGGGAGCATGCAAATAAACCATGCCATCTCAGTCCTGAGCTTCAGAAAGCCACGTGTCCAACTCGCCCAGCTGAGCAGGTAGCCATCCATATCTGCGTCAAGGCATTGCCAAGCACAGGACCCGGAGGAGGAATAATAAACAGGTTTGTTTCCCAGCACTTATCTTCATAGGAGTAACACTTATCTTACGATAAGTAAATCTTATGAAGAATGATTGAAGGAGCTGGGACTGTTCAGTTTGAGGAAAAGGAGGCTGAGAGGAGACTTCATCACTCTCTACAATTACTTGAAAGGACACTGTAGAGAGGTTGGTGCTGGTCTCTTCTCACAGGTCATTAGCGATAGAACAAGAAGGAATGGCTTCAAGCTGCAACAGGGTAGGTTTAGACTGGACATTAGGAAACAAGTCTCCACAGAAAGAGTGGTCAGACACTGGAAGAGGCTGCCCAGGGAGGTGGTTGGGTCACCATCCCTGAATGCGTTTAAGAGTCGTTTAGGTGTGGTGTTGGGGGATATGGTGTAGGGGAGAACTTTGTAGAGTGGGGTTGATGGTTGGACTCCATGATCCCAAGGGTCTTTTCCAACCTGAATGATTCTATGATTCTAACACAAGCATGAACCAGGCTCAGACGCTGCTGCTCTGTGCCGAGATGCCTTCCCTCCATACCCAGCCCTTCAACCAGGGCACCACCACATCCTCACGAGCTGCCTGCTGGCCCCAGCTGAGAGGCTTACAGGAGGGCAGGCTGCTCTGGGGGGGGTTATACGTGGCAGTGTTTCAGAACTAGAGAGGATCGCAGGTGTCATAACAACAGGCTTACCAAGAGGGAATTGCCAAAACCACCTTTGCACACCCACATGTGTGCACAAGCGCCGAAGAAGATCTAATGAACTCAGCCCCGAATTTCCAGATAGTGCCAAAGCCACGCTCACCTGACTGCAATGGAGCAAGATACTGATTTATGCTAGGTGCAGATTTGGTCCTTTGATTTCAAATCGGAATAACTACATCCAGCAGAGAAGAAACACCTCTGTGCTACACTTGCTCAGCTGGAAGTGTACTCTTCACTGGGTAAAAAACTGGCTGGATGGCCGTGCCCAGAGAGTTGTGATTAATGGGGTGAAATCTTGTTGGCGGCCGGTCAACAGTGGTGTCCCTCAGGGCTCAGTCTTTTGGGGCCAGTCTTGTTTAATATCTTTATCGATGAACTGGATGAGGGGATTGAGCGCACCTTCAGTAAGTTTGCAGATGACACCAAGCTAGGTGGGAGTGTTGATCTGCTTGAGGGTCGGAAGGCTCTACAGAGGGATCTGGACAGGTTGGATCAATGGGCCAAGGCCAACGGGATGAGGTTCAACAAGGCCAAATGCCGGGTCCTGCATTTTGGTCACAACAACCCCAGGCAACGCTACAGGCTTAGGGAAGAGTGGCTGGAAAGCTGCCCAGCAGAAAAGGACCTGGGGGTGCTGGTGGACAGCCGGCTTAACATGAGCCAGCAGTGTGCCCAGGTGGCCAAGAAGGCCAACGGCATCCCGGCCTGTGTCAGGAACAGCGTGGCCAGCAGGAGTAGGGCAGTGATGGTGCCTCTGTACTCGGCACTGGTGAGGCCTCACCTCAAGTGCTGTGTTCAGTTCTGGGCCCCTCACTACAGGAAGGACATTGAGCTGCTGGACCGTGTCCAGAGGAGAGCCACCAAGCTGGTGAGGGGTCTAGAGGACAAGTCATACGAGGAGAGGCTGAGGGAACTGGGCATGTTTAGTTTGGAGAAGAGGAGGCTGAGGGGGGACCTCATTGCCCTCTACAACTACCTGAAAGGAGGGTGTAGAGAGGTGGGTGTTGGCCTCTTCTCCCAAGGGAATAACAACAGGACCAGAGGAAATGGTCTGAAGTCGGGGCAGGGGAGGTTTAGAGTAGATATTAGGAAGAATTACTTTACTGAGAGGGTGGTCAGGCACTGGAACAGCCTGCCCAGGGAGGTGGTGGAGTCCCCATCCCTGGAGGTATTTAAGAAACGTGTAGACGTAGCACTTCAGGGCATGCTCTAGTGCCCGAGATTGTGGGGGTCTTTTGTGTGTGTGTATGGTTGGACTCTGTGATGTCAGAGGCCCTTTCCAACCATGAAGATTCTGTGATTCTGTGAATTACACGCACGCATTAGTGACACTTCTTAACCCCGGCCGCAGTGAAGACTGCCACGGCACCTGCCACTCCTCCGCTCATCGCCAAGGCCCACAACTCCCAGATGAACAAGGCGGCGGCAGCAGAAAGGCAGCAGGTTTTACAGCCATCTGCTAGCTGATTTTTGGTGCTCTGTTAGCCGTTTCACCCCTCTGCTTGAGTGACTGCAGAAGTACATGCCAGCCTCAGTAACCACCTCTGCCTAGGAGAAACCGACTCACGGCAAGGGACCGCATCACAGATGGCACATACTGCCCTGGGGCTACCAGGATGGGGGAGACAACTGTGCGCCAAGCCACATCTGAAAAGGCTGAGAAAGGGAAGGTTTCTTTCTTTCACTGGTTTTGGGGTGGCTTTTAGCCAGAAGAAGATGCAATGAAAATTGAGCCAACTCAGAAAGGGGGTGAGGCGCGTGTGGCATCTCCTCCAGGCTGGGCAGCCGGGGAGTACCCTTCTGAGAAGCGCAGGTCGCTTCCCCACACTGGGCTTGTTTTTTAGCTCCTTTAACAAAGAGCCACTAGCGTCATTGTCACAGCTAGGGGAACGGGGCAGGTATTACCAGCTATCACTTACAACCACACTTTGCTATCTGACGCTGCTGATCGTAGGCACAGCGCGGGCTTTCCTACGCTGCAGCAGCGAGGCACATAAACACCGCCTGGAGAATAACAAACTGGCTCTTGCTATTTGCATAAATAAACTCTGTGGGGTCCCTTAGGGTAAAAGTTGCCTCCCGCACACGTGTGCACAGCAGGGTATTAATGCTGAGCTCATTCCGGGAGAGCTGAAAAACGGCACCCACAACCCAAGGTGAGCTGATGGGAGTTGTGGGTTCCCACCTGCTCCAGAAAAAAAAATAAAAAAATAAAAATAATAATTAATCACAAATCTAACTACACTCTCCAAATTCCTGCCCCTGTTTTCTTAACCACACGGCTGAAATTTCAAGCTCACAGGCTGAAGAGTTTCCATAACACAAAAATTCAATCATTTCTCTGGAACAATGTGTCCTTTGGAACATGCAAGTACATCCTTCCTCCTCATCCCCTCAAGATAGTCTGATTCACAGCAGAGTTACATGATTAGCTCATCTTATGACAAGTAACTGATTCAACATACACGCAAAATGATGATTTTTATCACACTTGTTCATTTGTATCTGTTCCATTAGAAACAAAACAAAAATGCCAACTAGAAAAAAAAACCACCCAATCTCACATACTAGGTCAACCAATTAAATCATGTAGAAGAAAATGCCAATTTAAAAAAAAAAAAAGCCAGCTTGACCACCGTTAGAACAAAATATCCGAAAAACACAAAACAAATTGAAAAAAGAAATAAAATTTAATCTTCCCCTCCAAACCTTTCAAAATGGCACAGAAAACTACAGACACTCCTTTCCACCTGAAAGATCAAAAAACAAAGGGCTGGCTGAACTTAGATGGGAATAAATTGAGGAATAAGGAAATAGAATATATCAAGCTATACACATCACCCATTAATAAAAGATTTATAGGACATCTGCATCCCTCAGCTGGCTTCTGGTATCGTGGTGTCTCAGAAGACAGTAGCTCTGTAAAGACCATGCTCTTTTTTACAGCCCTAATTCAGAAAAAAGCTACTGGAATTGCTGTTTCCAGTTTGGAGTGACCAACTCGAGACAGCTCTGGCCTGCTTTTAAAAATACTGAACTCTGCAATATCTGCTGGCCTCAGACGGTGCCGGGGAAAGCTAGAGACCTCTACAAGCTCGGCCAAAGGTCTTCAGGAAAATTAAGAGTGCCCAAACACCCAATGGCCACTTGGAAATGGCTTGCTATGAGGGCTTTGTGGATCCATCCTCTCACCTTAAACATAATCTCGAAAGCAATATAGATTCAAAGAGACTGAAACCTAAATAACAGCTGGGTCCTACCTCAGCTAGTTACCTCTTTTCTGAGCTTTGATTAGCTTTTTTTTTTTCTCCCCCTCCTCCTCAATAATGGGACCTGCTCACTCAGGCTGTTCATGACTTGGTTCCACTTCCTTGATTTTAAGTCCAAAGAAAAATATTAGTTTCACGTATTGTGAAACTAATAAGCAACAACATCTCCTTCAGCTACCCTTGCACTAAGCTTGATAATTTTGTCTAATAGTTACAATCTCTCTCATAAGCCACCGCAGACGGAGACAGGCATTTTCTCAGCTTCATAAAAATGCAAGTATCCAAAGTCCCTCAACAACGGGGCGGGGGGGGAAGTTACACTCAGGGGCTTCAACCCAATGATGGCAGCTAACCCTTCGGTTCATATTTTCACTTCAGCTCATATCACCTCAACATGCAACTCAAGTGTGGACGGACACTCAGCAAAGTTCACAGATAAAATCAGAAATGTCAGTCTGATCTTGTTTCACCTTCTGCAAGCAAAGCCAGTCTGCCTGCAAAAAAAAAACCAACACCGCCACCACCCCCCCAAAAAAAAAAAAGAAAAAACAAAAAACAAAAAACAAACAAACAAAAAAAACCAACCCATGAGCAACCACAAAGCCTGACCCAGTATGTTCCTGCAACAAAGAGACCACTGCAAAGTGTTACTGTGCACGTCAGAGAAAGCCGAGCCTTTCAGACTGGGCTTTGGAGGCCTCACACATCTGGTTTACCGGCAACTTGGGCCAGTGTGACAGCAAAGATGTCACAGGGTTTTGGTGGATGTGAACGCTGTAAAACCATAGAAAGACAGTTTTGACCAGTCTGCCTTTATTTGGTGCTAGACAGGAGAGGAGCCAGAGAAAGGCAGAAACCGACTGCCCCTCTTGTGGTCGCAAAGCCAGCGTCGAGGGCACACATACGTGCAGAAGCCACACTGAAGAGCAAGGGTGGAGAGAGGAAATTCCCCCCTACCACCCTGTCCAACAGCCCTCCCAAAAACCTAACTTGCTGCCCCAGGTAAAGCAGAACTCAAACTCCTTCAATCCTGACTTCAGAAGAACTCTGCAGCAAGCCCCTGTGGGGTGCCTCCCTCTCTTGCCTGTATTTCACAGCCACAAGACATGCGAGGCTGTACCAAGCCTTTTGGAAAAAGCCAGGCCTATGGACAGGATGTCCCCATCACCATCTTCACTTGACCTTGGCTATCAGCAACATAACTGAAGCGTGTGCTGGTCCTCCAGCACAGTGGCTCGGGGCTAGCAACAGTCTCGGTGCCCAAGGGGCAACAGGGGCGAAAAAATCCCAATGCTTGCAGAAAAGCAAGAAGTGCACTTGGTTGTTGGGTGTATGCACATATTGAGTTGTGCCTTCCCAACATGCCAGAGATGGTAGGCTGGGGGTTTAGAGCCTGGGAGATGATCAAAGCTCTCCTCTCTGCTCCCAAAGGGCTCCCTCTCAGCGCCTTTCAAAGAGAACATCAGAGGCCTCACCACTTCCTTACCACCCACCCGCACGCTCCAAGGCCTGCGTCAGGATGCTTGTTCATCTAACCAGAGCCCTGAAAAGGCTGCTGCTGCCTTTCCAGTCTTCCTGACCTCCACCATGCCAAGCTCTGCCCCAGGGCTGCCCTCTGCTCTACCCACTTGGTGACAGTGGAGTGGTTGGTGGACAACCAGGCTGATGCTGGAGATCCCCTGGAGGGACCATGACTGAAGGACTCCCCTGGACATACAAGGGCACCTAGACCTCTCTTGTGGCATCTGGGAACCAATAAGTGGGTGAGCAGCCAGCCAGCTGCCATTGCTCAGTCCCACCATTTTGGCTGGTGGGCCCTCACTTGAAAATTATGCCGCCATCAAAGGCTCCAGGTTAGCGCTAACACTTCTGGGAGGCGAAATACAAGACACGATGCCCATGCTGATCCTGGGAGAACTGCTCCACTGCCCCAAGAACCAGCAGAGACATGGAGAAACCTTCCCCTTCCATGTCGAGAGCATGACATCAGCCCACAGCTTGTAAAGGGGGAGGAAAGCTGTGTGCCGGACAGCAGGCTGCCCTTGTAAAATGGGACCAGTTCAATGACTAGCCGCTCTGGAGTCCCTGGGCCAGTCCCTATCAGCCTCAGTAGCACCCCTGCTAGCTATTATCTCAGAGCAACGCTCGTTATAGAAAATCATGTCCCTCTGCCAAGTTCTCTGTCTCACTATTTTTGGAACAACAGGGGCAGGCTCTGTGCCTCAGCAACTGCCAGCAGAGCCACACGGAGAGCAAATCCATATAACGATCAGGCTAGTAGGGACAGTGCTGGAAACAGCATTGCCTTGGGGACAGTCCCTTGGAAGCACCCTTTGGTCATGAGAAAGGGGATAAGGGCAATAAACATAAAACCCAGCAGCTATTTGACACTATTTGCATGGAAAGCTGATCTCCCCCAGGCCTTTTCATTCTCATGCATACAAGTAGAGACAAAAGGATTTAAAAGCAAACCACCTGTGCAGGAAGGATGGTTCCTAAACCCCAAAGAAGACAGGACCTACTTACTGCAAACTCATTTTAATTAAAACATTCCAGGATCCACATTCCCCAGGATTAAATTACTGTCTTAGCTACTTATCCATGTAGCCTCTTTCACCCGTTCTAGGACAGTTGTTGTTGAGGTGTTGGGTGACACCAGTGTCAGGTAAATGGAAACAAGCATTTTTTGGTGCTTGTGATCCCTAACACAGGATCCACGATTATCCGCAGGTCAACCCCAGCGCCTGTCAGCAACTCACAGATTACTGCAGTGGGAGCGTAATCCTCTCTGGCAATAAAGGATGATTCTAAGGCCCTAGAAAAAGCAGAGGTAAATGGCTTAGGCGAGGTGGAAAGCTCCCAAGGCGAGGCTTTCATTTAAAAAATAACAATAATTAAAAAAACAGAGATGTGGTGAGCAAGGAAGACTTCACACAGATGCAGCTGGAGCAGGACTTACACTGCCTCCCCTGAAAAAGACCAGCAGGTTTCCTTCTTTGCCTTTCACAGGAAAGGAATCCAGAGGTGCAAGTCCAAAACTGTCCAGCCCAGTGCTGGGCACGCACAAGGCCACGTCCAGCTTCTGCCAGCCTGCTGTGCAGCTAATATTTCCTCTTTAGGCTCTGAAAACTGCGACCCATACCAGGCAGAGACAACCCTTGCAGCTTCTACCACCTAGTGGCTGCAGTATTCCTCTGTGCCAGAGCAAGGAGGCTGTGTGGAGGTCAGGCACCCTCTGCCAACCCTGGGCAAGTCAAGCAATCCTCCTCCCAGGTACCACTTACGCTGCAACTGAGACTAAGTTAGGACCACACAGCACAGAGAGGCTGCCCAAGAGCACAGAAACCCCTTCTGAAAGCCAGCAGCACCTAGTGTAAGCACAGAAAAACCTCAGCTAGCTCCAAAAGAGGCAAGCAAAAGTAGCAGCAATATAGATTAACTCACGGAATCACGGAATTGTCAGAGTTGGAAGGGACCTCTAGAGATCACCTAGTCCAACTCCCCTGCTAAAGCAGGGTTGCCCAGAGCACATCACTCAGGACTGCATCCAAGTGGGGCTTGAAGATCTCCAGAGAAGGGGACTCCACGACCTCCCTGGGCAGCCTGTTCCAGGGCTCTGGCACCCTCACCAGAGAGAAGTTCTTCCTCATGTTTGAATGGAACTTCCTATGTTGCAGCTTGTGCTCGTTGCCCCTCGTCCTGTCACTGGGAACCACTGAAAAGAGTCCGGCTCCATCCTCCTTCAACCCACCCTTTAGGTACTTGTAAACATCCCCTCAGCCTTCTCTTCTCCAGGCTAAAGAGCCCCAGCTCTCTCAGCCTTTCCTCATCAGGGAGATGCTCCAATCCCTCCATCATCTTAGTTGCCCTGCACTGGACTCTTTCCAGTAGTTCCCTGTCTCTCTTGAACTGGGGAGCCCAGAACTGGACGCAGTATTCCGGTTGTGGCCTCACCAGTGCAGAGTAGAGGGGGAGAATGACCTCCCTCCACCTACTGACCACACTCTTCCCTACGCAGCCCAGGATTCCATTGGCCCTCTTGGCCACAAGGGCACATTGCTGGCTCATGGATAGTTTACCATCCAACCAGGACTCCCCGATCCTTCTCCTCAGAAGTGCTTTCCAGCAGGTCCACCCCTAACCTCTATTGGTGCCTGGGGTTCTTCCTCCCCAGGTGCAGGACCCTACACTTGCCTTTGTTGAACCTCATTAGGTTCTTCTCTGCCCAGCTCTCCAGCCTGTCCAGGTCACGCTGGATGGCGGCACAGCCCTCTGGAGTGTCAGCCAGCCCTCCCAGTTTGGTATCATCAGCAAACTGCTGAGGTTATGCTCTGTCCCCTCATCCAGGTCATCGATGAATATGTTGAACAGGACTGGACCAAACATTGACCCCTGGGGGACACCGCTGGTTACAGGCCTCCAGCTCGACCCTGCTATCACAACTCGTGTAATGCATTGCTGTTTCTGGTACTTGTGCCAGCTCAGCTAATGCTAGATTACTGGCACTACACAACATCGTGCTGTGCAGCACAGACCTGCCCCAGGCTGTTTAAGTTACCCCTAGGCTCATTAACTCAGGGGAAGAGTTTGCTGGTTTGAGTGGAATATCGTACAAGAGTCTGAACTTAAATGACTCTAGATCCAGCCAAACCCTCAAACTGCTGCAGCATTCCAGGTGCTTCCGAGGTCCTTCTTTCCCAGTTTCCACAATTTCCTCTTGAACTGGGAGAAGGGGGGGACACAGCTTGACACCTGTTCTAGGTACAGCCTAAACAGTGCCAAGAAGAGAGGACAATGACTCCCCCCAAGCTCCTGAAGCAGCCCAGACATTTAACTTCCATGCAACAAGACCACTCTGCTGGCTCATACTGAATTTTTACCTACGATAAGGCCTAGGTCCCTTCCAGCTGGGCTACTACCGTGCCAGTCAGTCCCAGCCTGTCTTGATGCATCTTAGGAGATCAGGCTCTGACTTTCCTTTGACAAATGGTAAGAAGCCTCAAAATGGCCAGTTCTTGAAAATTTCCTAAAGGCAGGCCCAGTAGGTCATTATTTATCCAGGAACGTCCGCTGCAGACTTTGGTTTTTTAAAACAGGAACCGTTAATACCACATTTTCAGAGTTTGGGCTGTAAGAATGACACGTGATGTGGTTTCCATGTAATTACAAGTGAAAATAGGTACTGTTTTCTGTAATCCTGCCCCCAACTCCAAACATAAGTAACATTTTTAATTATGGAAATATGGCTGCAGGACAACATTTTGAATAAGTGGTTACTCTTTTATTTTTTTTTTTTTATACATATATATTGTCTTTTCTGCAAAGTTCAAGTTAATGGAGGTGATAACCCAATGCCACGTAAAGAATGAGCAGAAACCCTAAGTATTGTATCAGCCTGGTTATGTCCTCCTGGAAAAGCTCTGTCCAATGAATACTCTGCTGTTGCAATCATTTCTCTGCTACAGCAAAAGGATTTAATTATGCTTTTATAAGCAATTTAAATCTGGTTATTCTGGATTGAAGTGGGTGTCACTGAGTGCAGAACATGGGCAAAAGATGTGATGAACCACATTAGTCTGAAATCTACTTTTCTTCTTGTAAGGGCCTCCCTTTTTGGTTTTGTATATTATAGGAGGGAAGTGGTTTTCTGTTACTGACAACACAGCCAATGAAGCAAAAATGGGATTCAAGTAAAAGAGGAACCTAGGAAAGACTGGAAATAGCAGGGTCCTGCTATGACAAGTACCATTCCCCTGGCACCCCTTCAGAGACTGACCAGCTCTGCATTCAAGGCAACGAGGGCTGAGGGGTTCTTCCCTTCGCTCCTCTGACGACAAGCTGGTCCAGAAATTCCTGTTCCAGGCTGCTTTACTGTTTAGCAACCTCCTTTTCATTTCCAGTCTAACTGTATCCATGGCCAATCTAGACTCATTTAATCTTAGCCAGCATCTTGACAGCTTTGTTTCCCTCCTCAGTGTTCGACATCTGCAGACATCAATCAGATCCTCTTTTTGCATTCAATTTGCTAGTCTAAACAGGCTGAGTTCTCCCCTCTTTTCCCCCTTTGCAAAAGGCGCTGCAATTACTTCATCAGCCCAGAAGACCTTGTCTGCACCCATAGGAGATTGCATTCATTTTTTGAACATGACGGACGGCTCTAGCACAGTGACCTTAAATCTTCTCTAAAGTTCATGGGAAATACTCTACAAAGCCCAGGAGCACACTTGCTATTTTCACACCTACATTACAATTCAGTAAGCAAAGCCATAGCAAAGAGCACAGCAACAACTGGCAAAACCCACTGCTATCCTGCATCTGACCTCAAACAGCACACGTCAGCACTGGACACTTCTGATATTTTCCATGAGAACTTCAGAAAAGCCATTAAAATTTGGGCCCTGTGTCTTCATATTATGAAATAAAAAAGCAGTTTCCTTGGTTACTAGTGACAACAATGAGCTTTAAGTTATGTTTCTGCCATGCAACACAGATGCTCTGTGAACCACTTAAGCTATATATATAAAAAAAAAACCTCAAAAAAACCCCAAAACCAACAAGAAAACCACCTCATTTCTATTACGTGAGTTTACCCAAGGGCTCCACCCTAAGCAAGCCTAATTCTTAAACTCTGTATCTGGCTGTTGCATCACTCCAGTGAGAGGAGAAATGGGTGGGTGGCAGGATGCATTTGTCTGTCGCCTTTTTTTTTTTTTAGTATTTTGCGTTTATGTAGGAGTGAAGCCAGAATTAAAAGGGCAAGTTTCTCCTGCCTCTTCTAAATGAAAAACAAGCTCTATTACCATTTAACAATGGACAAAAGCAGCTGGAAAGGAGCCCAGGCAGTTTGGAAGAGCTACATTGCAGAAAATGCTTTGGCCCTAGTTAACAGCTTACCTCAGGGACTCCCAAACTTACCTTGCTGGGACAGGGTTGTGGCCACTGCCTGCACCACAGCCACTCCTCCCTCCACCACCCACATCAGCAAGAAGCTACCATCCACATGCACACACCAGAGGAGGCTCTAAGCTGGCCAGGCAGCACACAGGCAGCCCTCCGCTGAGGTATACGTACCACAAGTGACAGCAATGATATCATCTGTCTCTTCTACACAGGAAAAAATCCCAACTGTATACAGACCTGATTCAGTGTCCACCCATGTAAGTAAGATCCTTTCCAGTAACCCCAGATGGATCTTTCATTCAGTTCTGAGCAATATACGAAGGCTGGTAGATACAGGCAGCTAGCCCTGCTTCCAAGTACAATTCACTGAGCTTGCAGATAATCCAATGCAAAAGCAGTACTGTTAAAATTCAGGTTTCAGGACAGCAGGGCCTGAGATCCCACAGCAACCAGAGGACACTGCACATCTGTAGACATTTGAGCACACACGTTTGGAAACATTCAATGGCACAGAGGTGTTTCTAAGGAAGACACAAAGAAAGGCTTCCCTGCTATCACCATTTTGTTAGGGAGGCTAGGACAAGCCAGGATTTTTTTTGCCAAATGCCTAAATGCCCAGTAGATGTTAGAGGTGGAATATAGCAGTGTGCTCTGTTCACCCTTGAGCAGAGAAGTTTCTCCTGGGTCTAAGGTGGACATTTATAACAGGCTGGGGAGCAAACACACTGGAGAGTGCCTCTGTCCTGAATGTACCAGCCAGTGTCAGGAGGAAGGCTGCCCGGGCTATACTTACAGGAGTCTGGAAGCAACAGTAGAGCTTGGTGAGGAATGGGTGGTTCCTTGCTAACGAAAGGATGCGTTTCTCGGTCATGGTGCATTCAACATCATCATCTTGGAGAATGATGTCCTTCTTCAACACCTTCACTGCATAAAGCTGCCCACTCTCTTTCATCTTGGCAAGCATCACCTAAACCAAAGGGGAGGGTGAACTGCAAGGGCTGAGCTCTCAGTGTCTATGAGCAACATAGAACTTCTCGCACCTTTTTGCACTAGAAAGGTGAGTTATCTCATCACCAGGCTTGTGGATGAGTCAGCCTGTTAGTATGGGCATCAGTATACAACTGATGACACACATGCTACTGTCTGCAGCAGGCTTCTCCAGATACAAGTGCCCATACACATTGCTCCAACATCTGGCGTGGGGCTAGGTGGTCAAAGCTGTGCCAGGGCAACCCCCCTGAGTAGTGCCATCTATCCCACTTCCCTCCTCAGTTATCAAATTCAAATGTACCGTTTCACATTGGCTTTGGGGCAAAGCAGAGAAACGAAATCCCCTTCTTGCTAAATTTGAAACCACTGCCTTGTTTCTTTTAAAGGAAAAGTCTTTACATGCTCCAAGAAACGCTGCCCAAATGAGTGATAACGCACACACTTACAATTTCTGGTATGGGCCCTGGCATGCAGCTGTTCTTTTGGTTGCTAACATGGCAGGTGGGGGGGTTGTGATATCCAGTTCTTCACTTTGCTGTCAGCTTTCTTCCCTTTTCTCCCTGCTCTCTGTAAGCACCCTTGCTGCACAAAGCACACTCTACTGGACAGCCTGTGTGCTGCATTAAGAAATAACTTCATCTACCTTGGAGCTTCTTAAATAAGGAATGTGGTTTTCCCCCAAAGAGCCATGAATAACTCTCACCTTTCCAAAACTGCCCTTTCCCAATACACGAAGGAAGGTTAAATCTTTGATCCCAAGTTTGCTTGCTGAACTTTCACTAACGTTGTTGCCATCTTTCAGGCTTCCTTTTCTCTCATGTCTCAAAGTAGATCTTGAAACCAGTTTCTGTGGAGGAAAGTAAATAAGTATCAGTCTGCATAGAAATTGTACTTTTGCAAGTAGTCAACCTACCAAGCTGGGCACTTAGGGCCTGTTCAGATGCACTGTATGGCCACTGGAACAGAAAGCACCTTGATACCACCACCCCACATAGCTGTTTCGTGTGAACAGCCAACCTCAGCACTGTGCTGAGCTGTCAACAACACTGGCTCCTGACCTGGGCATTTTGAGTTGGAAATCCACTGCCCAGCAGATTCAAGAGGCAAGCCTGCCCCTCTCCATTCTCACTCCCCAGAAAAATAAGGCAATGAAAGTGAAAATCCAAGTCTCCTATCTAGCATCAGATCGAGGAGGACTGCGTAATTTCTGCAATATGTGAACGCTGATGAGATCTAGAACCTGGGCAGATTTCACCTGAATCTCTTAGGTTTCTATCTGATTTTAAGATTCTTACTCAAAACCCAGTTCAGTAGGACCCAAACTTCAAAATAGTTTTCTTTCCCACAGCTGGGCTACTGCTTCCTCCGCTGCGGTAAATTCAATGGAAGGCTGTTCATTCCCATGCCAGCAGTGAGGGATCTGCATTTTTAGGAACTGTACCAGCATTAGCACATGTCTCTACAGCTTGTTTTTGCAGTATATGAAGATCAGGTCAACCTCCAGCGTCCTCTGTTCACAGCTCTCCAGGTACGAGTACACATATAAACCACGAATTTCTCAGCCCAAAGTCACACGGACTTCTTGAGCTCCACCTTGTGACTACTTTGGAGTAAAGCAAAATTCTTCCTGCACAGAGGACTTGTCTCACTGCCACAGAAGTGGCGACACCAGCCACAGGGAAAGAACCAAGAGCGTTCAGGACAGCACCCAGCAAAACTCCCAACAGACTTAAGCTTACAGCACAGTTTGAACACTTACCTGGAGCCCTTAGCTCACAAATAACGAGAAGAGATTGTTAAAAACCAAGAACAGATTTTTATTTTCCTGGTTTCATTTCCTTTTGATGTGCAGATTATGCAAACAACAAATGCTAACAAGTGCTGATTTTTACAGAGCTGAGAAGGGAGTGTGGGACTTGTGTTTCCCTGTAACTCCCAGGATAACTGGGAGGTTTTGGTCAAATAAAAATAAATAGACCGACATTTTGTTATGGGTTATCGTGGTTTCAAGCAAACTCACTTTTCAAAACTGCTAGCAAAAGGAAACATGATGAAAACTTATTATCAAATGACAGCTCTGATTTCCATTACCCTTTATGGGCATTTTCACTCAAGCTCTTACAGTATGTTTTAAAGTCTCTGAATAGACTCAGATATACAACAGCTGGATTTTTAGGATGCCTTTAATACTGAGAAGCAGAAACTGTACACATAAGTCCCAATCCTGGCAACAACCTCACTGGGACTCTGTCTTGGACAGCAAAGATCAGAGCTGATGTTGTGTCGACAGGGACCACAGATTTTAGCCGGGGAAGTTGTAGTGAAGAGTGAAATGGTTTCCCCAAAATCCCTCAGAAAAACAATGACAAAGCTGTGAAGAGAACCTAGGCTTCTTTCTGAGCTCTTCTTTTGCTCTATCGCAAGCCACATATGTGGACAGAACATTTGTGCTTGCGGTAAAAGTAGAAAAAGTTATGGCATGAATTATATTGATCACTAATTAGTTAGGAGTCTTACTCTCCTCTCATTCATGCCAAGCAGCTAAAAGAGTGAACGAAGTCACACCACTGTGAAACATAAGCATCCAACAAAGCAACAGCTATAGATTAAAATCCCCAGGTTTACCCCGGTGGAGACGAAGCATCCGTTTTCCAGGTGAAGTCTTTGCCACAAGCCACAGACAGTAACAACCTGCTCATGCAGCCCACCACCATCTGTCATAACTTAAGTCTCTGACTTCTCCTGCACCCATATAGAGACTCAGCTGTAAATGTTTTAAATAGAAGGGGGTGGGGGGTAATGAAAGGGACTCACCGAATTTGGGGAAATGCTTCCTGGTTGCAGGCCCATGCACGCCAAGGTTTTAGCAAGCTCTGCTGAGTTCACCCCACAGTTTGGTGCAACGTTTGCTTGGCATCGGATGTGGACGTTCATTTTACAGACTGACAGGGGTGATGGTAAGGGATGGAAAGTAAAAGCAAAGGAACAATTAAAATAACTTGGAGGGATTTATTGCTGAGAAATAATTTAGCAGTTCTGGAGCAGAAAATATACCCATCTGGATCTACTCTGTGTCTTCAAACTAAAGAGATCTTTGCCACCGACCTCAGCAGAAACAAAACTAAGACTAAGACTAAAACTAAGACTAAAACTAAGAGAATAAACTCCTGAAAAATCAGCAATATACTCTCCAAGCAGGATGTCACATTGCCTGAAGCTATTCATAACTGCATGTTTGTCAGGTGTATAAATATCATTGCAGCTATGCCTGCAGGTAAAATTAGGATTTATAATTTCACAAAATTTGCAACAAATTTTCCCTGCATTTCCAGGTATCTAATTTTAAAGATATATTGTTCAGTGGGAAACTAAAAAAAAAAAATCTTTCTTTCTCCTACTCCTGGACACACATACACCCTCTTGTGGGAGAAGGCGGCAAATGGAAATCCCACGCGATTTTACAGTCTGGATGACTGAAACAAAAATGTAATGCCAGGACATGCTCTGTCGTCAATTAACAGTGTGACAGGTGGGGTTGTCAACCTAAAGCAATGGCCTTTTTTTCCCCTCAAATGCCTTTTCACTGCCTTATCTCAGAAACTGAGGAAAAGCCCTCAAAGTAAAGGGGAAAAATGAATGCAGGAAGCAGCAATACCCAAGAATATTTTCACTAATGCCAGTTTTAACTAACAAAGCTGTGCTGAGAGTGCCAAGTAGAGTGCTTCTGGAAGCCTAAGTTTAAAAAGTAGATTAGCATTTTTGTTAACTCTTGCAAAGGTGAATATTCATTGCTTGGCTTTCTCTTGAAGGTTGCACAAATCAAGCCCACACAGTGCATCAAGAGTCTAAAAATACATGTATTTTGTGAAAAGGCTCACAAGAAGCTGCTCACTTTTACACTGTAGGCCCTGTCGCATGATCCCCCAGAGCAAGGAACCACAGTGGTCACAGAAAGTTGGAACTTTGTAGTTGTGGACGCTGAACTTATGAGGAATGTTGATTCCAAACCTCTGTTCGGTCACCTGAGGAGCCCAAAAGAAAAGCACAAATTTAAAATTCAAATATATGTGTGTGTGTATATATATGCTGACGTTCATTTACATACAGGCATTTAAATGCAAAACTATGAAAATAATTCCAACTCAGAAAATGTCCCAATCCATCCCCTCACTGATGTAAGTGAACATTGAGTGACCAACCTCAGCTGCTGCTTTGGCTTCATTGCTGGGCAGGATGGACTACGTGACAAAGCAGACTTTAAAGAGCACTGCCTAGCCAATTTTAAATTCTTAAAGCCAAGTTAGAAGAGGGTTACCTCATGACAAATCTATCACTCTGAAGTGCCACATAGAAATAATGCTAGCTACAGCATTTTGTAACTAACCTGTTTTTAAATTATCAACTCGCACACTACATGCAAACATGTAACTTTAGGTCAAACTGTTGATTTTATTAAATTTAATATAGAATAGTTTTCCCAGCTCCTCCTAAAACTCTCATTCCTCTTCTCACCCTCCTTGTTATTAACAGTCTTTCGTTTCAGGCCCACATTTCGCTTTACCACTTGCTCTCATCCCCATTTTAACCCTGTTCTTTTCCAACTGCGAATCATTCAGATCTCAAAGACACCTTAGAAAATGCTACACCGGCTGAAGAGATGAACGCCCATTTAGCCTCTTCGTTTCTCAACATGCAGATCCTGGAAGACTGAGGGGGAACCCACAACTCCACAAAGAGTCGGGGGTGAGACTGAAACAATGAGTTTAAAGCGAGCAGTGCCTCCTCGTGCTTAAATGTGTCATAAACCCTTCATAATCCTAAGAGAGGGGTGAGGAGACTCACTATTTAACTTGCCTTTTATCCTTAGCCACGTTAACATATTTTCATCAGGCCTGGCAAGGGGTCATTTTAAGGACTTTTCAAGTCTAGCTCAGCAGTTTGGAGGCAAGAAATAATGAGCAAAGGCAATTGCTTATCTGCACGGGAAAGAAGGTTTCTGCATGGCAAACAACACAGAGCTACCTCCCGATTAAACGTATTTCAGTTGAATTTTCCTCAAACAGTTATTAAACAACTTGCAGTTACAGAAATGAGACATGCAATGTACAGGGCAGTTTTAGGTGGGGATGTTACTCCTGTCAAATACAGCCAAAACTAGAAAGAAAGAAAACCTTCAGAAACACAAGTTATGCAAGGGTTCCTTATTACAACATAAATAATTTAATAGAGTAAAGGTGTGGAGCAATGACTAAATGAACACTTTAAATTACCAAAAAAGAAAAATAGAGGCATAACAAAGACCAGTGGTTAGATTTTAAAGCGAGAGAAATCCACATTAAGAACTGGGCACCAAATTTTGATGACAACACAGTTAATCATGAAATAAAATTACCACGGAAAACAGTGGATATGCTATTTCTTGATGTCTTCCAATGCAGACACCATGCCTTCCTAAACTATGTGCTAGTCCAAGCAGTTACTGGAATTAAGAGAAGAACAACCAGATGATATTGCATGGCCATTAGGCACGTCCCTATCACTCTTCCTCACTTTAAAAAATCTACGAATAAAGATAACACAGAGTAAATTCTATTGTAGGATAACCCCCAGCAACCCAGAAAACCTCAGGATTCACTATTTGTGATGACCCAAAATAACCACCATGACTTTACCTTGAGATCGATCTTGTTAGTATTGTTTTGGCATGTGCAAGCCGTAACAATTAGATGATGGCAGCGCTTGTGTACAACGCAGGTGCATACTAGGAAATAAAAGAGGCATGCTGAAAAGAGCTGTTGAAAGACTCGGAACACATCAACCCATAAGCTGGGTTCTTTAAGGCTCAGCTAGATCATCAGGACACAATAAAATAATCACAGAAAAATAATCGGTGGCTTGGAATTTCCAAAATCTCAAGACATGCACCTCTAACCCATTGCAACAGAAATTCTGCACTGGATCATTCATACAGCCTAGAAAACAGCTGCCCATATAAAACAGGGGTGATGCCCACAGAAACAACAGTGTAACTTCACAAATGAACTAAAAAAAAAAATTACGTTGAGATTACCCAGTGGAGAATATTTCTCACAACATACAGAAACAATACACAGGTCTGAGATAACAAAAGCCATCCCTACATCTCCGTGGCATAGTGTCTCTTACACTGGATACCCTGCCCAGGTTAGTTTGTCATTAAGGCTCAGTGCAATGCTTGGATCCAGGGAGCCAGATAACTGCAGCAGAATGGTGCTGTGTCTGGAGTAATTAGCTAGCCCGCATCAAGAGGGCTAATCAGCCCTAAAGCACAGTTGGATTCTCTCCAGGTCTGAAGCCGTCTTGGCTGGAATGAACTGGGATTCCTCTGCTCCATAACCCAGCATGTACTGTAGACACCACCAAGAGCTGTAGCTACTGTCTACGGAAGGAGATTTTTGCAATGAAAACTGTACATTGCAGATGCGTTGCAGGGTCCCACACTATTCTCTCTGTTGCTGACTCAAGCTTGCACTCACAAAAGTCTATCAAGAACATTCACTTTCACCCAGAAATTTGATGCAGGATATCCATTTTGTTTACATGTAGCTTCCTTTCATGTGAGGACACTAGTGCCCTATTACATTGCACAAGGAACAGACTGTGTTAGAAGGCTATACTGAGTGACCGTATACCTGTGAGGCAAGTAATAAAATAATAAAAAAATAAAAAGAAAACTTTACTGTAGAAAATGGGAATGGAAGAACAATAATGAAGTGCAAACAAGCATCACATACATCTATAATACAGCCATTCAGCCAAAATATGCATTCAGGCAAAAGTGATGTCCCAGCCCACAAAGCTGCCCTTTGAAGTCACATCCCTCATTTCACTCTGTTGAATACTGGTGAAGAGAGAAAGAGGGTGGCCATTCCAGTAGGTTACTCTGTGACCCAGTACCAGCTGAACACTGTCCTGAAGGGACCCCAGATCCCTCAAGCCTAGCTGAGTGTTTCATATACTCAACAACTCAGAGGAGCTGCACAGGAGGAAAACTGTGGGTGAAACACAGCAACTGGACTCCTTGGTGTTTGTGTGAAGGTAGGTGGTTGCTCCTGTGTGTGTGCCAGCTGTCAGCCTGACAGCCGCTCACATGCACAGTTTTGGCTGGCTGGGGAGGAAGAGGAGTGGTGACTTCAGAGAAGCTTGTAACCACAGGATGTCCCAGCAGCACAGGGAACTGCTCCTGAGACAGCACATCCTACACACACGTCGTGCAGGAGCAGAGCGCCTTACCTTGGCACTGGTATCCCTGCTTCCCAAACACGCCCCTGTTCAAAACAAAATAGGAGCATAATTTAACATCAGAAAGCCAGTCTTCCTGCAGATCATTTACAGAAGAGAGAGCCAAAATGCAAGAGGATCCCAAATAACCAGATCCCCGGGGCAAAACTGCCCAGCAATAATGGTGCAATTCAGCACAGGGGTGTGAGAGCGTAACAAAGCACTACAAGGGCTGTAGCTTACAGGGCAGGCTGTCAACGTGCATGTTATTCCCCATATTCCTCCTCACTCTAGTTTCTGAAAGGCCTCACTTTATTACAACACGCACCACAGTTATTAGACAGATCCCAGTAGCCCACACCCTGCTATTATCTCTCCCACTCCGTGCTCTTGTGAGACATATTTAAGTTTTTCCTCCCTGTTCTGCCTACTCCCCCACACATATCACCCCACACCTCTGATGGTTTTCCTATTCTCAGGCATTTTCACTAGTCTTTCAATCAACTGTTTTTTGTCAGTTTAATCTCAAAGCTCCACTCCAGTTAATACCTAGGGTCTTTCTTCAAGTTGCCTGGGTTAGTTCCCCCCATCCCCAAAATAACACCTATGCTTACAAGTGAGGATCGTTGCCTCATCCCCACACCATCCCAGTTTGTTTCCAGCATCCAAGATGATACACATCACCTCTGGTCTTTCTGCAGCAGACTCCAGTTTGCAACTTAAGTCTACCCTGCTAAACCTGACCGCCATGGGGAATCACATCAGTGGCCCTTAGCAAACTGCTGGGTGACTGACTCAGGATGGAAGGTGGCGTGTCAGTCCCCAGAATGCCAAGGGATGGGAAGCACCACACCACTGCGTTCAAGCTGTTCTTACCAGATGAACTCCCTGCAGTGCGAGCAGTACGTTGGCTGTCGCAAGTAGGTAGCCATGAATTTGTGCCCGTTCACCTGATGCACTCGCCTTCGCATTGCCCGCTGGCGTTTCCGAGTGAGGTTCTTAAAAATTCGATCCCTTTGGAGGGTGCCTGTGCAGGGGATGGGAATAAAAAAAAGAAACAAAACATTAACATTTTCATGCACACTTATTACTCCTGATCTTGCTCTGGCACAAAATGCTTTCAAAGGCCACAATTACATCCCTGGTTTAGAAGTCAGGGGAACACGGTCTAGGACAAGGATAGCATCTGGGACAGGTGAGGAAGTTAATTGCAAAGGCCCCTTTAGCTCAAAATTACATTCTTCGTGTAGAAAAAAACGCCTCTTCCCATCTCCCTCTTGCTCCCCTCCCATGTTCAGACATGTGACTAAACCATTAATTCACACGCTGTAAACAGACCAGAAGCTCAAGGTTAATGAGCTGTTGTAACTCACAGCTTTTTGGGCAGCAACACCTGAAAACACGACTATGTGCAACCAACTGACCGGCACCCTGCTTGCCGAGCCAAAGCCGTGCCTGGCCCCGTGAATAGGGTTTATCCACCTTCCGTATTCTCACGCTACAGTTCCCTATCCACCTTTCATAGCAATTTTGTTTCCTGTGTTGGACACAAAGGCACAGCCTAATTTCTCAAAGCCCAACTTTTTTATTTTTTTGTAAGTTGGTAGACATGTGCCACTCACCTTTCTTTAAAGGGCTCGTCTTCCAAAAGGTAGATAATATTTTAAAAGTTCTGGGAAGCATGGACCCAGGAACTGCTAGCATTCAAATCTGAATTGTTTCAAAACTTAATTCAGGTTTTGTTTTTTTTTTAACTTGCTTAATTCAGCCATGTAACAATCTCCCAGTCATTCTTAAAGGCAGAACTGAGCTCTGGATCAAGCAAAGCCATCCCCACACAGCAGCAGCCATCTGACTTGCAAGGCACAGCCAGCTGGTCCCCGAGATCTTGCACACACCGGCTCAGACCCCGCTGAGCTTCACACATCAAAAGAGCCTCATCTGGGGCACACTCGCCTCCTAAGAAAGAAATTAAACGTCCAAGTTTTCAAGTTAGTAGGGCCTTTCCTTTGGAAAGCAACTAACAAGTGCATTTTAGGGACACACACTGGAGGCGAGTGTGCATCAGCCTATGTACTCAAGACTCCGGGTGTGAGCGCTGACTGGATGCCAGACAAACGCCAGCTATTCCAAGCCTGCACGGATGCCACCACACAGGAAGGAATAGGCAGCTCATAAACTTCCCACCCGTCTGATCATCCCGGAGCCGTGGATCAGCAGCAGTACCCAAACACAGCAGGCACCCCACCACTTCACCGGGGGCAAAGCATTCCCCTGCTTGCGACTAGCTCTGTTGATTAACGGCCGGGGGGAGGGCAGGAGGGAAAAAGCTGTCAATGACGTGATCAAGGCTTGAAATGTCAGAGTCCCACATCACAGGCGAATTTCCCAGTCCTCTTTGTAGAAGTGGAGATAAGGGAAGCCATCCTGTCAGTACTCAACCCAGCCACTTCAAAGGGCTGGGAGCCATGCAACGTATTCCCCTCGGTACTCTTGCCACACAGGTTTAGAAGCACAGCCAGCCACAAATCTCAAGGGTTTTTTTTTTTCTGTTGTGTTCTCCCAGCCATTTGTGCAATGTGTCCCCTCCACGGGCACGAATGGAAGCCTCCTATCCACTGGCGTAACTGCAACATGGAGCATGGCCTGACTTTAAGACAGCTTGCATTTGTTTTAAAATGGAAGCGCAAGCTATAAATTAGGATTTTCCCATTAAAACAGATAAAAAAATAAATAAAAAAAAAAAGGATATAAAGGTAGGGCTGATCCAAGCACTTAACAGAAACCTTTCTTCTTCACTGTAGAGCTTCAAGCAGCTGGACAGAGAGACTGGCACAGAAAAGCCTGCCTTTCTAGAGATGTGCTTGAATATTTGTTTAATTCTCACTGAAGCCAACAGGACTCGGAGGACCACAGGAACTGCCAGACTGAATCAGAACCCTGGTCCATCCAGTTCAGCATCCTGCCTCTGTCAGTAGGCAACCAGAAACACATGACAGCAAGATGGAGGAACCCTGCAGCTGGGAGATAATTTGCCTCTTTCCCAGACATGAGATGTGATTTTGATCTCCAGAAGTGAGAGCTGATGTGCGGAGGTTTAATATCCCTTCCAAACATTCAATCACCACTGCACAATTTCAATAGCCTCATTATCCACCATAGGAAACATGACCAAGAAGAACTTCAACCAGTTCATCCCTCTTCCCCAAAAGAAAGATCAAGAGCTAGTTGCTTCACTGAGCCCAAACCTCCTGCAATTTCACATGAGAATTATTAAAAAAAAAAAAAAAAAAATTAAAAAATTTCCTTACAGCATTATAGACCTTGCCCAGCTTTAAATTCAAGAGAACATCTCCTTCATCTAGGTTTAAGCATACACTGAAGTGTTTTCCTAAATCAGGGCCAAACAGCTTAACTGGCAAAGTATCCTGTCTTGGCATTCAGCGTGTAAAAGAGAACTTGCAAGGCATGGAAAGGGAAGGGCAGCATTTGTGAGTGAGTGGCGAGCACATAAGTAAATCCCCTAAAGAAGCAATCCAGTTACCAGCTTGCTTCACACCAGCTGCTCCATCAGACGCCCAGCAGCTGAAGCCCTTTAAGTTCATGCACTCACATTCACGCAGAGTTTAAGAGAATGTGTTCCCAATTTAGCTCATGTAGTTTCTGGTTTTGTTATGGTTCCCCTCAAGGACCAACATGGGGTAATAGCCTCCCTGGTGCTCTCCCACACAGCAAAGAGCAAACCAGTCTTCTGCACCAGGAATAGGGGACATCCAGGGGTGGCACCCAGAGCCACTGATGGGACACTGCTGTGCATCCCTGTCGTTTGCCTGGCTTCAGGGAGACTGCCATTTTGAAATGGTTCAGGAAGACTGAAAAATGACGGGTACTTGCTTTTTCATGGGAAGTAGAGGAAGCGTCCAGATTGCCTGCACTGATGGATCACATCCACGGCCAGCCTTGAGCCTCCTCTGAGCTATAGTTGGCCTCCATCTCCTGTTCTCCAGCCACTGACATCTCATGCAGCACAATGACTTCCATCTTACAGACCTACTTATTAAAATACAGGCCACAAGGTTTTTGTCTTTTTTTGTTTTTCCCCTAAAAGCATAATTCATATTTAAATGCTCCTCAAATTTCACATTTTCCCACACTACTTGGCTGCGTTACTCTGCTAACCTTCTCCAGGTGCTGCACATCTTCCAGCTCATCCTTATCCACACTTACGTTCACCACACATTACATTATAAATTATAACAAATCTAAGTATTACTAAGCAGGAGACTGACTTCAGCAAGGCCTACATTACTTTTCACACACAATCAGCTCTTTTTGGCGCTGCTCTTCCCATTTCCTAATGCTGTCTCGAGCAAAAAGGAGAGGGAGAGCACAACACAACTTCAGCTACAATTTGGGCCCAGGCATAGCTGCAGGAGACCGTCCACCATGTGCTCTAGTGCATTGACATATACAACCACATTCCACAAAATATACCCCTCTTTCAGAGGGCTTGGGCCCTCATCTATCCCACACACCACACCATGGATTGGGCAAGTTCAATGCTCCAACAAGGTGCAAGTGGTTTTGAAATGGTGGAACCATACCGCTACCAAAACCACTTTCCTCCTAACGACCAGCCTCTCCAGCCACCAACACAGCAGTTCCTCAGCTCACATCCATCACATCTGCCGAGCTCCCAGTGCTGCTGGGCAAGAGGTTGCCTGCAGAAACCATCAACCATCAGCACTGAAGTCTGCTAGTGGACAAGGTGGCCAATGCAGCAGCCCCTCGTGCCTCTCACCTTAGGTGTCACCGGGCGTAAAGTCATCACAGACATTGTCCCCACTCATGTTTTCCATTCTGACCAGTATTCCTACAGAACATAGATTTTTTTTCCTTCTGCATGCAGAAAGTATTTTACAAAACAAAGCAGATGTAGACCACTTTAGGATACCCAGATTTTTAAAACCCTCTAATCTCTGGTAAAGCAACAACCACCATGAATGGTTCAAATGTCCAAATACTGCTAGAAAAACAGGCAAGCAGTTGCTCAAAGGGAGTTGTCCACATCCATGGTTAAATTTGGACGTCTGTAACTATTGGGTTATTTACTGTGCCTGCCTATGTGCAAAAGCAACTACAAAGTTAAAACCTAAAAAGCCTCTTCCCCTTTCCTCCTCTCCATTCATGCCTAACACATGTTTGTGGCACTGGAAATTATGCACGTGGAGGGAGAGGAAATAACCCACCGAGTCATCTGAGGACATCTGCACGCACTAGCACACTGCTCACCCACTGCCCTACCTACCCCTTGAGCTTACCTGATCTTACCCTTCCTGGCCAGAGATCCCCTCTTTCTCTGCCCCCCCCCCCATTATTTATTCCAGGGGGTAATTTCATTGAAGGCCTCACAGTGGTGCCGTACGACACCTAAGACAAGAGGAAGAGCTGCAGGACGTGTTGAGGACGTGTTGCATGTGTAACTATTTGCCTCCAGTAGTTAAAGACTGTCAGGTCTCATCTATTGGAAATCAATGTCACTGTCGCACTATCAACCACTGCCGGAACGGCGGCACAACACAGGTCGTCTGGGTACATCCTCATACACTACAGCTTCTAGTGTTATACTCCCGTAGGCGTCAATAGGACTTTTCTTTAAAAGAAATGAAGGTATTCAAAAAAGCAATGTAAAAAGCCTTAAAGCAATAACGCTAATAGATTAAAACTTCGTTAAGCCTTTTTTTATTAGTAGCAGTAACAGTACACGCGTTATTCTATGCTCCCCTGGGAGCACCACAAGCAAGGTCCCGTTGTGCTGAGTAACACACGATGGTGCAGGGACCAACCATTGGATTCATCAGACTGTAAAAAGCCAGACAACAGATTGACAGACCCCCTCGCCTCTCACAAGCGCTGCAGCGTTGAACAACAATTTCAGATCAGGCTAAACACTCATCCAGCCCATGCCCTGACCGTGAGCAGGAGTGGGTGTTTTTAGTAGTGGGTGTTTCAGGAGAAGAATATATAAAATAAATCAAGTAAACAGGGGAGGGGGGAACGAATACACACCCTCCTCCGGTTATCAGTATGTAGGTATTCTCTCAATATTTACCCAACAGCAGGCTTCCTCGCATCTACTGAATATAAACAGAGGCTAAACCAAGATGAACCAAGGTGTTTATCTTCCAAGCTGGAAAACGTGTATCTTATGACAAAAATCCCTTACAAAGGCTTGGTAACTTTTAACCAGGAATTTTATCACCATAATTCCATGGATGGTCAAAACCACAGGAAGCCTCACTAATTAAAACATTGTAAAAACAACACGGTGCTGAAGAAGCAGCTGACAGCCTGACTCTGAAAAGGAAAAATAATTTAAAGACTACGGCCCAAAGTAGTTATTTCCATTGCTGACTGTTCCGCTTCCCCACTACTAGTGCTGCAGAGTAAAAGCCTTGCCTTTCCTAATTACCGCAAAGTTTTCTCTTCAGCTCCCCTCAAAAGTCA
Organism: Numenius arquata; assembly: GCF_964106895.1. Lineage (NCBI taxonomy): Eukaryota > Metazoa > Chordata > Aves > Charadriiformes > Scolopacidae > Numenius > Numenius arquata. The sequence continues at coordinate 32,740,777 of NC_133581.1, forward strand.
CTTGGACGTGCGAATCAGCCAGCTGGAGAACAGCCACGTCTGTAGAGATCATGTTAACGACACGGGGCTTCTCTTCCACTTCATGTCCACCGAGGTCTCTGTCCTCCTGCCAGTCTGCGCATGGAATCAGATCGGTTCAAATTCCAGGAGAGGCTCATCACAAAGCAAACACGTGGCACATCAAACACTGGCTGGGCCTTATGTTTGATCCAGTTGCCCTTTTCCACTCTGGAACTGGGTAAAGTTTTGTATGAAGACCACAGAAGGAGCCAGCTAGTGCTGGCAGGACTAGGCCATCTTCTACTAGGACTTGACAGAAAACCTATCTAAACGGGCAGTTCATCTTTTAAGACGCCAACCTGTAAACATAACAGGAGCAACTCCAAGAAAAATCAGAGTTTTCCCACCCACTAGTATGAAACAGCATCATCAGCAGTCTTGGAAATGTAAAAACATGTAATCAACCCTGCATGGAAACACATAGAACTTTGCAGTCAAGGCAAGGTCTCCGTTTCTCATCCAAATGCTGAACTAGGGCAGATCCATCTTCCTTGTTTTCCTGCCAGGTCTAGGACATCACTTTATCTCAGCACGGCAGCAGCAAGAAAATATTGATGAAGTTCACACAACAGTATTAGTGAGCACAACAGTGCTCAGCTATTGCTACAAAAGCCCACCACAGGCTTATTTCCAGAATTACACAATGACACTAAAGCTCTGGTGGCACCAGTAGGTGAGATGATAGCAAAGCTGAGAGGACATGTCTCCATGTTTCCCGGGCTTACCAGCTACAGCTCTGCTCTCCCCATCGCTGCTAACCTCACTGTTCACCTCACCAAGTGTGGAACTGAGGTCCAGGACCCTTCCAGGGGAAGGGGTTCCAGTTCAGAGCTGGAATGACCAGCACGTGGCTGCTGGGGAGCCATCCACACCTGCAGGAGGGGAGAGGGCTGCAGAGCAGAGGGTAAAGCCTGATGCTGGGGCTGAAGGAGGAATAGCTGCTTTTTATCTGTTTGCATAAGGTCCGTGGGAACATGAGAGGAGGAAGGTGGCAGTTTGAGAAACTCTTAAAACAAGTATTCCGCTGCCACTTAAAGCCTACTGACCAGTTGTGAATACCACACAGGTTATTTTGCATGGAGTTTTAATCATGGTTGCCACACAGGGTTTCAGGCATGCACAGGGCAGCTCAAAAATATTATTCTCCACATCTGCTTTTACAAATTATTTCTGGGAAAATTTTTTTAGAACTTTGCTTGAGGTGCTGACAGCCATGAAGCAAGGCACTGGAGCGTCTTGCACAAGGCTCAAAAATCTGAATGGAAGAGCCTTTCCATTCATTTCTGTAGCGAGTAACAATGAACGGAACAAATGGAATACTGAGGATAGGAAAAGACTTCAGTGAACATGAGCAACCCCGTGCCGTGAGAGCCCAGGTTCTCAAATGAAGATCGTTGCATGCCTGCCCATTTGTGCTTCCCAGGCCACAGGCTGCAGAAAAGCTGCTGGCTGCCAGGGAGGAGGCGTTTGCAGGGGATAGCCGCTTCCCTGCACTTCCCTCTCCCTGCTCTTTCCAGCCACACCGCTGTGGGAGAAGGAAGGGGAAAGCCCCGTTTTTCACCCTGTGCTTGTTTCTCTGCCAAGAGAAAGAAAGGTTTTGCCCACGTTCCCCTTTATCACTCCATCTCTGCAAGTCTTCGCATTTGTTTGGAGATGGTAACCTCGTGATACTTCTGTTTGCAAGAGAGACTAGGCTGGGGTGTTAACAGCTGAGAACTGTCTCAGCTTGCACAAAGAGGAGATGCCAGGAGAGAAGGATTTCATTTCAGAGGAGGGACTTGAGGGAGACAGAAACCTGAGCGCTGAACTGAGCCCTTTGAGCCCCAGTCAGGCACTGTAACTGGAAGGCCAGTTTGCACCTGCCCCATACCAGCAGGAGGTACAGAGTACCCATGCGGTTTGGAAAAGCAAGATGAATGTCGGGTCACATCTAGCGAGATAGCAGACATGTATGTGCCTCCCTCTGGATGTCCTCACACGTGGTCTTCCAGCAGCAGTAGAGGTGGGTGAAGACACTCATACCCCAGCCCCACCGCTCCCTCCTCAGACCTGCCGGCATGACTCCATCTGCAGCCTCTCTGTAACCCGGTCCTGTCACTTTGATCCTAGGTAAGAGCAGGCAATGGAGGAAAAAAAAAAAAAAATCCCTATTTATTAAAGATTTGATCTATTTGACCTACACAAGCAGTGAGAAACGGGTAGTAATAACTGCTCCCACCCTCAGCTGCAGACAGAATGGCACATCTGCTTGCAGTCTCCATTTTATCATAAGATGGGGACAATCTTCCTCCTTATTTTAAGACGTGCCAATAATACTAGTACCTTGTACTTCTTACTGCATTGTTCATTAAAGCCTTAACAAACTGATTCCTCTCCCTCCTCCCTTGCCAATTATAATCATTATTATTTCCTTGTGCTTAGGCAAGTGAATTTCCATTGTAAAACCTCCTGTTAGTCCTTCCCACCTATTAAACTTGAGAAAAAAATGTTGAGATGTGATTTATTAGGGAAGGAAACCATTTAAACACATTATTCATTAAAAACAGGAAAATAAAACTAACAAAGCATCTTTGATCTTTTCCATGATGAATTCATGCACCAGAAATCCTCTGCACCGTAAGTTTTAGACCATTTCAAACTACTCTGGCTACAGGGCAGTAGTACTAACGCAGTGACAGCATTTACAGGTCAAAGCTCCCAGCACCTGTGCAGAATCCTTGAGAAGGGGAGAACGGGCAGGCTGGGCAAACGGCAGGGAGATCCTGAACCTTCCCCTACTCCCAGCACCTCGGGGCTCGTGCCTGGTGTAACCATCAGCAACTCCCATGCTTGTAGGTGGCTCCACAGTAGGCATCACAACATGCTCTTAGGAGGCCCTACCCACACAGGGAAGCACAAGCTCCAAGTTAAACCTATTTTTAACCAGATGCAGTTTGAAGCTATTTTTAAGGAGATTCTCTGGGGACATCCTTCTCTGGGGCTATGCGGCCAGCTTAAGAATTAAAATCGTCTGCTTTGGTATTAAAACAAGAGTGTCCATACAAGGTTTTGCAATCAGCTAAATCTGCTTAAAATTCATGCCTTGATATTTAAGCAGTGCAACTTTTCCAGAGACAGAGGCTTAACATCTGTCTCAAAGAAGGAGCACCAAGAAAATATTCTTTGTGTAACATGAGACAAAATGCACAAAGAAACCAGGATCAACAGAAAGCTGGTTGGAACGGGAGTACGAAGCAGCTTGTATCCAGAAGGACCTGAAAGTTTTGCAGCAATTCCGCAAATGGCAACCATGTTCCTCAACACAGCAGCCACCCCTAGGACAGAACCTCAAGCCTTCCTCACCAGATGCACTGCACCTTTCAGTCAGAAAGCAAATTGTAACCCAAAGCTGAACTGGAATCTAGACAGGAATAAGTTCCTTGGGAGAGCTAATTAAGTAGGACAAGTTAAGCACTCCCCTTTTTCTGCTATCAGGGCCTTCGACTGCTCTCGTGCAATGTCCTGGCCTTTCCCCGGTCCCTGCAGCTGCACCGACCTTGTGCTCACCCAGGAGGATGACCAACACCTGGATCACCTCCCTGCAACACCTGGATTCTCCTGGTCAACCGGTCACCCAGCAGCTGCGCAGACCCAGCCCTGATTACTCAGCCGATCCCGGGTACTCTTGAGATTTCCATGTGGCAGCTTGCTAATAAGTTCTCTAATTGCAACAGCCTTAAAAAGCAGGTTGTTTACCACGTCTCTCTCCCACACAGATTCTCACACACCATGGGCTGAGTAAGATGCTGCCACAGCAAAGCATCTGTCAAAAAAGAGAAATCCAGCCTCTTGTATTCCAAGCTTATTGCTACCATGAAGATACCTGCCAGAAGGCAGCACTCTTCACATCAGGACAGGCCCCATCTTGGCAATGCAGCAAGGAAACACTCTGCTCAGTGCCCAGGCTAGCAATTGCTCGTGGCTTCATTGCACAGCCCATCCTCAAACGCTTCCGTGGATGGCACAGACCATTACGGCTCTGCCACACACAACCACCTCCCAGTGCCAGCAGATTATTACTATTATTATTTCTCAGAGGGATTTCCCAAGGGCTGCAGGCCAGGAGGAGCAGTGCGTTCGGAAAAGACAGCTGTCCCTGACAGATTCCCATGCAGCTAACACAGCTAGACCTCATCTACCCCCTTCCCTGTCTCCTCCCCAACAGGGTTTTCACACTGAAATACATATTTCTCTCTTTCTGAGCTACATGTCTGAGATTTCAAAAGCAGATGTACCAAAGGCATACAAAAACAGTTTTAAAAGCACTGGGTGCCACATGGGGAGGGTGTTGCTTGCCTTGGCTCAGGATCTCTTTGTACACAGAGAGGGAAGGACCCTGCTGGTTTCACCAGCTCCATAATGGTCACCAGCTCCACCAACCAATTTTAATCTCACAAATGAGAATACACAGCAGGTATAAGAGCAGCAGTAATAAGTAAGTATTTTGCCTCCCCACGGGCTCTCTCATCTCACTCCTCTCAATTAGTAACAAGCAGAGATGGGTGAGCAGGAAGACAGTCAGTTTCTCCAACAGCTGGTGAGAGAGACCTAAACCTGTACCTCCTTTCATCTTTTTTTCCCAGTCCCTCAATGGAGAGGGAACACATGGGGAGGGAATTTGTTTAGGCTTAAACGACACCAGATGAAAGCCAACCTGTAGTTGTACAGTTGTACCCTGTCCTCCTTCCAGCACTCCCTTCCACATAGTCATTTTCCAGCCGGAGCCATTCCCAAATGTGATTTGCCATGCACCCCACAAACAGCTGTGTTGGCACTATGTGGGGCGTTATAGCAATCTCGGGTGAAAATCAGCCAGACTTCATTGTGCCTTCTGCAGGGTCTGTGTCACTAGCATCCAGGCTCTGCACTCCTCCTTGCAGCACAGCTCAAAGCCACGTATGCTGCTGGACCCAGCCCTACACGTCCACCGCAGGACCCGAGGATGCCTCCATAGCTAGGTGTGCGATGGCCCTGATGTGCAAGTTGCCATCAGCCCTTCTGGATGTCACACTGTCCTGTCTCTGAAGGACTTGTTTTTCCTCGCCTTACCCCACATACTCCTACAACCCCCCTGCATATGCCTGCACCCCTGTATGTGAAACACAGGGAGAGAGACAAGGCAGGTAAAATTACGTGCGTAGGACCAGACCGAGTCCCCAGATTCCTCACCCATCGCTTAAGTACTCCGAGCTGGACAGGCTGGGGAAGAAACATCTTTCTGCCATTGTTCCTGCTAATCTGCAAGTCTGGATTGTGAACACATAGGAAGGACAAATTTTAGATACAAAAATTCAGCATTTCCTCACTTCTGAGAGTTTGATTTTGTAACATTAGTGACATCCTTAAAATGAAGAGGTTTTTGTTTTTAAAGATGATTTCTTAAGTTTTCTAAACAAAACCTATCATTGGAAATAAGTTCATCCACTGGAACTGAAGCAGCCTCTCCCCTTCAGGGTCCTGGTTCTCCAGCACAGCAAACATGAGCACTAACAGGGGAATACCTCACAGAAAGGACTGTGCTCTGCTGTGCAGATCCGGTACTGGTGATGGACAGACACACTTGCTCAACAAGTTTGACAGCCAGACAGCAGAAAAGAGCTAAGATGCTGGGATTTAAAACTTGGTTCCAGATTCTAGCAAGAAGTGGGCTTTGCTGGTCACAACTCTTCTGCTGCAGCCTTTCCTCATCCTCTGCAGCTCTTCTACCATCCTTCAGTCCATACTCTCCCCTCCCCACCTTCTTTACCCCTTTGAAGCTTCTTTAAGCTCCTTCTTCCTTACAGCTCTTGCCCATACCCACCCATCACCACTCCCCAGACCAGTCTCCTGCTTCCTTCTATCTCTCCCTGTATTTCTTCTCTGTCCTTCTTCCAGACTCTTATGACTCTATTCCTTCTCCAAGTACTTTTCGCAGTGTTTCCATTGTTCACTGTCCTTGCCCTGTGTCCCCAGCAGCCACAGCAAGCAGGCCACATGCTCAGCCAGACCTCCTGCTTTCCTCCCTCCTCCGTGCCACCATCGGGGACCCCCCTGCTGCCCCACCACAGCACCCCGGGACCGCATTGAGCTCAACCAGAGGACTGACCTGGCTCAAAACAGACCCACATCACTGCTCCAGATTTCCTCAGCTCCCCAGCCCAGCCAGCTTGTGCAGAACTGTCCCCCATAACATCCTCATTGGGAAACTAAGGAAGTGTGGGCTGGATGAGGGGATAGTGAGGTGGATTGATAACTGGCTGTGTGACAGGACCCAAAGGGTAATGATTAATGGAGCAGGTTCAAGCTGGAGGCCTGTAACCAGCAGTGTCCCCCAGGGGTCAATACTTGGTCCAGTCTTGTTTAACATATTCATCACCTGGACGAGGGGACAGAGTGTATCCTCAGCAAGTTCGCCGATGATACCAAACTGGGAGGACTGGCTGACACTCCAGAGGGCTGTGCCGCCATCCAGCGTGACCTGGACAGGCTGGAGAGCTGGGCAGAGAAGAACCTAATGAGGTTCAACAAGGGCAAGTGTAGGGTCCTGCACCTGGGGAGGAAGAACCCCAGGCACCAATAAAGGTTAGGGGTGGACCTGCTGGAAAGCACTTCTGAGGAGAAGGATCGGGGAGTCCTGGTTGGATGGTAAACTATCCATGAGCCAGCAATGTGCCCTTGTGGCCAAGAGGGCCAATGGAATCCTGGGCTGCGTAGGGAAGAGTGTGGTCAGTAGGTGGAGGGACGTCATTCTCCCCCTCTACTCTGCACTGGTGAGGCCAGGGAAAAGTGTAGGGTCCTGCACCTGGGGAAGAAGAATGTCAGGTACCAATACAGGTTAGGTGTGGACCTGCTGGAGACAAGTTCTGAAGAGAAAGATCTGGGGGTCCTGGTAGACAGCAAAATGACAATGAGCAAGCAATGTGCTCTTGTGGCCAGGAAGGCCAACGGAATCCTGGGCTGCATAGGGAAGAGTGTGGTCAATAGGTCAAGGGAGGTCATCCTCCCCCTCTACTCTGCACTGGTGAGGCCACAACTGGAATACTGTGTCCAGTTCTGGGCTCCCCAGTTCAAGAGAGACAGGGAATTACTGGAAAGAGTCCAGCGAAGGGCAACGAAGATGATTCAAGGATTGGAGCATCTCCCTTATGAAGAAAGGCTGAGAGAGCTGGGACTCTTTAGTCTGGAGAAGAGAAGGCTGAGGGGAGACCTTATCAATGCTTATAAATATCTAAAGGGTGGGTTGAAGAAGGAGGGAGCCGGACTCTTTTCAGTGGTTGCCAGTGAGAGGACGAGGGGCAACGGGCACAAATTGGAACATAGGAGGTTCCACTCAAATATGAGACAAAACTTCTTCACGGTGAGTTGGTTTGGTTTGGTTTTTGTGTTTGGTTTTTTTTTTTGGTGTTTGGTTTGTTGTTTTCGGGTTTTTGGTGTTTTTTTTTTTTTTTTTTTTTTCTTTCTCTGGCTTCCGCTACAGATTTACAGGGTGACCCCAGGTAAACTACTGGGGCTTTTGGATAGCCGTTCACCTATTTCACCAGTCAGCTACCTCCCAAATTGTGGCCTGGGGGAATTCAGGTGCAGCCATGAGCTGTGCTGGTATATGGGGCATCCCCCCTTCATCCCGGTCCAGGGCATTATCCAGGTGCCCTTGACCGCAGTGACTGGGGAGGAGATGGTCACGAAACAGCATTGCCCAGTGCAGGGCACGGTGGCCAGCGAGAGGGGCTGTGCTCTGCTCCTTCCAGCCCGTATTTGCCATCCCGCTTCCCTGCGGACAAACACCCGCCCCAGCGCAGAGCTATCCTCCTTGGCCAAAGAGATAGATTTAAGCTCCTCCGAGAGCCACCGTCACTTATTCCAGGAATCACATTAAAAATAAAGCAAAAATATCTGTTCCTCATTACAGCCAGGAACACTGAAATCCCAGAGCAGATTGGAAGCTTGCATATTTATATCTAGCTTTCAGAGCCCAGACAAAACACAGCCCACTGAGGAAGTAAAGTTAACCCTGATATTGCTGTTTGTTGCATTTTTACAGCATCTGATCATCTAAGCAGTTGGCAGATTTTGGCAAGTCATGAATTACTGCCGAAAACCTCTCAGCATTAGACACACTGCAATAGCTGTGGAGCTCAAATGGATCATTTTCCAAGAAATAAAGGTGGTCTTGCGGATATGCAGCAGGCTGAGGTGCTATCCACCTCCTAGCTCCGCTTAGGGTCCCTCCGCAGCACAGAGCAAACCCTTCATTTCCCAGGGCCTAAATAATCTTCCAGCAATCAGGAATAAATAGGGTTTTCTGTTTGTTTTCCCCTCTTGACATCCTTTTCAGAATTTACCAAACTTGCCATTTCTTTCTTTTTTTTTTTTCCTTTTTTTTTTTCTTTTTTTTTTAATGGAAGAGAGGCATATGTGAGATGTAAGAGTGCCAGGGTGCAAAAATACTTGGGTTCTCTCTACAATGTTTAAATGTGAAATGCAGTATGTAAATTTTGAAGGCTTCACTTAAAAAAAAAAAAAAATTGCTCACATTATCCTCCTACCATAAACAGTAATAATTATTCATTATCCCCAAGTTCATCCACTTTGCTTGTCTTGCAAGGCTAGGCTGCCCCTCATTACAGTGACCCCTTCTCATGCCACTGTGAGCTTGAACAGAGCAAGTGAAAGGCAGAGCTCAGGAAGATGCAGTACAGCCCCCTTGTCGGAATGGCATCTCCTAGCCCAAAGGACATTTCTCAGAATGACCAAACGCTCCTCCCTGTGCAAAGGATCTCCAAGAGGTTCTTTGTGGTCTCTCTGACTTTGAAATTCTGTCCTGAGATCTTAAGCGTTGCTGATATCTTGCGCTTAACTCACAGGGGCTTGATGACAGGGATAGAGCCGTTCTTGCTCCCATAGGCTTGGCTGACACATCTCCCTTTGGGTGCAGGTTTGCAGAGTCTCACCCCCAGGAGAGCAACACCTGCTAAGGACTTCAAGATCAGCCTCTGGAATTGCCTTTTACTTTTCAACGCGACTGACATCTTCCAACAAGGCTTCCACTGAAGTTCACTTGCCTCCCAAGCAGAGATGAACAACAGCATCTGTGGATGACATTCCTGGTCTCTGGGTCTCTGCAAGGGCTCAGTCTTCTCCAGGGTTCATTTAGGGTGTATTTTCTCCCCCACGGGACTCGATATTGTTCTGACCTACTTCTGTCTGGAAATACGGAGTTGAACCAACATGGAGCACGTCTGGAACTCCCTTGCCTGCAGCATGCACAAATGTGACAAGTGTAAAGCACTGGTAAAAGCGCAGGCATTAGGAAAAAAAATACAGGGGTATAGAAAAACATGTCTGCTGCTGCTCTCTGCCACACAGGACTTTGTGCTAGACATTAAAGACTTCCATATTCTCAGACTGTGAACCAAAGATACCAAAACTTTCTTTATCCTATTCTGCACTGATATTGCCTATATAGATCAGGAGGTTCTCTGGACCGCATCTACTACATGCCTTAAAATTCTACTTGGGCTAACAACCCGAAACAGAAGAGTGCCCCAACTAGCCAGGGTTTGAGAACGGGCATTTTTCATTCCTGGTTCTAGTTTTCAATAATTATTCCCTTAACTACAGAAAACAGGCTGAAAACAGTTATTATTGCAGTTTACAGGGGACTGGTAAACATCTTTTTTCTCCCTTCTGTGCAAGAACCTAATAATGTATCTGTAAATAGAAGTTTTGTAGGGCTGAGGAGCTACATTACAGCAGAGAGCAAGGATCTTCTTAGCACAATGCCTATATATCATTTGAGACTTTAAGGCTGCAGGTCTTTACAGGTGCATGGCTGGGGAAATGCTATTTCTTAAGCTATAAATCACTTTGTGTCAGAAAAACATGCTAAGAAAAATGACAGTAAAAGTCAAAGAGTCATCACGCTTGAGAACAAGCCATCCCAAACACATGATGCGAAAGTCGCAAACCGAAGAAGCATTTCCTGCTCCAGAGGCAGGTTCAGGCTTTCTTGCTGCTGCAAAGCCTACCAACATTAAATATTTAGTAATGGGTGCTATATCTGCTCTACCAAGTCACTTGGCTTTTCAATATTCTCGTTGTTCTATTTCTTGCCCAGAACTCAAATTTGTCATTGTCTTTCCTGACACTGAAAGAAAAGAAACAACCATTACTCACCTCACAACGATGAAATTAAAACTGAACTTCAAGCTAGAATTATCACTTTGAGTGACAATGTAAAAAAAAAAAAAAAAACTAAAACAAGGCAAATTGCAAGAAGCACTAAAATAGAAGCACTTCATTTTCTACAGGGCTTATTTCATTCATTAATTCAGTCAAATAATTACATTGTATTAATTTAATTAGCTTTGCTCCAACCTAAAAAGAGTAAATAGCAAGAGAGGTGGCAAACTGAGGGCACAGCAACACACCTTGCAGGCAAAGCTGCGAGGGGACTCAGCTGGCTCTGGGACTCCAGTGTTCCAAGGGAGAGAGGTTCCTGCCATCCCTCGGGCACATACCTGCGGCCTGGCGGTGCCCAAGGTGCCCTTGCTGCAGTGAAACACCCCAAACCACGCATGGTTCATCTGCTCTTGAATATCTCTATTAACTTCTCACAGGTGTCCAGAAGCACCAACAATAGAATTAGTTCACCCACACTCATTGCAAGGCTTTTTGTTTCACAGAATCTTCATGGCTGGAAGGGACCTTTGAGATCATCGAGTCCAACCGTAGGGGGTTAGATTTCAAACCATTCACCCTGTGCCCAAGAGGAAAGTAATTCATGGCTTGCCCTTTCACCGCTGAAACCGGTATTCAGTAGCAAGGAGAGACAAGTAGTGGAGACCAGGTCTGAATTCGTGCCACTGACACCAATTGTGCAACACCCAATGGGACATGGCAGTAGCATCAGAGTCACTTGCTATGAACAACCCAAGCCCCAGAGACAGCGTCTTCTCAGAGGCACCATGTCAACTTCAACCAGAGCCAGAGGGACCTAGATGACACCCTGGGAAAGCCCAGAGAAACGGTACTTGGGTACACAGTGCTGGAGAACCACAATGGCCCCCAGCCAATGGTGTCTTCCTGACAGAGATTAGGGCCTGGAACATCTCTCTTACGAGGAGAGGCTGAGGGACTTGGGCCTTTTCAGTCTGGAGAAGAGAAGGCTGAGGGGGGATCTGATCAATGCTTATAAATACTTAAAGGGAGGGTGTCAAGAGGATGGGGGAGGTCTTTTTTCAGTGGTGCCCAGGGACAGGACAAGAGGAAACGGGCACAAACTTGAATCTAGGAAGTTCCACCTAAACATGAGGAGGAACTTCTTCACTTTGAGGGTGGCAGAGCCCTGGAAGAAGCTGCCCAGGGAGGTGGTGGAGTCTCCTTCTCTGGAGATATTCAAACCCCGCCTGGACACATTCCTGTGCAACCTGCTCTGGGTGGACCTGCTCTGGCAGGGGGGTTGGACTAGATGATCTCCAGAGGTCCCTTCCAACCCCATATCATTCTGTGATTCTGTGACATGGTGTTCCTAGGTGCTTTCCAGGAGCAGTGAGGAAGAAGACCCTACTCAGAAGCTGCATACTTGGAAACGGTTATGGCCAAAGTTAGGAGAAGAGGAACAATATTAGGGAACTTTACACCCTACATGGCACTAGCTGTTTTAGAGAGCAATAAAACAGAAATTTTCCTTTAAAAGAGTCTTAAAACAAAGTTGAGATCTTGTGGATTATCTCAGAAATCCTGGCTCACACATGGGTCATCACAGGGAAGGAAAGAGGCAGGACACTAACAGGTCAGCTAAACCACAGCTCCTGTGGTCCCCAGGGCTCGGCACTGCTGAACTGCCTACCACAGCTACAGCTTTGCTTGGTCCCACACTGTACGTCTCACACTATCCCAGTTCCTCAGCTGGAAATGTGCCTCTTTTTCTTGGATGAGGCACATCTACCACAAAGACAGATCTCTCAGAAAAGCCACATTTGGGTTTTTTGGGGGTTTTTTTGTTTGTTGTTGTTTTGTTTTGTTTTTTTTAAAAAGGAGAAAGGGGCAAGGAGACACAAAGACAGAGAGAGAGGGGTAAGAAATGCTAAAGACACCATCAGCAACAAAAACACAGTAATAACCTGATTAAAAAGAATACAGAAATTTGAAAAGAAATCATAAAAGCGATGACTTAAAAAACTAAATAATCCCATTATCAGACAGTGTTAAATAAAGAAAACCCAGGAAAGACTGAATAAAATCCTTTGAGGGAGGGAGGTGGTAGGGGAAAAGCAATGCCTGAAACCTGGCAGGCAGAAGTCAGTCCTCACCTTCTCTATGGAACAGCCCGGAGTGAAACATCTCTTGGGTCAACGAGGGAGATGACTGGAGGAGAAGGTGCTTCCCTGCACCCCAGCTGAGCGTGGGGCCACCAGGACCCAGAACCACCACCAGAGACACGGTTCTGCTTGAAAAGGTAATCTCCTCCCAAGGTAAGGAGATTTGCATTTCAATTTTGTACTGGTTCACTTTACACGGGAAATGTCAGCTGACTGAGGGGAGTTAATATAATCAGATATAGCTTAGCACAGGAACAAATGCATTCAGCAAAGAAAATAAAGATAGGCAGGGATAATTTTGCTAGACTTTCCTCGCTTCCTATTGCTCCATTCCTTTTTCTTCCTGAAAAATTACACGTATTTTTCACCCATGAAACAGGCACATTTCCCTGCCTCAAAACACTGCTGGACAGAACAGCCATATAGGATACTACAAAGGACTAACCTCCTTCCAGCTGTACATTTTCTGTACTTCCCTCATCCTAACAGTACACAAACGCTTCTGTCTGACACCTCACAGGAGTGCCACCCTCCTCCCCCATCCCCACCATGGGTAAGCAAAAACAAATTAAACTTTTGGTCAAAAGAACTATTGAGCAAACAAAAAAAAACCCCAACCACTCCTGAAGCCAAAACAAGTATACACTGATAACACCACCGGGACTATTTTGGGTAAGCTTCCTAGGACAACAAAATAATTCAGCCTCAGGTGGACCTAACATCTCCGTCTTTTTTATTTGCTTGGCTTTTGAGGGTTTTTTCCTTCTCCTCCCCCTTCTCCCTCTCTTTCGCCACTTTTTGGGCTTTTACTTTACTGGAGTTAGACAATGGTGGCCGAGACCCCGAATTTGGCTATTTCCATAAACAAAACAACTAGCTTGGCATAAAGCCTCTCTGAGATGGATCACACGTTGGCAGCGTGAGGACCAGCAGTAGGCGCTAACCCTCCAACCTTTGCTTAGTGCAACTCTCAGAGGCTTCTCAAGGGAAGATGCTCCCCACAGTTCAGACTGACTCCACTATGTCATCCTTTTGTCCCCACGGTCTACTGAAAGCAGTGAAGCAAGAGCTGCTAAAAAAGCTTGTGGGTGTCTTGAAGAGTTGGTCTACAGACATGGCCGCGTTGCTCTTTTTACCTGCTGGAGTCTAGCTTTTTTTGCAGCACCACGCCACCGTTGCTGGATCCTTCTTACAGCAGGAAATGCTCCAGACCTACATGCTTAACCATTCATAAGTCACAAGAAAATGACCAAAAGTCCTAAACATCATATTGCTTGAAGCTCCTCATGGCTCTATGTTCTACCCTGATGGGGTCTAATGCGAACTAATGTTTGGTTTTCTGTGTATCCACAGACACACACAGCCTTCAAGTGGTCCCTGCCATGTTAGCCATAACTAGCAGCAAGGATGTGGTGGTGGCTCCAGATTAGGGCAAACAAGTGGGAAGCCACATTTTATGTTTTCAAGTTGCGAGTTAATCTCAGATTTCTTTCTAAAAACTTCAATTCCACATACAATTCTCAGCCTCCAGGTTTCCAGCAGAGAGAGGAAAACAGAATAAAACAGGATGTTCTGAAAGAGATCTCACCATTTTTGAGATGGAAATCCCTCCCTGACGGATGCCTCCACTTCCCAACAATTAAGTGAAGTTAGTACCAGCACTCAGGCTTACCCTGGATTATGTCTATTCTTGGAAGCTTCAAATGTGACCACACATGGGGCTTTTCTTGACTGGTTACTCCCAAGAAGTGCCTTTGATCTTCCTGTTTCGTAAGTCCACACATCCTCAATAATGACAGAGGAAAGAGAAGTAACTATTTCCAACATCTCCCATTTTCCTTGGAAAGCAGTAGCAGTACAAGCATTTGAGTTCTCCATCTCTCATCTTTGAGACCTTGTTAGCAACATGCCTTAATGCTTAGCCACCAGCCTGAGTTTCAACCACACTTTGGATTTATGCTCAAGCCCACCATCCCTGCTCAACCCTGTTTTAAATGGCCAAGCGTGATATACTTGTGTATGGATACAATCTGGCATGCTGGTTTGTAAAAGCCCCTCTCTCCACCATCAGCTGTATCACAGGCAATTAAAGCCAACTTCTTATGTCCTTTTCACCTCTATTGCTGCATAAGAGCCATTGCCTTGGACCTGCAAAAAAAGTCTCCCACGTCTCCCTGTAGCATACCTTTCCACTCTTCCTGTTCTCTGCTTACAAATAGAAAGCTTTTCCCAAATTAACTTGAAAAAGAAATCTTCATGTCTCCCTGTCAAAGCACAGTTGCAGGGAACATCTGCCAAGAGTAGAAGGGGTAAATGCTCTGTTAACATTTTACACATGGATAAATGTGAGAGCAGTTCCTACACCCCATAGTTAACACCCAGGCAGAGAAAAACATGCCCTGCTATTTGACAGGTAGAGAACTGAAAGTTGTAGTGATGCTATATGGCCTGCCCAGCTTTACACAGAAAGTAAACTTCACTGGAAAAGGGAATTCTGGTCCTCTCTGCCCTGCTGCAGTGCCAGGGTGTGACACTCTGTGTCTTCTTCATCACTCCAAGACCATACATTTCTTTAGGAGTCAAAGCCAGCCAGGCTTTCTGTTCATGTTTCCCTCCTAACATACCTCCTGCCAGCAGGATTATGCCCTACACATGGTCCCTAGGGGGAAGAGCAGCCCCAGCTACACACGGGGAAGGATGTCCCCAAACCCTGCCACCATGCCACAGGGCTGGGGGTGCTGCTGCTGCCAAGGAAACCATCTCCCTGCACACCCTTGCTGAGCCCTCAAGTGTGGCTTAGCTGATTACAGAGTGGATTGGGCTCAAATGCTTTAAAAGGCCACAGCTATCCCAACAAGAGCAGAGCACTCCTGGGGTACAAACCACCCAAAGCAAACCAAAAGCTTCACCAGCTCCTCTGATGCAGCAGCTCCCCACCAAGCAGCTGCCCGGGTCCCAGCACACATCAGGCTGCTGGCCCAGCAAGAGCCAGACAGCTCCCAGAAGCATCCAAAGTAAAGCATGAGCTTGTACACAAACCTGAATTTGAAAAACAAAGGCGGGGGGGTAGGGGGGGATAGACATAGAGAGGGCTGGGCACCCAGCACAGGGTGTGAGCTAGGGAAACTGCTAGGCAGGAGACGGGAGCTCCCAGTAACCCTTGAAGCAAGCATCCCTCCAGCTTGCACCTCCTCGGCATCCAGCACAGAGCACAGCAGGGTGGGCTGTCTGTGCCGCAATCTTCCTGCCCAGCAATCCAGTTCTGGGGCAGAACAAGAGAAAACATTAAAAATCCAGCTCTGCTAGGCTGCAGGTAACAGCTGGTGGAGCAGATCCTGCCTTGACTCTCAACTTCTGTACAGAAAATTCCCCCCAACAAATGCAATTTGAGGCCACAGCTTAAACAAATACCCAGGCTGTGGGTCTGAAGAAAATAACCTTTTTCTGAGCACTGTCCCAAATTTCCTGGGTTCCTCTGGCAGAGCTCACATCCACGGTCATAGCTGGTATCACAATAAACAACAGCGAAATTAAAAACATCACACTATAAAAGATAGTTACAGAAAAAAAAAAAACCAACCACCTGGATGCTTTTACAGGCAGCTGTAGCACTAAAAAACTTTTAAGTTTCCTGCGCAAAATGAATTTGGGGAACAGAAATGCACATGAAGTAGACGGGCATCACCATGGAATACAAATCACCCAGATATTTCAAAGATGTTCTCTTTAAAACATGCTCTACATGCTCCTTAGCTTGCCCTTCAAGGAACCCAGGTGACAAGTACAAGTGGCAAAACCAATCTGTTTGAAGGACAACTTCATATAAATAAACCAGAGCAAGCACAAATCAGCTCCCTGGGTCCACGAGCAGAGGGCACGAACAGCCCCTTCCAGATTTCCCCCACCACCCAAGAAACCCCCAGTGCGCAACAGCCTGTGGCCCTCGTGACTCATCCCATTTGCTTGTATACTGCTTGTTGACCAAGGGCAAGAATGAACACCAGAGTCCAGCTGTTAATGGAAACAAGCCAAAATAATTCCCTTACCTTCCGTGAAGCTGCCTGTAAGAGTTATGACGACAAACACTTTGCCTTCGGGCTCCAAATCCACCTGAAAAAGTAAAAGGAAACATTAGAAGATTGTTTTTCAAGGCAAAGACTCTTCTCCAGATTTTGCATGGTAAATCTTGCTAACAGTTGATAATATTTGAAGCTCTACGGATATTCTCATGCACACTCTTAGTTTAAAAAAAAAAAATAAAAAAAAATTAAGCATCCATGGCTTAAATTGGCATTCAAGGCTCCATAAAAAATAAGGAACTTTATTCCTTCTTTTTCCTAGAAGCGCTGGACAAATCTCAACCTTGCTAGAGGAAATAGTGATTAGAGAAAAAAAAATAAAATATGGTTAATAGTGTTACAGTTTGTCAGGTAAATGAAGCGGGAGTAACATTACACACACGCAATTCTCTGCAAAGATCCATGCGTATCTGTTCGGTGAATGATACGGATATTTGCTCCATATTACATCTTAGGCTATTGAAATTGTTTCACTCTCTCAAAATCCCATCAGTGCTGGGGTAAATGCCGATTTCTTACATAAATCACCTTTTGGCCTTAAACCATAGAAAACAGGAAACTGTTAGTGCTGTTACCTAAGCACTTGTTGTCGTTTAATCTAAATTAGACAGCGATACATAATATAATTTTAGGGATCAGAGATTCAATCCCAATGTCGGTCAACCTGTCCTTGAAAGAAAGTATTTTTTGGTTAGTAGCTGTCTTATTTTTAGTTACATTTTAATTAAGGTCTCGCTTTTGGTTATTCTTTTTTTCTCACTAGCTACTTTTAGCACAAATCACAGCTAAGCATCCCTGAAGTTTGAGTCAGGCTGTCACACTGAAATCTCACTTTTAAAAAAAAAAAAAAAAAAAAAAAAAGGGGGTGACCCCCGTACACTCCCAAATGGTAAGGTTAAAGTTAGCAAAGAGGAGCTTCACACCTCGTGCGTACAGATAACCTGCACAGAACAAAAATTTCTGAAAATAGAGCTTTCTAGAGGAATGACTAAAAATGATTGTCACACTCTGTCTGCTCGCACACAGCCACCTTCCCTTGGTCCAGCAGAAATAGAAGCAAGTCTTCTAAGTCAGCAGCACCAGGTTTCATCGCGGGGGTGCCCAGAATTTAATACACCTCAGTATGTACTGCAGAGCAGAAAAATATTTCCCGGTCCTGCAAGGAAGGAGGACGAGCCCAGGCTCCTTCTTTTGTCTCAGGTAACACACGATATATCCTGCCAACACTGATTCCTCTCCAGCGTTAACGCATGACACATCATTCAAGTAAACCTCTAACCATAAGCCTAAACTCCAGAGCAACAGAGTAGGGATCACCACTAACCCGGCAACGTTTGGTTTGCCATGCACCAAACAGTCCTTTTAAAGGGAATAACATTAAGATACAGGCAAAAGAGAGAGCTGAACTCTACGTACCTAACGGAGAAACCAAACAGCCATACTACAAACGGACAGGGCTGCAAACAGGGAAAGAAGGTGTCCAAGCCAGACTGAATCTGCAGAGTTAAAGCATAGCAGCGTTTTCTGCTGGCATTTCCACTCCTAGGGGTGCTAACGGCAGCTTCACTAACAAGAGCCAAGAGAAAACAAACTTTTGGGATGATTGAGGGGGAAGCAGAGACAGCACACATCATCCCCCCCCACGTCTCCCTAGCCTGCTGTTCATTGCAGAAGCAGAGAAATGGTTTTAAAACTACTCAGAATTTGGTAGGATGAGCAGATCAAATATTTTTCAGAGAAAGGATGAGATAACATCTTACTCGCGTGACTCCAGCTACGGTCTCAGAGTGACAACTTCTCTATCAATGGGATACAAAACAGAGAAGCTAGAACTGCTTGGGAAAATCCTATCAAAAGGTTGATTTTATGGGCATTATATTTTCCATTAAAAAAAAAAACCAAAACCAAAAAACCCACAAAACCCCAAACAAACAAAAATACCCCACAAAATGAATCAATTTCACAGGGAGAATTTAAATTTAATATTTAGTTTCAACTCAATATTAATTTTTGTGTTTGCTTACGTTGCTTACTACTCTGTCTTAAGGAAGCTGTGTTTTAACAGCCCTCTGACTCCATTAATGTGGAAGACGTTCCCCAAAATAAACTTCAACTCCAGCAATACCTTTCACCATTTTTGCCTAAATTTCAGTTCACTGGGAAGACACGCAGCTTTGTAAAGAAATGGTTCTTTCAAAAATATATATCTATAATATATATACATATACAGTCACTCAAATTGATTTATGGGATATCAAGAATTCAGATTTTATAGGAAAATCCTTACTTACTCAGGTTTCCAAAAACCATTCTTCAGTTCTCATCATTTCTCCACCAGTCGCCATAGACAATGACACATTAGATTACTGCTTTCCCATTCACTAAGAGGATCTTTCCTCACTTCTTCTGACATATGTGGTCTTTTGTGATATGTTTAGTCTTAAAAACAAAGGTTTGTCAAGATACAAGCAGCTGGGCTGAGACCAGGAGATGCAAAAAAGGCATCACCGACCTTTGACATAGGGCACAAACAAAAATTGGTCCCAACTCTGTGACACACCTTATTTCTCTACCCTGCAAATGGGATCCCCCTGCCCAGGGCTGCTTAGTCTCACAAAACAGAAACAAAATAATTTTGAAAGCAACAGCAGAAGATGCAAGAGAGTTATAATACATCTCTCTCCCCTCCAGACTCCAAGATTAAAGATGAGATTGACGACCAGTAAAGACCCAACAACAACTAACCTGCCATGCTCATATTATACCACGGAACTCAATACAGAGGATCTAGCTACACTCAAGATCTTTCATGGCACACCTTAGTGCAATCTAATTAAACATTACAGCTGAAAGGTTCCAAAATGAGGACTGAAGCCCCAGCATGCCAGGAGCTGCAGAAGCAGAACATCTTGGTGGCCAAGAAGGCCAACGGCATCCCGGCCTGTCTCAGGAACAGCATGGTGAGTAGGACTCGGGAGTACTGGGCACTGGTGAGGCCCCACCTCGAGTGCTGTGTCCAGTTTTGGGCCCCTCACCACAAAAAAGACATTGAGGGGCTGGAGCGGGTCCAGAGAAGGGCAACGGAGCTGGTGAGGGGTCTGGAGAACAAGTCTTATGAGGAGAGGCTGAGGGAGCTGGGGGTGTTCAGCCTGGAGAAAAGGAGGCTGAGGGGAGACTTTCTCGCTCTCTACAGCTCCCTGAAAGGAGGGTGTAGCCAGGGGGGGTCGGTCTCTTCTCCCAAGTCACAGGCAATAGGACAAGAGGAAATGGCCTCAAGTTGCGCCAGGGGAGGCTCAGATTGGATATCAGGGAAAATTTCTTCACTGAAACGGTTATCAAGTATTGGAATGGGCTGCCCAGGGAAGTGGTTGAGGCACCATCCCAGGAGGGATTTAAAAGACGGGTTGACATAGTGCTTAGAGACACAGTTCAGTGATGGTTTTTTTACCAGAGCTAGGTTGATGGTTGGACTAGATGATGTTAAAAGGTCCCTTCCAACTTAGACAATTCTATGATTCTATGATCTCTGGCACACTTGCATCCCACTGGATGCGGGACCAACGGTGAAATCTTGTCTCATACCAGAAGTTAAACCAGATAGTCTTAATAGCCTCTCTGGTCTTAAATTGATAGCAACAGCAACAACAAAAGACAAGATACAATGAAATTAAATAATTAAAATTAAGAGACCACTGATAGAAGTCTGGCTTTTGGACCTGCTGTGATCTCCTTCAAAACATGAAATTTGACCAGCTAAGTAGCAGCCAATGCAATATCCGAGATCAACTCCCAGACACGTAGAAAGTGCCTGAAACAGAAAATCATCTCTGAGCTAGAAAACTGAAAGGAAAATGTCTGACCACAGACCTGCCCTCCCATGGGCCTGCCCGAGATCAGACGATCAAGCAGCTCCCAGGCAGCAGCACCCACCTTACAGGATGCGCATCCTCTCGCCATGGCGTGGACCCCCTTGTGCCACGGCCACACAGGGCGGAGGGGCCTCGTGCTGGCGGTGGCTAGCTCCTGCGAGCTCCTCACACTTACTGGACCACAACGCACGGTGCCCACGCAGCCAGAGGGATGTTCGCACGCCAAGCCGGCGCGCGCAGCAAGCGGCTGGCTAAGGGGCTAGCCTTAGGGCTAACCTCAGCCACCCTTGCAGCTCGGTTTCCCATGTCCCTGCCCCTGCTTCACGCATTCATTAGTGCCTTCACGCTCTGCATTGCACCGCGGCTGCGGCCACAGCACACGCTGCAGCCGCACATACAGAAATACGCCTGTAACAATCTGAAACCAGATACCCACAAATGGGGAGTGTGGTACCTTAATTCTCCTTCAAAAGGAGGAACTCCTAACATAAACCCTCCTCCAAGCTCTTCAGTCACTGAAGAGCTTCTATCACCAGCACCTACTTGCACAGAGCGGGAGTGCTTCTCACTATGCTCTGTTATTTAAGAGCGTTTGAGCGCTTCAAAAGGAAGGAGCTGCCAAAGGACTGTCCCTCCAGCCAGGGAAGGGGTAACCCTCTCTAGGGATGGCTGGCTGGCTGGCAGCCCAGGCCCTGACTGTGCGCCGGCAAGGCTCCCTCGACACTGGTACCTCCCAGCACCGGCAAACACCCCGGGGACCCAGCCCCACACCAGCAGTGCGGGTGTAACGCAAGTACCACCCATACGCCCAGCTTTGCTTCTCACTTTTCTTCCTTTTCTTCCCAGCGCTGACCACGGCTGCTTAAAGGCAAAAAACCCGATGTTTTTAGAGTATTATTCTTGACAGAATTACTAGAATCCAAAGCAGATAACGCATTCAGTTCAGGTCAACAATGCGGCTGATGCTGATCTTATTTCTCAAAGAAAGCAGGAGAGGCTCGGAGAACCTTAACAGCCTGGAGGTAGCACAAGACGATGCTAAGGGGGAACTCCTGTATCACACTTTAGAAGGTAAGTGATACAGGAATGCAACCATCTGTATGGATTTGTCAACTATATTCAAAGAGCAATAAGTAGAGTGACAAGTTTCCTAATGCCAGGATCTATTTGGCAAAGGGTAACTTTTTTTTTTTTTTTACGGAATCACAGAATTCTGCCTGGAAGGTTTAATATCAGAGCAGGAGACGCACCACTGTGGGAAAAGAAGCAAAGGAGAAGTCTGAATTTTTACGCGCGCACGATATCGCAAATGCTATGCGGTACACTGATCTCCAAATAAATCCCACTAGACTGGTGGTGCGCCGCACCACACCATCGGCGAGCATCGCTGGAAACAGCCATCACCCTCCCCTCTCTCCGGCGCTTTCATCCGTGGCCTGGTCTCCCACAGAACAACTGGGAGGAAAAACATACTCTTTCTGCCCGTTTTAGCTAAAACTTGAACAAGTTAGCTAACTGGGAGAGGAAAGTGTGCTTATCAGAATAGTAAAGCCTTTAATTGCTGCTCTCTTCTAGTTCAAGGAAATGGAAGACAGCACTTTCCTCCATAGCACAAAGGGTGGGTAAGATCAACTGTTGGAGCTCAGGAACCCTCTTGCATCTGTAAAAACAACACAGGATTTTGGCCCAGAGCTAAACATACACTTTAACTTCTGTTGAACCTCACCGCCGTACCTATGAGAACACAAGCGCTGGAGGATTTTGGCGAGCGAGCTGGAAACGAGCAGGTAAGGACTGCTGGAGTTCAGATGTGGTCTCATTACGTTTCCACTGTGAGACGCAACACTTTGGCAGGACCGAGGAGGAGGACTTTGCTCCTTAATCCAAACCACTCACACGGTGCCCCATGTCTGAACTTGCCGAGATGGCACAGCTCCACCTCTGACTTCAAAGGGAGCTGCCAGGGATCAGCTTCCCACAAGGAGGGGCCCCAGCCAACCATCTCACACACCTCCAGAAAAGGTCTGTACAACACCATTCCTGACAACTGTGCAGGTGTTATTTACTCCCCTTCTCTGCGTTACAACAAAAAAAAAAGC